>NC_091063.1:131667121-131976351 GCF_000393655.2 Nicotiana sylvestris
ATGATTGTGTAACGTAGCATTCAATGTCTTTAATTATTCATAATAGCCTCATTATGATTTGGGGAAAATGTATATCTTCAAGATACCTATAAAAGGGAGGTATCTGATCACTTGTAAACACGAGATGCTATTGGAATATACTTTGATTCCCTTATTTTTCTCCTGATTATACTCTGGTTACCCCAAATTACTTTCTTCTACATATTCTTTCGATTATCAGTAACCCGCGTTCTTCTAAATTCTAGCTTTGATGAAAATTCTATTTTTTGGTTAAACACTGTGATCTAGTCTGCACCGTGCGAGCCAAGCATGGTATTTAAGTGGGGAGATGATTTCTTCGTCCTATAAAAAGAAACAAGAAAGAAAAAACAAAAAGAACGAAAGTAATATAAAAAATACGGGAGAATTGGCTTCTTTTTTATTAAAAGAAATAAAAAATAAAAAATGAAAAGGAGAATTGGCTCTGTATAAGCAACCTCGGCATTAATTGGTGTATTAAAGTTTTCGAGTTAATATGAGGCGTCATAATAGTAGGTTTAAATAAGAAAACAAAATGCTGGTCATATGGATATTTCTGCTAATTTCTTTGCCCGCAAGAAACAAAGTCGTGTTATAAAATAAAGACTATAAAGTAAATACAAGTATAGAGAAAAACCGATATATTATTCGAATTCAAACTGATGCACATAATGAACTAAAATCTCTTCTATTTATAGAAGAAAAGAAGCTGTTGTGTAAGCTGCTACGCAAGCTGCTGTGTAAGCTGCTACTACAAGCTGCTGTGTAAGCTGCTATTACAAGCTGCTGTGTAAGCTGCTACGCATGCTGCTGTGTAAGCTGCTACTGCAAGTTGCTGTGTAAGCTGCTACTGCAAGTTGCTGTGTAAGCTGCTACTGCAAGCTGCTGTGTAAGCTGCTACTATACCAGATATGGATAATCTTCTACTGAGAGCAATGTTTATCCATAACGGAGTACTGAATGGATAAGCTTATTATACCCGGTATGGATAATCTTCTACCTAGGGTAATGTTTATCCATAACCGGGTACCGAAGTGATAAGCTTCTTCAGGAAGCTTATTTCCAATAGAGTACTAAATAGATAAACATATTTACGGTGGAGTCCCATATGGATAAGCTTCTTCAGGAAGATTATTTACAATGGAGTACTAAATGAACATCCATAATATAATATATTTATAACACTCCCCCTTGGATGTTCATTAAAAGATAATGTGTCTCATTAAAACCTTACTATGAAAAACCACGTGGGAAAAAATACTAGTGAAGGAAAAGAGTACACATATTTAGTAATACGCATTGCTAGGTGCCTCATTAAAAACCTTATAAGGAAAACCCCATGGGAAAAAACCTTAGTAAGGGAAAAAGAGTGCATCGCGTATTTTACTCCCCCTGATGAAAACCTTGTTTCAAATATTTGAGTCTCCGCATTCCAATCTTGTATACCATCTTCTCAAAAGTTGAAGTTGGCAAAGATTTAGTGAATAAATCTGCTGGATTATCACTTGAACGGATTTGTTGCACATCAATGTCACCATTTTTCTGAAGATCGTGTGTGTAGAATAATTTTGGTGAAATGTGCTTCATTCTATCTCCTTTTATAAATCCTCCCTTCAATTGGGCTATGCATGCAATATTATCTTCGTATAAAATTGTGGGTTTTTTCTCACATTCCAAACCACATTTCTCGAATAAAATGAATTATTGATCTCAACCATACACATTCTCTACTTGCTTCATGAATAGCTATTATCTCAGCGTGATTTGAAGAAGTAGCAACAATAGATTGCTTTGTGGAACGCCATGATATGATAGTACCTCCATATGTAAATACGTAGCTAGTTTGAGTCGAGCTTTATGGGGATCAGATAAATAACCTGCATCTGCATAACCAACAAGGTGTGTACTATCTTTGTTAGCATAAAACAAACCCATATCAAGAGTTCCCTTTAAATATCGCAATATATGCTTAATCCCGTTCCAATGTCTCCGTGTAGGAGAAGGACTATATCTTGCTAGTAAATTAACAGAAAATGCTATGTCAGGCCTTGTAGCATTAGCAAGATAAATAAGTGCACCATCTACACCGAGATAGAGTATTTCAGGACCAAGGAGCTCCTCATCCTCTTCTAGAGGTTGGAACGGATCCTTATTCACTTCAAGTGATTGAATATTCATTGGTGTACTTAATGGGTACACTTTGTCCATGTAAAAGTATTTTTAAGACCCTCTTGGAGCTCTTCCGGAGTTCCAATAAGATTTATGTCACCAACATAAATAGCAAGTGTAACAAATTTTGATGACATTTTCTTTATAAAAATACATGGACAAATAACATAATTTATGTAACTTTCTTTCAGCAAATATTTACTGAGGCGATTATACCACACGCGCACAGATTGCTTTAAACCGTACAAAGATCTTTATAATTTGATCGAGTACATTTCTCAAGACTTTGAATTATATGCTTCGGGCATTTTCAATCCTTCAAGGATCTTCATATAGATTTAGCCAAATAAGTCATATAGGTTAAGACTTGTATCTAAATGGTATGACATCTTCAAGTGTCTGGACTGCTAGTCCGATCCTCACAATCTTTTACAATATTGTGCACTATATTGTATTAAATATATCGTCGACGATCATTTTGTGTCAGTTCCGAAGCGACATAACTTGTGGAGATCTCATCACTTTCTTTATTTTCAGGTACCTGAACTTTTTCGGGAGTTTCATGAAATGTTATGTCGTGGGCTCTTCTAGAGCTTATTTCCTCCTCATTTTGATCATTAGCTCCTACTATTTTTCAAGGATTGTTACCTTTGGAACCGATTGGTCTACCACGCTTCATGCGTACAGTAAACTCTATCCTTCAGGGACTTTAATTTTAATAGGAGCATTTGCAGCTGAAATATGATATTTAATTTTGGATCAGCAAATGCTTCTGGCATTCGACTTGAATTATCTTCTAAGTGAGGATCATGATAATTCGATTCATATAGCATATTTTTCAACTGTTTATTCCATCCCCCAAATGTTAGAAAAACTAACATATATCCCCAATCATCTTTGGGAAACATATCTTTGTGTATTATGGTAGAGAAATTAATCATATACCACGCAACTGTCACACCTCCCTTTTGCGCGCCCGGCCCCTGAGGGTTAAATGCGCGGGTGGAGTTTTTCCAATTTAAGTGACAATATTCGAAATGGGATTATTTATTTAATTCAGAGTCGCCACTTGGGAAAGGTTTGGTTTTTGGTGTCCCAAGTCACCGGTTTATCTTGAATCCCAAATCGAGGAAATTTTCGACTTTTCCAAATGAAGTCTGCGAACCAGAAATTCTAAGTAAGGAATTCTGTTGACCCGAGGGAAGGTGTTAGGCACCCTCGAATCCCGTGGTTCTAGCACGGTCGCTTAAATTGTTATAATGGCTAAATATCTGATTTAAATACATGTTGTGACTTATGTGCTTTTATTAAGTTTAAACCGCTTTTATTATTATCATTTATTTTTATAGAATTGCAACGTCGTGAAAATGCATCTCGAACCACGTCACAATCAATGCACCCGTGGTCGTCGACACATTTTGACTCCGTTGAGATTCGGATTTGGGTCACATCAATGTGCACCCGTGTTTAAGAAGGTTAAATTATTAAAGGTGCGCCTAAAGCAACTAGCGTATTGTTATTTTGGGAAGGCCGTAAAATTCGCTAAACGGCCTGTCCCGAATTCTAAGTATTTTAATATATACATTTAGAGGGCCCCGCAATTTACATTTTTATTTGGCGAGGCTCGTCTCATTATTTTAGAAGGGTATCCTACAGTGACTACATTTCTGTTACGTTTGTCCCTAAAACTAAAAGAAAAGGAACATGCTAATTTAACTATATGCTTTTGCCTAATCCGGATTCTTATCAATTTCTGATTAATTATTTACAAAGTGGAGGGATGGCATAACTTGTGAAACGTACTTTAATTGGACAAAGAAATTACATTCGAGATTGACCCAATGTTATACTTGTGTCCAAACGTTTCTTGAATTGAATTTAACTAGACTTATTGGGGCTGAATTAAGGGAATTAACTACTAGGCGTTGTTACTAATGGGATTTGAATATGATCTTATGTACTGCCTAACGAGACCCAGCAAAAGACTAAAATAAAAACAAGTCAGCATAGTATAAGTTTGGAGTATCCATACCCCGTATTAACAAATATCTACAAACTAAAACATGAAGGACTAAGCTCAGATGAGTATTAGTTAACATACACTTTCGTACTATTGAATTGGAAACTAACAACTTCACAGGCCCATTAATATACCGTGAATATTACAACAAATAACTTTGAACTTCTTCAACCTTTTTCATTTCATGCTTTCAAACTGTTCCAGTTACATCAATATGGGACTTGAAATGTGTACCTGGAAATACTGAAAATGCAAAGGAGAAGAAGAAGAAGATGTGGAAATCAGCAGCAGCAAGAAACAGGACTAGCAATAGCAGCAGGACAGAATAGCAGCAAACAAAACAACCCAGCAGAACAGGCTCCAGTGCAGGAATGCAACTATAGCCGATAGAAGAAGTAGCCAAATGACAGCAACACACAGTGGAGCAGAATCAGAACTCCAGGCAGACCAAAACCAGTAGTAGACCAATGAAAACACTCGACTAGTAGACACAATTGGAACTTCAAAGAATCAGAATTGATTTGAACAAGTTGAACAAATGAAACCCAAACAAACAATAGGAAGAAACAGTTTCTGATTGTTGACTGTGTACTTTCTATCTCTTAACCTCTCTCTATCTGTGTTTTCCTAAAATCAGTTCCATCCTTTTTCAATCCTCTCTGTATGTGTATATCCCTGTGCCCTCTTTCCTCTAATCCCTGTCTGTGTATCTCTATCAGCTCTCTCTTTTTCTCTTATATCCTCACAATGTGTATATTTTTCTCCTCTAATCCTTCAGGGGTCTCTAACCTCTAATCCTCTCTCTTTTTTTTTATCAGATGTCTTCCCTCTTTTATAGGCCTTAACATTACCCCTTTCAACAGCCTGTTTAGGATATATCAACATACCCCTCCCATGTGCCTTCCATTTTCAGTTCCACTTTAGCTAATTAAGTATTAAACCCCATCAACATTCCCTGGGAGATTTAACCTTTAAAAGGTTTAATACTTCTTAAACTAAAGCAAAGTATGGGCAGTAGAATATATCTGACAGCATATGCTGTCAAACCATTTTTAAATCCAAAGCCCTTTTATGCAGTAAACAGGCTGTGCATAATGCACATGATGTGCACAAGTGCACATGCCATCAACTCATATTTCAATTACAGACCAAGCCTTAGGTTTTCTGAAATCATATTGACAACTATAAGTAACTGAACTTGGTTCTTAATTGATGCAGGCAATGTTCAACAGAAGCAAATCGATTTATTTTTGTTCAGACAGTTGAAACTAATTGACGACATATGTCGACTCGACTATATTAGCATTAACATATACAATCGTAGCCAAAAATCAGACACCTAAACAGTATCGATACATGATTCGAATTATACTGACTGAGCAAAGTGGTACTCGAGGAACCAATTGATCAGTCAACATTTGAAGCTCAATTATTACACAACAAATACATACGTACACACTATCAGAACAAGTAGCAGAAGATACTCAATCAAGCAACAAAAGTTCAGGCAAAGTGGACAGGACACAGTTGATAAAAACTCAAAACAACAGATTTCAATAATCATGAACAGCTTTTAAAAACAAATCACACGGACTAAAACAAGTAAAGAAAAGAAAGCAAACTCACCTTAAAACTCGAAAAATCAAAAGTCTTGACTCGGACTCGGTCAGGCCTTTCTTAAGGCTGAACGGACTTTAATCGAAGTGTTTCTCAGATGAGAAACACTTCGATTAAGGTCCATTAGACCTTAATCTCTTCGGTTTGGACAAGGTGGACCAGTGACGGAGAACCACAGAGTTCCAAAATCTGATCTGGGATTCATGCTTCCCTGGTCAGATTCGGACCAAACCAAGTATGGTTTGGTCACGGGGGGTCTGGGGAGTGTCTGGTATGAGTTTAGGGCAGATCGGTGTAGATTAGGTTCCGACTCGAATCTTCAAATGAAGATTCGAGAAGGTGGGATAGGATTCGAGGTGTGTGGTTGGTAGATTTGGGTTCGGGACGGCAAGGGGGTTCTATGGTGTTAAAGGCGAGGTCACCGGCGTCCGTGCCGCCGGTTTTCATGGTGAAGGATGCAGGGGCGGCTCTAGGGTTTGATGGGAAGATGGTGAAGACGGGAGCTGGGGTATCAGATGGGGGCAGGGTAAGGTTAAAGGGCTTATATATGGAATGGGTGGGTTGATCCTGGCCGTTGGATGAGGCACGATGAAGGGCCAGGATCCTTCAGTTTGAGGGAAACGGTGTCGTTTCAACTAAAGGGGGTTTGGGTTGGTCCGGGTGGAACGAGTCGGGTTTTGTTCGTGGGTATGGGAAATGTGATCTTGGCCGTTGATCAATCTGAGATCAACGGCCCAGATCAACCTGTATTAATACGACGTCGTTTGGACTCTCTGGGCATCAGCTGGACTGGACCGGGCAGGCCTGGTTTGGGTATTGTTTGTTTGGGCCAATTTTAATAAATTGGCCCAATCCGGAAGAAGAAGGTTATTTCTTTTTTCTTCTTTTTTTTTTATTTTGAAAACAAAACTAAGCAAAAAAATCAAATTAAAAATTAAATACACACTCAATACAATTATTTGCACACACACTAAAATATTTCAAAACAGGTAAAATCAAACAAATCAAAATCACGGACGAAGATGCCTATTTATGATTTTCTATTTAACGACCGGATTACGGTTCGAATTATGCCTGACCCACACATTTTTTGTATTTTGTTTTAAATAAATAAATAAATAAAAATGGGCAAAAGTCACAAATAAATCAACAAAGTGCCGCACAGAAATCCTAAATTACGCATGACACATACATTTTTAATTCTTTTGGAGCGATTGTCGCGTAAAACAAAAATCACGTGCTCACAGCTGCCCCTCTTTGTTCGGAAACACGAAGAGTTTTCGTGCAAAGATAAAGTGAGCGTGTATGAGCGATTTTTGCCTATGGACTACTCCGTATGAAGCATGTTTTTGAAAGATCTGACCGAATCTTGCTTCAAAGATTTCCTACATATCCTGGGCTAAACAGGAATCAGGTCAATGTAGTTCGGGAAGTTTTGGTAGCTGGGACTACCATGGGATTGCAATGCTTGCTGCTACTGCTGTTGCTGTTGTCACTGCTGCGTCACTGACCGCCTTATTACAACCAAACGAAAATTGGAAACTGAACTAACTACTTATATGCATGTCAACTGCTAGTTACAAGATTCCTATCTATGATTCTTTTACGACTTGATCTTGGGTCTTAGCTGATTCTGCTTGTAGACCCCGATCTGAATCTTGATGCTTGCGAGTTGCGGCGACTTGTTTAATCTCTGGGATACTGAGTGAGACGCGATTGGCAGGGTTCAGGACCTTAATCAAATGTTGGAGTCAATCCGCCTTCCAGTTACTCCGATATCTCGGGACATCTTTTTTTTTTCCTTTTTCTTCTTTGATTCCGAACTGGGACTCATCTCATGGGTCATTGCGATCCATGTGGCTCGAGGTCAGACCTGCGGGAGAAAACAAACGAACGAAATTTTCTGCCCCAGTTTCACTAGGAAAATTTCGTTAATTATTCGCCAGGAAGTTCATAAAATTGATGAAAGAGGATATGCATGCTCAGTTCAGGGTTGGAGCCCTAATACCGACTAGCTGGGGAAAGGTTCAGTTTAGGGTTTAAAACCCTAACGCCGAACAAAGGAAGAATTCAGTTTAGGGTTTAAAACCCTAATGCTGACTAAAGAAAAATTCAGTTTAGGGTTTAAAACCCTAATGCTGATTGCATGGGAAAAAGTTCAGTTTAGGGTTTTAAAACCCTAATACTGACTAAGGAAAAATTCAGTTTAGGGTTTAAAACCCTAATGCTGACTGAAAGGAAAAAAATTCAGTTTAGGGTTTAAAACCCTAATGCTGATTGGATGGAAAAGCTCAGTTTAGGGTTTAAAACCCTAATGCTGGCTGAAAGGAAAATTCAGTTTAGGGTTTAAAACCCTAATGTTAATTTCATGGAAAAGCTCAGTTTAGGGTTTAAAACCCTAATGCTGATTGAAAAGGAAAAAGTTCAGTTCAGGGTTTAAAACCATAATGCTGACTAAAAGGAAAATTCAGTTTAGGGTTTAAAACCTAATGCTGATTGCATGAAAAAGCTCAGTTTAGGGTTTAAAACCCCAATGCTGGCTGAAAGGAAAAAGTTCAGTTTAGGGTTTAAAACCCTAATGCTGACTAAAAGGAAAAGCTCAGTTTAGGGTTTAAAACCCTAATGCTGGCTGCATGGAAAAGCTTCAGTTTAGGGTTTAAAACCCTAATGCTGGCTGAAAGGAAAAAGTTCAGTTTAGGGTTTAAAACCCTAATGCTGACTAAAAGGAAAAGCTCAGTTTAGGGTTTAAAACCCTAATGCTGGCTGAAAGGAAAAAGTTCAGTTTAGGGTTTAAAACCCTAATGCTGACTAAAAGGAAAATTCAGTTTAGGGTTTAAAACCCTAATGCTGATTGCATGAAAAAGCTCAGTTTAGGGTTTAAAACCCTAATGCTGGCTGAAAGGAAAAAGTTCAGTTTAGGGTTTAAAACCCTAATGCTGACTAAAAGGAAAATTCAGTTTAGGGTTTAAGACCCTAATGCTGATTGCATGAAAAAGCTCAGTTTAGGGTTTAAAACCCCAATGCTGGCTGAAAGGAAAAAGTTCAGTTTAGGGTTTAAAACCCTAATGCTGACTAAAAGGAAAATTCAGTTTAGGGTTTAAAACCCTAATGTTGATTGCATGGAAAAGCTCAGTTTAGGGTTTAAAACCCTAATGCTGGCTGAAAGGAAAAAGTTCAGTTTAGGGTTTAAAACCCTAATGCTGACTAAAAGGAAAATTCAGTTTAGGGTTTAAAACCCTAATGTTGATTGCATGGAAAAGCTCAGTTTAGGGTTTAAAACCCTAATGCTGGCTGAAAGGAAAAAGTTCAGTTTAGGGTTTAAAACCCTAATGCTGACTAAAAGGAAAATTCAGTTTAGGGTTTAAAACTCTAATGCTGATTGCATGAAAAAGCTCAGTTTAGGGTTTAAAACCCTAATGCTGGTTGCATGGAAAAGCTCAGTTTAGGGTTTAAAACCCTAATGCTGGCTGAAAGGAAAAAGTTCAGTTTAGGGTTTAAAACCCTAATGCTGACTAAAAGGAAAATTCAGTTTAGGGTTTAAAACCCTAATGCTGACTGGCTGGGGATAAAGCTCGAGAACACTACACGATCTATTTTTTGAGTTTTCTTGTTTTAACAGAAGATGAAAGGGAGTTTCGTGGAAGCTTACCTTTCGAGTGAATTCATCATTGCCGAAGTACTTCCTGTACCCGTGTACCTTCTTCTTTGGGCGACACCTGCTTCTTGCACGGTTGTCTTGGATTAGACCTGTTTCAACCTTTCAGACAAAGAATCATTTGTTAGTTCGGAAATGACGGTCGGTTTGGTGACCTTGATCGTTCCCAGTTGCTTTCTTGCGTCTTTATTTCTGTTGTGAAATTCCGCCATTGATTTGATTCGAATGGCGAAACCCTTTAGACTGCTCAGGCTTGTGTTTCCAGATTCTGCGATGATTTGCCTCGTAAGGCCTCTTTTTTTTTCTCTTTTTTTTTGTGTCCCGTTTTGATTGGAGGTTCTCAATGGGGATTTTATTGGAGGTATTCTGTGGGAATTTGTACAAAAGGAAGCTCGGTGGGGGGATATTTACAAAGTGGATTCTTTGTGCGGATTTTTGTACAACGGGGCATGCTGGGGATTTGTTTCAAAGCGGGCTTTCTAGGGTTCGTTGGGGTAAGCTTGTTGGGGAATATTTACAAAGGGACTCGCTGGAGATGTGCTGAGGAAATTCCAACGGTTTTTTTTTTCATATTGGGGAGACTATGCGGGAGATTTGTTCAAAAGGAGAGACTCTGTGGGGATTTGTACAGAGGGAGACTCTGTGGGGATTTATCTAAAAGTGGACTTGCTGGGGAAGATTTCTCTCTTTTCTCTTTACTTTAAAACACCATCAAATGTCATGATTCATCAGGCTTGGGCAATCGTACCAACGAAATGAGGCGCTTTCCTTCATGAGACGGGATTCCGTGCAAACAAACCTGCCACCTGCCCTTTCCGGTGTGTCCTGAAATCAGGGTTAAAACGTAAAAGGGATTCGAAGAGGAACAAAGAAAGGAGAAAATAAATTTCAAGAAGGGAGTGTTCCTTTTGGGACGAGAAAGACTTATCTGAGGAAGATAACGCTGGCTTTAAATGACATGACATGCTCTTTGGACTGGATGCCTGACCTTCCATGAACTTGTGTTTCTCCAAACCAGAACGGATCTGTGATTCCAAACCGGTGGAACTTTGTCGAGACCTCCTTGGGGTGGAGTCATTCTTTTCGGCCGACAGCGCCCTTTGCGGGTTTTCGTCGGCTGACCTCTCTCATTTCTCTTCCTGTAATCGCTTGATAGCACTCTTTGTGAGTTTTTACTAAACAAGCTCTCTCATTTTGGTTTCTCTACTCCCGTCGCCTCATAGTGCCCGAAGGTTTTCACCGACGAGACTCTCTCATTTTATCTCTCTCAATTCAGAGTGTGCCGATCTCCATTTGTGACGCTTATTGGTTTCTCAATATCTTTGGTAATTGATTTGAAGGCTTGTGCTTGGTAAAGAGAGGTAGATGATACTAACTTCTAAACTGCTCGACGTGCCCCGGTTTCAATTTCAGGGTGAATGGGATTTTATTGTTGGTGTGACTGAACCTCAGGGAGAGGCTGCCTACGTATCCTTTCGGAATCAAGTCAAACGTAGTTCAGGCCTCAATCAATGTTTTGTTTTTTTTTTTTTTGTTTTGTGTTTTTTTTTGTTTTTTAAGCGGCTCAAAAGTTGGTAGAAAGAATTGGGTAGTGTTTGGGGAGTAGTGGGGAACAAAACCTTCGCCATTTTCAAACGTGTCAGGACCACTGGAGTATGATTTAGACGTAGTATCTCTTGACTGCATCTGCATTTACTGCTGTGTCGGGGTCATTTCCTTCGATATCACCTAGATACAATGCTCCTCTTGGTAATATCTTCCTTACAATGTATGGGCCTTTCCAATTCGGAGCAAACTTCCCTTTTGCTTCCTCATGATGCGGCAGAATACGCCTCAGTACCAATTGTCCTACTTCGAAATTTTGGGGTCGGACTTTCTTGTTGTAAGCACGGGCCATCCTTCGTTGGTATAACTATCCGTGACAAACTACGGCCATCCGCTTTTTGTCAATCAACGTCAATTGCTCTAACCGAGTCTTGACCCACTCGCTGTCCTCGATTTCTGCTTCGACAATGATTCGAAGCGAAGGAATTTCTACTCTGCCGGTATTACAGCCTCGGTCCCATAAACCAAAAGATAAGGAGTCGCTCCCACCGATGTGCGTACCGTAGTGCGGTACCCCAATAATGCAAATGGTAACTGCTCATGCCACTGTCGGGAACTTTGGATGGTCTTCCTCAAAATCTTCTTGATGTTTTTGTTTGCCGCTTCCACGGCACCATTGGCCTTTGGCCGATAAGGCGTGGAATTCCTATGCGTTATCTTGAATTGCTCGCATACATCTCCCATCAAGTGACTGTTCAAGTTTGCTGCGTTATCTGTAATGATAGTCGCAGGAATACCGAAGCGACAGATAAGATTTGAGTGTACAAAATCCACCACAGCTTTCTTAGTGACCGACTTGAGAGTGACAGCTTCTACCCATTTTGTGAAGTAATCGATGGCAACCAGTATAAACCTGTGTCCATTCGAAGCCTTTGGTTCAATTGGTCCAATGACGTCCATGCCCCAAGCGACAAATGGCCAAGGTGCGGACATGGGATGCAGTTCCGTGGGGGTGCATGAATCAAATCACCGTGCACCTGACACTGATGACATTTCCGAACGAAGCTAAAGCAATCCTTTTCCATGGTCATCCAGTAATAACCTGCTCTAAGGATTTTCTTCGCTAAGACATACCCGTTCATGTGAGGTCCGCACACACCTGCGTGTACTTCGTGCATGATCTTTCTCGCTTCCTCGATATCGACACATCTTAGGAGATTGAGGTCCGGGGTCCTCTTATATAACAATTCACCGCTCAAAAAGAAACCACTTGCATGTCGCCGAATGGTCCTCTTTTGATCTCCAGTAGCGTGCTCGGGGTATTCTTGCGTCTTCAGGAACCTCTTGATGTCATGATACCAAGGCTGCGTATTTGATCCCGCCTCGATTACACTGCAGTAACCGTGTCTTTCCTTGATTTGGATTTCCAAAGGATCGACGTGGGCGTTGCCCGGGTAGGGTAGCATTGAAGCCAAAGTAGCAAGTGCATCTGCCAGTTCATTGTGACACCTCGGAATGTACCTGAATTCTATTGATGTAAAGCGCTTGCTGAGGTCCTCCACATGTTGTCGGTATGGGATAAGTTTGACATCCCGAGTTTCCCATTCGCCTTGAGCTTGCCGGATGATCAGGTCAGAATCTCCCATAATCAGTAAGTCTTCGACATCCTGATCGATTGCCATATGCATGCCCATAATGCAGGCTTCATACTCAGCTGTATTATTTGTGCAAAAGAAACGAAGTCTAGCTGTGGCGGGATAATGCTGACCGGAAGGCGAGATCAATATTGCCCCAATCCCTACACCCTTGGCGTTCACGGCTCCGTCAAAGAACATCTTCCAAACATGAGCTTCCTCCGAGATCACTTCTACGGTGTTTACCTCTTCATCTGGAAAGTAGGTATCCAATGGCTGGTATTCCTCATCGACCGGATTTTCGGCCAAATGATCTGCTAATGCCTGGGCTTTCATTGCCGTGCGAGTGACATAAACTATGTCGAATTCCGTAAGCAAGATTTGCCATTTAGCCAGTCTCCCAGTAGGCATTGGTTTCTGAAATATATACTTCAAAGGATCCAACCTGCTTATGAGGAACGTAGTGTGGGCTTGGAGATAATGTCTCAGCTTTTGAGCAACCCATGTGAGAGCGCAGCATGTCCTTTCCAGCAGAGTGTATTTGGCCTCGTAGCCGGTGAATTTCTTGCTCAAGTAGTAGATTGCTTGCTCCTTCTTTCCGGTTACGTCGTGTTGCCCGAGGACGCAGCCGAAAGAGTTCTCCAAGACTGTTAGATACAAGAAAAGTGGCCTTCCCGGTTCTGGAGGGACCAAGACCGGGGGATTCGAAAGGTATTCTTTGACTTTATCAAAGGCTTCTTGACACTCAGTTGTCCATTTAATCGCCGCATCTTTCCTTAACAGCTTGAATATGGGCTCACACGTGCTTGTCAGCTGGGCAATAAACCGACTGATGTAGTTCAACCTGCCCAACAGACTCATCACGTCTTTCTTTGTTCTCGGGGGAGGCAGATCTCTGATGGATTTTATCTTAGTTGGATCTAGCTCGATACCTCTCCTGCTTACGATGAAGCCCAAAAGTTTGCCCGACGGAACTCCGAAAGCGCATTTGGCTGGGTTTAGCTTCAAGTCATACTTTCTTAGCCTCTCGAAGAATTTCTTCAAGTCTTGGATGTGATTATCCTGCGTCTTGGACTTGACTATCACATCGTCCACGTATACCTCTATTTCCTGATGCATCATGTCATGGAAAATGGCAGTCATGGCCCTCATGTAAGTAGCCCCAGCATTCTTCAGACCAAATGGCATGACCCGGTAACAGTAGGTGCCCCAAGGCGTGGTGAAGGCAGTTTTCTCGGCGTCCTCTTCATCCATCAATACCTGATGATACCCAGCGTAACAATCTACAAAATACTGTATCTCGTGTTTGGCACAATTATCAACGAGGATGTGGATGTTGGGCAGCGGGAAATTATCTTTAGGACTTGCTCTGTTCAGATCTCGGTAATCTACACATACTCGAGTTTTCCCGTCCTTTTTTGGTACTGGGACCACATTCGCCAACCATGTTGTATATTGGACTACCCGGATCACTCCTGTTTTCAGTTGCTTGGTGATCTCCTCCTTAATCTTGTCACTGACCTCAGTTTTGAACTTTCGTTGCTTTTGTTGAACTGGAGGACAATCAGGATGAATCGGCAATTTGTGAACCACTAGATCAACACCTAGTCCCGGCATGTCATCATATGACCAAGCAAACACGTCTTTGAATTCAAAAAGAAGTTGAATTATCGCCTCTCGCGTTTTCTTGTCCGTGTGAATGCTTATCTTGGTCTCCCGGATTTCTTCCGGGGTTCCTAAATTTACCGGTTCAGTGTCATTCAGATTTGGCTTAGGTTTATTCTCGAAATATTCCAACTCTCGGTTTATCTCCCTAAAAGCCTCTTCCGCATCATATTCTGGTTCTGGGTTCATTAATTCGCAGTTAAATAACTCATTGTGATCTGGGCGTGAAGTCCGCAAACATGTCATATTTAAAGCCGCATTATTAGGACTGAAAAGAAAGATAAAAGGAAAAATAATAAAAATCAGAACAACAGAAAGAATGGGAAAGCAATGATGATGATTTTTTTTATTTTCTTTGGAAAGTTGGAAGACAACAATGTTTACAACTAGGGATTCAAAACAACAACAAAAAAAAGAAAACGTTCAAGTTATGTCCTGGAGATAACTTGCGACACAGGAAAGGTGGCAGGACAGGTCTACCCGGACTTCCGTCTAGTCGGGAATGGCGTGGCCTCCCAGTTTTGGAGTTTGGCGTTTGGTCCCATGTACATCATCTCAGCAGTGCTTGCGCCTTCACCTGGTTGAACCATGTGGACCTCGTAGAGCATCTCTCTCATCGCCCCACATATCTCCTCGATTTCCTCAGCTGTGAAGATCTCGTCATCTTCTTCCTCAGCGTACCTTGGCCTGATGAGAGTTGCATATAAATCCGGCAGTGGTTGAGGTAACTTCCAACCCTCATTTTTCCTTTTCTTTGCCCACTCTTCGTCTGCTGGAGTAGGTTTGAAACCTAGTCCAAAAGGTTTCTTGATGATTGGCAAAGTAATGGGTTCTGTTATTCCCTGAAGGGTTTCGCCCAAGCCCCTTCCCTGGCCTAAATCCATGCCGGATCATCTCTTTGGCCACCATAAACGAGGCGTTAGACAGGAAAGGCTGGGGGCAGGGTATTCCCTCTTCGTGCTGCTCTGCCAGTACAACCTCGAAAGCTTGATAGACCGTATGTTCGCTTCCTTCTCTTGGTTCAAGGTACGGGATGGATGGGTCCCGATAAATGGCATGCTCATCTTCCCCATGGACCACGATCTCTCGGTCTTCGTACTCGAACTTCAACATCTGGTGAAGAGTGGAAGGAACGGCTCCTGCCGCATGGATCCAAGGTCTGCCAAGGAGAAAATTGTAGGATGTGTCCATGTCGATTACCTGGAAGGTTACTCGAAATTCGACTGGTCCTATGACCAACAACAGGTCTATTTCTCCCATGGTATCTCTCTTGATGCCGTCAAAAGCTCTTACGCAGACATTGTTGGGTCGGATTCTTCCTGTCCCAATTTCCATTCTTTGTAGCGTGGAGAGCGGGCAAAAATGTCAACACCTGATCCCCCATCCAACATTATCCGCTTGACATAGTAGTCCTCGCATTTAACTGTTAAATGCAAGGCCTTGTTGTGTGCTGCTCCTTCCGGGGGTAAATCATTCTTGCTGAAAGAGATTTGGTTGACGGCGAAGAATCTTTCTGTCATCCGCTCTAGTTGCTCCACCGAGGTTTCAACTGGTACATATGCTTCATTCAGGGTTTTCAGCAGGATCTTTTGATGCTCGGTCGACCTCATCAATAATGACAGCATGGATACTTGCTCAGGGTACTTGCGCAGCTGATCTATCACTTCGTAATCCGGCATTTTCATTTGTTGGAAGAACACTTCCGCTTCTTCAACACTTACGGGCTTCTTTGGAGGGAAGCGCCTTTGTGTGGCGTTGTTCAGTTCTTGGGTATTTGAATACCTTCCAATGAAAGTATTTTCTGGAAGTTCTCCCATGACCTCTTTACCTTTGTACATTACCAAAGTCTTTTGATAATTCCACGGCACTGTGGACGGGTTGGTCATTGGCTTTTGTGGCACGCGTCCGATAACCACTGGCTCATTCAGCCGAGGTGGTTGAATCGTCCCCCGGACCACATAGGCCCCTTTCGGCACGTACATAGGTTTTGTCTTTTTGATTCCGAAGTTCTGTGTCTTCTCAGCTTAACCTCGTGGTATGTAAAGAACTCCACCCTTTGCTGGTACCACTTTCTTCTCCACCTTCTTCTCAGGCACTTTCTTTATAGCATTGATCTCTTCCCCCTTTTCTGGTTTCTGGTCCATTTCGGGCCTCTTCCCCGTGTCGATAATGGCAATTATGGCTTTCAGAGTAGGGTCGAACTCTTTGTCTTCACAAATCATCCCGATCAGCGGCCCATTATTGTGAGCAGGCAATGGATTGTTAGTCACATTTGGGATCTCTTCGTCCCTTAGCACTATTTTCCCCTGCTCTATCAAATTTTCGACCACTCTTTTCAATGACCAGCAGTCGTTTGTATCATGTCCCTCAGCCCCTGAATGATAGGCGCATCTGACTCCGGCTTTGTAAGAAGGCGATGTTGGGTTTTGCCTCGTTTGGGGGATTGGTTGCAAGAAACCCAACTGGACTAGCTTAGGGAACAAAGTAGAGTATTGTTCACCGATGGGCGTGAAAGTCCGCCGTCGAGGTGGCTCCTGGGGGCGGAAGTTATTCTGCGGGGGTTGTGGGTTATAGTGGTTGCGGTAAGGAGGCTGATTTCTGGGAGGTGGAGCTGGGCCTCGGTTGGCTTGTTGTGGTGGATGGTTATAAGGTTGGGCATTCATGACCATATAAGGTTGATGAGCATATGCCAAATTTGAGTGGGGGTAGTAGTGTTGTGGGGCTCTTTCCGGAAAATGGGGCCTGGGATGACGATACTCCCTTGCTTCAGAGGCTGCCATAGTCGTTTCTTCCTTCTTCTTCCCCCTTGTCATTCCTCCGGACCCGCTTTGGACGGCCTGGGAGGTCGCCCTTATGGCTGCTTGACTCAGAATTCTACCCGTTTTCAAGCCATTTTCCACCATCTCTCCAATCTTGATCGCTTCCGCGAATGGCTTACCCATAGCTGACATCATGTTTTGGAAATAGTCAGACTCTTGAGCCTGGAGAAAGGTAGTGACCATTTCCACTTCATCCATGGGAGGCTTCACTCTCGACGCCTGTTCACGCCACTTAATAGCATACTCTCTAAAGCTTTCAGAAGGTTTCTTCTTCAAATTCGACAGAGAGTTTCGGTCTGGCGCAATGTCGATGTTATACTGGAATTGTTTTACAAAATCTCTGGCGAGATCATCCCATATATTCCATCGGGACATTTCCTGATCCATATACCATTCCGAAGCTATCCCTACTAGACTTTCCCCAAAATATGCCATTAGCAGTTCTTCTTTTCCACCGGCTCCCCGCAATTGGTTGCAGTATTTCTTAAGATGTGCAATGGGGTCACCGTGCCCATCGTATTTCTCGAACTTTGGGGTCTTGAAACCCGTTGGCAGGTGCACGTGAGGGAACATGCACAGGTCGGCGTAAGAGACGCTCTTTTGTCCGCTCAATCCTTGCATATTCTTCAAACTTTGTTCAAGGCTTCTCATTCTCTTGGCAATCTCATTTTGTTCTGCAATTCTGGGGTTCTGATCCTGCCCGGGTGCAAGCTCGCACTGAGGCGGTAGAGGATTAGTGTTGGTAGCGAACCTGGTTGGTTCCATTGAGAACGATGGTGCTTGGAATGTAAAAGAGGATGAGTCAAAGCTTGGCTTGTATGTGGTAGGTTGTGCCGTAACCGAGCAAGGCGATGCAGTAAAGATGTTCATGCTTGCATCAGTGGCCGACATTCGGGGATGAGGCTCAGAAGGCGATCCAGCGGAGAAGGCTGAGGTGGCTGGGTACCCGAATGGGGTAGCAGGATAATTTATGGGGACATTAGAAGTCCCACTTGACCTGGAGAATAATTCAGGGAATCCGGGGACGACACTTGGCGGCTCTTTCCCATTGTTCCAGTCGTCCAGCATTTCCAACATGCGGAGCCGTAGGATTCTATTTTCCTCCGCAGTTGCGGATTCAGGTGTGAGGACGGCTGAGATTGAGCTCTCCTCAGAAACAGGGATCGTTTGCAATGGAATTTCTGAAGACATTTCCACACTTCCTTTTGACCTGGTGAAGTAAGTGTGAGTACTGCTTCTGGCCCTAACAACAGGTAGTTGAACACTTCTCCTTGACCTCGTGAAATATGAGTGCGAGGCCAGACTTTCACCAAACCAACCGTTCTTTCAAAAAACCCTGGAATACTCAATGACAAACGCACGGTTAATTTTGTAGCAAATAACAGATAGTTAATCTCACATTGGGCATGATGCACCTATACAGTTAAGTGGATTACTATATGTTTGCTACGAGAGCATGCGTCATTCCGGCATTTTTTATTAGTTTTCTTTTTTCTTTATTTTCTTTTTCTTTTTCTCTTTTGTTTTTCTTTTATGTTTTTTTTTATTTTGCAGTAAAAGAAATGCGACCGGATCCGATGAGGATTGCCTATGTATTACGATGCCTACGTGAATTAGATCATTACGTAGTTCGAAAAACACAAATGGCGTAAAAGAAGCAACCTTTTTATTGTTGAAGTGGTCTATTACAACTACATTTTGCGAAAGAAAAAGCAAACTTCGAAAATAAACCTAGACTCAACATAGACTAAAATCACCCTGATGGAAAACAGGTAGAAAATGCTAAGATACAGGCTTGACTTATGAGTGCATTATGGTTTTGAAAATTGGTGTCCGCGGGGCATCGTTCGGCCTCGCCGCGGTCCTAGGCGTGAGATCCCTCTCAAGTTGCTCCAGCTCGTGCATAGTCTGCTTGACATAACCCATTACTGCCGAGAGGACGGTAACGCTGGACATGTTCTCACATCGTAGGCATCGTCTGGTGATGGCATGGGCAATGGCCTTGATCCTATCTCTGGTTTGCTTCTTCTCTACGAGCAGGCGTTTTATCTGATCGCTGCATATCTTGAAGACTTGAGCATCTTGTACATGCTGATGCTTCAGTCGCCGTACTTCCAACTTCATCTGGGCTATTGAGTCGTACCAGTATCTGCTCTCAATTTGGAAATCCTTGGCCTGATTAACTGCTTTGATCTCAAGTGCAGCCATCTCTCTCTTTATTTTAGCAACAGTTTTCTCGTGGTCGCCTTCCAATTGATTCAGGTATCGACGATGCTTATCTGCTCTTGTATCCCACTGCGCTTTGAGCTCTGCTATGACGTTTTCAGATTTCTCCAAACCATCTTGCCATTCTCTGATCTCGCTTTTTAGCCTTTTTATCAGGTGCTCGTCTGATCGACGCCTTGGCTGTTTATCTGCATCCAACCTTATCTGTTTGATCTGGGCTCTGAGCATTTCATTTTCTTGAATTAACCTGTTCCGCTCTCCCAGATCGGTAGCAATTTGCACGTTGTGCTCGTATTTCATGCCTTCTACTTGTTGCTTTAACCTGCTGATTTCGGCACAATAGCCTCTTTCCTTTGCTAACCAATCCCAATGCCTTTGCGATGACTCGGTGAAATTCCGGATGTGGGGTCTCTTAGCTGGCCTTTCATGCTCAAGTTCCCTTCTGTACCATGCAAGGTAACCTGGCGCCGTTTCTCCTTTGGCTCGATCCCGCACGCAAGTATCTGATTTCAAATATTGACCCTCATTCCAGATTTGGCGAATCTTTGCTTCTGGGAACTGTCCGTTAGGACTTATCTCAACTGCTTGAGCGCTAAGATCTTCCTCATGAGGTACTGTCTGGCATCTTCCGAACTGTCTCAAAACTCGGCCGGGTGCGTAAGGTTGAATGCTCTTAAGCCCCATCAGCAAGAAATGAGTTTTAGCCGCCGACATATATAAGATCTCATCAACAGGCAACCATCCCAACGTCCATTGTATTTGGCTGGCAGTAAGAGCTTGCAAGAACGAGGTCCATGCCAGGACTCCTTTGGGCCAAATGATCTCTCTGGTTCTCGTGTAAGATTCTTCTATGCGGGTCTTTTCCGGGGAACCATGGCTCAAAATCTCGGAATGATGGCAGAGGTGCTCGGTCATCCATATCTGTAGGAGCAAGTTACAACCTTCGAAGAAATTTCCCCCAGCTTTACAAGCTGTGAGAGCTCGAAAGATGTCGGATACCACCATAGGCGCGAGAGTACTGTCACTTTGCGTGAGTAAAGTGCTGACGACCCCAGATATCTTCAAATCAATGTTTCCATCTTTCCTCGGAAATACCAGAAGACCCAGGAACATTATCATGAACGCTACCCGTCTGTGCTCGTCCCACTTCTGACGAACTCCTTTGCTGCACAGTTTGTTGATTGGATTATTGAATCCCCCTCATGACCGTACCTATCATATACGAAGCATGGAGTACAAAATCTGGCTGCCAGATCCGGGTTGTGGACTGTTCTAGGTATCTTCAATGAATCTAAGAACCGATGTACCGTGACGACTCTCGGGGCGACCAAGTATTTTTCCCTCAACGGAAGTTCAGTATTCCCGATGTATCCGGCCATTTCTTCCAAAGTCGGGGTGAGCTCAAAATCAGAGAAATGGAAAACATTGTGCGCCGGGTCCCAATAGGTAACCAAAGCTCTTATGATATCTCCCCGAGGCTGGATTTCCAATAGACCCACAAGACCTTTCAGATATTTCTTAACCTCATTTTGTCCTTCAACACCTAGATCATTCCACCATAGCCGTAACTCGACAGGGATTTTGGTCATTATTGAAAAATGTTCATTTTGCATCGTGCTCATCCTGCACATTTACTAAGGTGATTTTAACAAAAATGACTTGACTCAAAATATTTTACAGAGGGGATCAAGTTTTGAACACGGCCTTTAAACACTTCGGGGACGAAGATTTTAAGGCTGTGTGGGTCTACTGGACAAAATGCTAAACAAGACCCAAAAGTGGCTATTTATGCAAAGTCAGCCTTCCGGCGTCCCTTTCGGGAACATTCGGCTATTTATGACAAAACAGCGTCACCCGATTTATTTACGACTCTTTTTTTTTTTAAAAAAAGTTTGAAACGCATTTTTTTTTATTCATTGATTTTGGCTATTTTAGCAAAAATGGGGGTTGAACCCGACGAGGGTTGCCTACGTATCTCACATTCGGTGAGAATCAAACCGGCGTAGTTCGGGCATATCATGAATAGAGAAAATCAAATAAACCTAGAAATCAAGAATAAGTATTTTTTTTATTATTTTTGAAAAAAAGATAAAGACTAAAGAAAATATTTATTTATTTTTTTTTAGGCAATATTTGGACTATTAGTCTGAATTTATAAAAGGGATACTACAAAAGAAACAACACATTTTTTGAATTATGAATTTTCCATTTTTTTTTACTTTTAAATAAATACCTTCTTTTTTTTGATTTTGGACATGAAAAAAAAATTTGTATTTTTTTTTTAATAATTCAAACTAAGAAGACAAATTTTGTTTTTATTCCTTTTTTTTTTTAGAAAAATTCCGGCGAGGTTTTGACAATACTTGAACATTGGTTTCATTTTTCCAAAATAAGTAATTATCTCCCTACGCTGCTATTTTCCTTTTTTAGAAACCGGTCAGCATGCGGAACCGAAGCAAATAAATGCACAAAACAAATAGGATGCAGCAGGGTGGTCTTTTCATTTCAGGTTGCCTGTCCTAGACGGACCCAACCCCGGTGTTGAGTCCCCTAAGTCAAATGCGACATGATGCAGATAAGCGTTCCTACTAGGGCTCCGGCATGAAGTCAAGTTATTTTAGGTTCGTAACCTGGGTATTTGTTCTAGACTGTGTACCCGAGCGGACAACTCGAGTCGAGGAGGGGGCTACGTACCGGGGACCCGCGAGATCGTCCGGCTTTGTAACTTGTCCGACCTCTTTCTTATTTCAGGTATTGACACTAACAGAATAGGGAGTCTCGACCAGCGAGCTTCTCCCCGGAGGTAAGAAAAGAAGGGTTTCGGCACAGTTTATATACAGTTCAGATAATATCAAAGCGGTAAAAGACAACATTTAGCACGTTATGCAAAAACATGTAATAAAGATCAGATAATAAAGCCAAATATAACAATTATTCTAAGCTCGAATTCTTGAACCCTGAACCAGTGGTTCTGGGTTAGATCCCCAGCGGAGTCGCCAGAGCTGTCACACCTCCCTTTTGCGCGCCCGGCCCCGGAGGGTTAAATGCGCGGGTGGAGTTTTTCCAATTTAAGTGACAATATTCGAAATGGGATTATTTATTTAATTCAGAGTCGCCACTTGGGAAAGGTTTGGTTTTTGGTGTCCCAAGTCACCGGTTTATCTTGAATCCCAAATCGAGGAAATTTTCGACTTTTCCAAATGAAGTCTGCGAACCAGAAATTCTAAGTAAGGAATTCTGTTGACCCGAGGGAAGGTGTTAGGCACCCTCGAATCCCGTGGTTCTAGCACGGTCGCTTAAATTGTTATAATGGCTAAATATATGATTTAAATACATGTTGTGACTTATGTGCTTTTATTAAGTTTAAACCGCTTTTATTATTATCATTTATTTTTATAGAATTGCAACGTCGTGAAAATGCATCTCAAACCACGTCACAGTCAATGCACCCGTAGTTGTTAACACATTTTGACTCCGTTGAGATTTGGATTTGGGTCACATCAATGTGCACCCGAATTTAAGAATATAATTTACTTAAACCGTGCCCGAAGAGTCTAGCGCGTTATTATTTGGTGGAAGGCCGTGAGATTCACTAAACGGCCTAGCCTGAATTCTAAAACACTCATTATGGTTATTTATTGAGGGCCCCACAATTTACATTTTTATTTGGCGAGGCTCGTCTCATTATTTTAGAAGGGTATCCTACAGTGACTACATTTCTGTTACGTTTGTCCCTAAAACTAAAAGAAAAGGAACATGCTAATTTAACTATATGCTTTTGCCTAATCCGGATTCTTATCAATTTCTGATTAATTATTTACAAAGTGGAGGGATGGCATAACTTGTGAAACGTACTTTAATTGGACAAAGAAATTACATTCGAGATTGACCCAATGTTATACTTGTGTCCAAACGTTTCTTGAATTGAATTTAACTAGACTTATTGGGGCTGAATTAAGGGAATTAACTACTAGGCGTTGTTACTAATGGGATTTGAATATGATCTTATGTACTGCCTAACGAGACCCAGCAAAAGACTAAAATAAAAACAAGTCAGCATAGTATAAGTTTGGAGTATCCATACCCCGTATTAACAAATAGCTACAAACTAAAACATGAAGGACTAAGCTCAGATGAGTATTAGTTAACATACACTTTCGTACTATTGAATTGGAAACTAACAACTTCACAGGCCCATTAATATACCGTGAATATTACAACAAATAACTTTGAACTTCTTCAACCTTTTTCATTTCATGCTTTCAAACTGTTCCAGTTACATCAATATGGGACTTGAAATGTGTACCTGGAAATACTGAAAATGCAAAGGAGAAGAAGAAGAAGATGTGGAAATCAGCAGCAGCAAGAAACAGGACTAGCAATAGCAGCAGGACAGAATAGCAGCAAACAAAACAACCCAGCAGAACAGGCTCCAGTGCAGGAATGCAACTATAGCCGATAGAAGAAGTAGCCAAATGACAGCAACACACAGTGGAGCAGAATCAGAACTCCAGGCAGACCAAAACCAGTAGTAGACCAATGAAAACACTCGACTAGTAGACACAATTGGAACTTCAAAGAATCAGAATTGATTTGAACAAGTTGAACAAATGAAACCCAAACAAACAATAGGAAGAAACAGTTTCTGATTGTTGACTGTGTACTTTCTATCTCTTAACCTCTCTCTATCTGTGTTTTCCTAAAATCAGTTCCATCCTTTTTCAATCCTCTCTGTATGTGTATATCCCTGTGCCCTCTTTCCTCTAATCCCTGTCTGTGTATCTCTATCAGCTCTCTCTTTTTCTCTTATATCCTCACAATGTGTATATTTTTCTCCTCTAATCCTTCAGGGGTCTCTAACCTCTAATCCTCTCTCTTTTTTTTTATCAGATGTCTTCCCTCTTTTATAGGCCTTAACCTTACCCCTTTCAACAGCCTGTTTAGGATATATCAACATACCCCTCCCATGTGCCTTCCATTTTCAGTTCCACTTTAGCTAATTAAGTATTAAACCCCATCAACATTCCCTGGCAGATTTAACCTTTAAAAGGTTTAATACTTCTTAAACTAAAGCAAAGTATGGGCAGTAGAATATATCTGACAGCATATGCTGTCAAACCATTTTTAAATCCAAAGCCCTTTTATGCAGTAAACAGGCTGTGCATAATGCACATGATGTGCACAAGTGCACATGCCATCAACTCATATTTCAATTACAGACCAAGCCTTAGGTTTTCTGAAATCATATTGACAACTATAAGTAACTGAACTTGGTTCTTAATTGATGCAGGCAATGTTCAACAGAAGCAAATCGATTTATTTTTGTTCAGACAGTTGAAACTAATTGACGACATATGTCGACTCGACTATATTAGCATTAACATATACAATCGTAGCCAAAAATCAGACACCTAAACAGTATCGATACATGATTCGAATTATACTGACTGAGCAAAGTGGTACTCGAGGAACCAATTGATCAGTCAACATTTGAAGCTCAATTATTACACAACAAATACATACGTACACACTATCAGAACAAGTAGCAGAAGATACTCAATCAAGCAACAAAAGTTCAGGCAAAGTGGACAGGACACAGTTGATAAAAACTCAAAACAACAGATTTCAATAATCATGAACAGCTTTTAAAAACAAATCACATGGACTAAAACAAGTAAAGAAAAGAAAGCAAACTCACCTTAAAACTCGAAAAATCAAAAGTCTTGACTCGGACTCGGTCAGGCCTTTCTTAAGGCTGAACGGACTTTAATCGAAGTGTTTCTCAGATGAGAAACACTTCGACTAAGGTCCATTAGACCTTAATCTCTTCGGTTTGGACAAGGTGGACCAGTGACGGAGAACCACAAAGTTCCAAAATCAGATCTGGGATTCATGCTTCCCTGGTCAGATTCGGACCAAACCAAGTATGGTTTGGTCACGAGGGGGGTCTGGGGAGTGTCTGGTATGAGTTTAGGGCAGATCGGTGTAGATTAGGTTCCGACTCGAATCTTCAAATGAAGATTCGAGAAGGTGGGATAGGATTCGAGGTGTGTGGTTGGTAGATTTGGGTTCGGGACGGCAAGGGGTTCTATGGTGTTAAAGGCGAGGTCACCGGCGTCCATGCCGCCGGTTTTCATGGTGAAGGATGCAGGGGCGGCTCTAGGGTTTGATGGGAAGATGGTGAAGACGGGAGCTGGGGTATCAGATGGGGGGGCAGGGTAAGGTTAAAGGGCTTATATATGGAATGGGTGGGTTGATCCTGGCCGTTGGATGAGGCACGATGAAGGGCCAGGATCCTTCAGCTTGAGGAAAACGGTGTCGTTTCAACTAAAGGGGGCTTGGGTTGGTCCGGGTAGAACGGGTCGGGTTTTGTTCGTGGGTATGGGAAATGTGATCTTGGCCGTTGATCAATCTGAGATCAACGGCCCAGATCAACCTGTATTAATACGACGTCGTTTGGACTCTCTGGGCATCAGCTGGACTGGACCGGGCAGGCCTGGTTTGGGTATTGTTTTTTTGGGCCAATTTTAATAAATTGGCCCAATTCCGGAGGAAGAAGATTATTTCTTTTTTCTTCTTTTTTTTTTATTTTGAAAACAAAACTAAGCAAAAAAATCAAATTAAAAATTAAATACACACTCAATACAATTATTTGCACACACACTAAAATATTTCAAAACAGGTAAAATCAAACAAATCAAAATCACGGACGAAGATGCCTATTTATGATTTTTCTATTTAATAACCGGATTACGGTTCGAATTATGCCTGACCCACACATTTTTTGTATTTTGTTTTAAATAAATAAATAAATAAAAATGGGCAAAAGTCACAAATAAATCAACAAAGTGCCGCACAGAAATCCAAAATTGTACAGCAGGACCAATTTTTATTGTTTTGGAGCGACTGTCGCGCAAAACAAAAATCACGTGCTCACAGCAACAAAAGATAGTAAAAATATTTGGTTTCTGATCCTAAACCAATTGTGAAAGGAGGACTTATCATATATTGTTGATCTGATGCATATAAGTGCTGCTATATGCAATTTAGAAAATCTTAGACCAACACATGAAGCTTTGTTCTCATAAGCAATGGTTTAGCCATTAATATGAGGTATTCAATGCTAAACCAGCTTGGATATAAACCAGCATTATCAAGATGAACTGTCTTGATTTCATAATCTGAAAATTATGCTCTTAATCGAGAAAAACAATTCCAAATGCCAAACTGCAGGTTGACAATAATTACACATGTAACCATCTCATATACGCACCTATAAGTGGTTCACATGATAGGTGAACGGTCCCATATTCACCTTTTATATATTTCAGAATCAGGGGTCTTAGTCCCAACTTTAGCTGGTATAATCAATTCATTATGAGAGCAAGCAACACATGAGAATTCCTGAAGAATCTTCTAGTTCTTTAGTATATGCTTATCTGAATTCTCAAATAGCTCATTTAAAAATGGCAAATGAAAACTTCAAGTTTATCATGTCATGTGCTATCTCTTAGTAAACTTCTGGTTTACTATGGCATAAACTTTTGCTTTAGTAAACTTCTGGTTTACTGTGATACATGATATAGTACAAATTAAAGAATAAGACGGGTAACTTCTCACATACATATTATTTTACCCCCTATGATTGTGGAAACATGAAGATTATCAATCTTCCAATCATTTGTAGTCTCAATATGATCGCCATTTGTATTAGTAAACTTCAGGTTTACTACAACATATGTTTTGACCATAATCATATAATATGAATCACATATTTGTATATAAGCTCTTCGAGAGACTTCATTTATTATCCACAATCTAATATTTATCGGGCACTACTGGTGTCATGTATCCTTTAGGCAAACAGTTAGCTCTTCAAGAGTTATTGATTCATTTTGTACTATAAAATATTTCTCATACACTTCCGGTATCATGAGAGAAAATCACAATCAAATAAATAATGTAAAACAATTGTTTAAGCACAAGAAAACTCTTCTTCATAATATTTTCCTACTTCAGGAGGCAATTTCAATTGTGTTACTTCTTCAGGAGCAAATTTAAAATACGAAATATTGAGTATATATTCTCTCAATTATATTACCTCTTCTGAAGGTGAATTGTGATATATTCACATCAAGAGTGCGTTCATATTTACCTGATTTATTAATATTGTCACATTCACTTCAGGGAATGGATTAATATTATCAAAAGTTCTCATCCTTCAGGAAATCGAACATAATTATCTGAATGCGCATTAATCACATCAAATTGTGATGCCTCAACCTCTTTTAAAATATTTACTACTTCAGGAGCAAATCGAGGCGTGCATTTAATATAGAGAATATTTATGTAGCTTATCTTCAATTGTAACCATAGAAAGCCTAAATTATCACTTCTGGTGATCATAGGCATATACCACTTCTGGTAGTTAACAAAATATAATTACAATGAGATATACGAAATATAACCACTTCTTGTGGTTGTATATTTCTTGCAAACTCTGCTAGAGTTTAAGTTGATCTAATAATGTTATCCATATTCTTCAAAATGACATAAACAAGATATATTATAGTAAACATCATTATCAAATCATAATTTTTCTTTATGTACAACAATTACATAACCATACTATCTATTACAAATAACAAAAATTAAAATATTTACATTTCTACAGATTCACCACCGATTACATGACTTGTTTCTCCTTCTGGGAGTGCAAGGTAATCAGTTACATCCAAATGCATGAAGTCTAAATTATCTTCAGAAATAAAATTTGCTTCAGCATTTTTCTCTGTCTTCTTTAGGGAGGCTTGATAAAGCTCAACCAGGTGCTTTGGCGTACGACAGGTACGTGACCAGTGCCCTTTTTCTCCACATCTATAGCATGCATTTTTTCTGCATTTGGTGCTTGCACCGCTTTATGCTTTTGTTCCTTCCTTTTCCACTGCTGGTGGTGAGGAGTGTTCTTTGGTGCATTATTATTACCATGATTAGAGTTTCTTTTCCGACCACGACCATGACCACGACTGGGGCCACGACCTTTTCCACGTTTAGCCTGGTGGAAGTTCGTCTCATTCACTTCAGGGAATGGACAAGAACCAGTAGGTCGGCTTTCGTGATTTTTCATTAATAGCCCATTATGTTGCTCGGCTATAAGAAGATGTGAGATAAGTTCAGAATACTTTTTAAATCCCATCTCTCGATATTGCTGCTGCAGGAGCATATTCGAGGCATGAAAAGTGGTGAAAGTTTTCTCCAACATATCATGATCAGTAATATTATCACCACATAACTTCAATTGGGAAATAATTCTGAACATAGCAGAATTATACTCACTGATAGATTTAAAATCTTGTAGCCTTAGATGAGTCCAATCATATCGTGCCTGTGGAAGAACGACCATCTTCAGGTGGTCATATCTATCTTTCAAATTATTCCACAGTATGACTGGATCTTTAACAGTAAGATATTCCATTTTCAAGCCCTCATCAAGGTGATGGCGTAGGAATATCATTGCTTTGGCACGGTCTTGGTTTGATGCCTGATTTTTGTCTTTGATGGTGTCTTCCAGACCCATCGCATCAAGATGAATTTCAGCATCAAGCACCCAAGACATGTAGCTTTTGCCCGATATATCCAGGGCTACAAATTCAAGTTTAGAAAGATTTGACATTATTTAGGAAAAGAAAGTTCTTACCTCATATACTTTCAAAATATTTGCTGGAGATGGCAGAGTCTCGTGCTGATAACGTGTTATAAAATAAAGACTATAAAGTAAAGACAAGTATAAAGAGAAACTGATATATTATTCGAATTCAAACTGATGTACATAATGAACTGAAATCTCTTCTATTTATAGAAGAAAGGAAGCTGCTGTGTAAGCTGTTACGCAAGCTGCCGTGTAAGCTACTACTACAAGCTGCTGTGTAAGCTGCTACTACAAGCTGCTGTGTAAGCTGCTACGCAAGCTGCTGTGTAGCTGCTACTGCAAGTTGCTGTGTAAGCTGCTACTGCAAGCTGCTGTGTAAGCTGCTACTATACCAGATATGGATAATCTTCTACTGAGAGCAATGTTTATCCATAACGGAGTACTGAATGGATAAGCTTATTATACCCGGTATGGATAATCTTCTACCTAGGGTAATGTTTATCCATAACCGGGTACCGAAGTGATAAGCTTCTTCAGGAAGCTTATTTCCAATGGAGTACTAAATAGATAAATATATTTACGGTGGAGTCCCATATGGATAAGCTTCTTCAGGAAGATTATTTATAACGGAGTACTAAATAAACATCCATAATATAATATATTTATAACAAGCCGCAACTTCTTTTGGAAAGAACACTAAAAAGACAAATGCTTGGGCCCCAAGAAAATGACACCTAAGGTAAATTAAAAACGTATCTAATCAGATAGTGTGTTAAGATCAAAATCAGCCTACATAGTCGTAAACGTGCCACGTAATTATCTGTTTCCTCAACCATAGGGTATTAACTGACTAACTTAATCCCCAAGGAAAACGAAAAACCAAACGCACGCCTTTATTTATATTTGTCTTTTTCTCAAATTCTTAAAGAAAGATTTGTAATCCTAGTTTGATAAGGAAAAGGATTTGGGCTACGAGAAAAAAGAGAACTGAAATATTTATTTTATGGAGACGACAATCTCCCCTAGCAAAACCAAGGCTTTTATCAATTTGCTTTTGACACTGAATGTCCTCTCACAATTTCCAAAGGTGATTTTCTTCTTTTTTATCCTTTTCCTATGTCCTGATGGAAACTTTATATGAATTCTATGTCTCACTTTTAAATGAAATTTATGTCTTTGTATTATATGTAGTCCAAGTCCTTAAGCTTATTGGTTTTCAATTGTCATTTCTTGAAAATTTCATTGTTATTGCGTCATGATAACTTATAAATTCCCATGCAAGAAAGGCTTTTGGTAATTCTTTACTATAGTAGGATTTGAGTTCCTTGTCCAATTTGGTCTTCAAGAAGTTCAAATCTTATAAAAGTTATGCAATAAAGGGTTCTTGTATAATTTTTTGCCTACTTTAACAAGAATCTTGGGTAGTACCAGTAATTTATTTTGCGAAAAGGGAAGAACGGTTTCGTAATCTTTACTTGTTTTATTAATTAATTAATGAATTTTTGTGGAAACAGGAGAATGAGAAGAAGGCGTAACGGATCAGCTTCAATAGAGGAGACTTTGTCAATGTGGAAAAATCAAAAGCAAGAGCTTAATGCTACTTTAGATGGCGGGATAAAGAAAAAAACAAGAAATTTTCCTGCTAAAGGTTCTAAAAAAGGTTGTATGAGAGGTAAAGGTGGACCAGAGAATTTAGGGTGTAAATACAGAGGTGTTAGGCAAAGAACTTGGGGAAAGTGGGTTGCTGAAATTAGAGAACCTGTTTATAATAGTAATGGAAAGAGACTTTGGCTTGGTACTTTTTCTACAGCTGTTGAAGCTGCTATTGCTTATGATGAGGCTGCTAAGGTTATGTATGGCCAGAATGCTATACTTAACTTCCCTGATTATTCTGTACAGAATTCAGAATTGGCTAATTACTCGACGAGTGTTTCTATTGCGCGAACGGCTTCATTGGAATCGAGTGAATCGTCTGTTGAAGATTCAAGAATTGAACCTGATTTACAAATATCACATACACCAGATGATGGTGTGGTTGCAATTACAGATGGAAAAACTATTTTGGATGATCCAACGAATTTATGTTCCGATGGTAGAGCTGATGGGGATCCAAGGGCACAACAGGATTCTTCTGTTTGTTGCTTGAATATGGAATCAGTAGTAATGGAAGTGGACGATTCTTTAGACGATATAAAAGGTTTGAATTGCAGCACAAGAATTGATTCAGAGCCAATTCTCGAGCCTGCAAGTTCTTGTGTTAAAGTTCAGACACCCTCGGACAATGACTTCGTGCAAGATAGACGTTTGGAATGCGTAGATGATGCTAACAAGGTGTCAAATAGTAAGCACATATTACACCATGAAATCACTGATGTGAAGCCAAATGACAGCATATTTCAACATCATGATGTTTTGATACAAAATGAGAATTATGAATCTGGTGACCAAGTATTATTGCCTTGTGATCCCATTGCTCTAACGGACTATGATTGCTTAGTAAATGCATTGCAAGAACAACCATTGGATTTCAGGTCATCTGATAATACGAGTGCATATATTCGTAGTCATCTAGAATACGCGGAGTACTTATTAATGGAAGACAATAACACAACTGAAGCAACAACTGTATCAGATACATTTTGGTTAAATGAGAATATCAACCTTCAGTCTTTCTTAGACGAATCATTCGATGTAAACAATTTGAAGAATGAGGAGCTACCCGATAATTATAACTACGACCAGCAAATCAATCTGCTGAAGTCTCGGACAAATGCTGAAGTTCATTCAGATGGAGTTATAAGTAAAGGAGGTGAATCCAATGAGCTGTGCATCAATATTCCTGGACATGAGGACCATGGAACAGAGGTTAATATGGAAGATTTGTACATTCTGAATTCTCATTTTGATATCTCAAGCTTTTTAGGTGATAATTTTTAACGTCGAAAAAAGTGACCGATACTTTTAGGCATTGTTAGTATGTCCAAACTAGAGATAGGAAGTTTATAGGTTGAGCTCATATCTCTGAAAAATATGCATTTAGTCCATAGAAAGATATATAGATACGTGTTATGCAACTACAGTATTATTTCATCTTCCTATTATAAAAAGAAAATACATACTTACGGTGAAAAAACAAAAGAACTTACTGTCCTTACACCTCTTATTGTTCATTTGGATGTCTCTGCTGTTGCATTATTGAAAAGCTATCTTCTTTTGCATCACATTATTTCTTTGCTTTAGGATGGTTAGAATTATCAGCATCAGCTAAGAACATTAGCATATTCATGAATATTATTGGAAATACCAAAGTATATCAACGTAAATTTGAAACTATGTTATATGGATAATGTCTGTCATACTTCAACACCAAGTATATCTACTAACATTGCACAACCACCAACACCAGCTTGAACAATTACTCATTTTGGCATAGACGAATTCAGGAATTGAACTTTATGAGTTCAGATCAGATTTTTATCATACGCCGCCTAATTTATTTAATTCGAGTAATGAATTTTTAACACAGAGGGGGAGCCTTGAAGTAACTGATAAAGTTGCGCCATGTGACGAGGAGGTCACGGTTCAAGCGGTGGAAACAACCTCTTGCAGAAACCAAAACTACTGGATCAGGCTTGGTGCATCAGGATGCCCTTTAATGAATTTTTAACACATAAATAACGACTAAACCAAAATTACTGGATTTGGATGAACCTGCACCTCTGTCGCTAGACAGGCTTAATTCGGGCCTCTGGTTCAGGAGAGGGTGGAGTGGGTACAAATGATTGTTCCCAGGCCAGGAATTACTAGTATTTAATAGGATTCACGAAAATTTAATGAAAGGAAGGAGTCAGTTATGATGAGATTTATCTTGAAACTGTACAAATGTTTCGATAATGTAACAATTTTGAGTTGATACTCATACATTTCATGCTGATTTGCATATCTAGGGAACTATAACGTCAGTATTTTACAATTAATAGTTCACGTGGAGGTTCAGTAGATGGAATTCAATGGAATACAAACTTTCAGTTTTTTATTCACATCCACTTCCCAAGGAAAAGAAAATATACTTTCTTTATCCTAATGTAAACAAGGAACATTTGTACAAGTCGAATAGCAATTTCAGGTGGCAAAAATCAACCCATTTTAATATAACCCGATCGGTCCAAATTTAAACGGGCTGTTTCATATCTTATTTGTCGACTTTGACTCAATAGATTGAACTCAAATAACTTATCAAATTATTGGGAAAAGCTAGTACAACCCAATATTTTAAAAGGCGTTTTCGGGGCGAGCCTCAAGGCAAGGCGCACCAAAAATGCCCTGAGACGATGATGTGGGGAGAAAGTCTCAAGAGGCGTACGTCCAGCAATTCGGGACGTACGCCCGGGCGTTCGGGGCGTAGGTCCGGGCGTTCGGGGCATAAGTCCGGGTGTTTGATGCGTGTTTTTGTAATGAGGCGTAAGCCACTCAAATTAAAATAAAATTTGTTGAATAAGTCCTTCATATAATACCTAAATTCTCAAAAGTCGATTTGTAATTACTCAAAAGTTTTAAAAAGAAACTAAAATACATTAGATTTATCAAGACCTCTTTTATTGATTGAAACCTTAATTTATGGTCTTTCCTTATTCTTTATCTTGTCCACTAGTCTGCTAATATCTCCCAAAAGTAATGAATATTCAATTTTTGTTTTGCAAATACAAAGAGAACTTCATTCTCCTTCATAGCAGTAGGTTCAAAGTTCAAATTGCAGGTTAGTCATCATTTTTGTTCCTCGATGTAGAAAACTTTATTCTTTTCGACTCAAGTTACTTGTGCTTGTAAGTAGCGTATAATAAATTATTTTGACTAGTTTTTTATGGGGATGAAAGTACATATATATATATATATATATATATATATATATTTCACATATTTATAGTTTTTTTTTCAAATTTTATGCAATTTTATAGGTTTATAAATATTTATTGTAATTATATTATTTTATAAAATATTAAAAATTAAATACTCATGGGACTTACGGGGTGTGCCTCGGGGCTTAAGCTTCGCTGAGGCATATGTAAAACGTCTCGCCTTACGCCCACATCTTTTAAAATACCGGTATAACCTAGTTGGTTAAAATGCAATCTATATCCAAACATACAAAATTAGATTTGAAGGTTAAGAATTGTGTAAATTTAAAAGAATTTAAAGTAATAATTTTTAAAATATACATTAGCTTTCATCTGTTCTCAAAAGCAAAATAAAAAATGAAAAGAGATTGAGTCATGTTAGACAAGGCGACTTATGACCCGACCCATCTTGACTCGATCAAATTTGGATGATACAATAAATGATCATTTTACGTTTGACACACTCATTAAGAAAATACGAACTCCTAGATTAAAAAAAAGATGTATTCATTAAATTAATCTTAATTAATTGTTACCTTAACACATTGGAAGATGTAAATAAGGGAAATTTAACAAAATAAAATTAATTCCTTCTTGGTTATGTAAATGGACACTTATTTTGGATCAAAATAAAAAGATAACATAATCACTTATTGTGGACCGGAGGGAGCAATTAGAGCCATCAAAATTTAGTCCAACTCCCAGTTTGCAACCTCAATATCACTCATCAATGTTTGCAGCATACAAAAGTTTGCAAGACCAAGTAATTTGGGTCTTCCTAGAAAGAGGAAAAATATATTTTCGGCCACTTGCTATTTGTATCTTAGTGGATATCATTCAAAGGCAAACGTGGGAACACAGCTACCTGGAAAGAGGGGAATAAATCTCAGAAATTTGCAAATTATGTCTATTCTTTTTTAATGAAGTGATGTCTAGATAAGTTTTGTTTGTGCATTTCCATTATTCTATAACTACAAATATCGCCCACTAAAGCTTAGGTAGATGAGTTCTGTCTACATTCTTACACAAAAAAAAAAAAAAAAGGAAAAAAAAAGAAAAAAAAGAAGCACTACTTTATGATAAAAATTGAAAATGAAAATGCGTTAGATCCAGAATCTATTGTCCATCAGCAGAAAAAGAAAAAGAAAAAGAAAGGAAAAGACATATCAAGCCTATGAATATGAGTTACCTGAAAATGGAATTAGGTCCAAGTTATATTCAGAGCTGACAACTCACCCAATATTAGCTTTATTTTGTTTTTTCTTTCCCCAAGGGACTATGCTATAGTTATAGGACTCTGATTATAAACAAGATTCCTTGTACCTGCACAAGAAACAAATATTAAAGCACAAATAATGAATACACAGTTCCGAATCTTAGCACCACAAAAATGATCAGAGAACCTAACAATTATTATTTCATAGCTAGCTGTCATGCCAATGAAATATCATTTCACCAAAAAAAAAAGGGCATATAGAATAAAAATTATCATTAACTGCAATAAGAGTTTCTCTGATAATTTAAGTTTTTTTTGTTAGCTTCCTTTTATTTTAAGCATGTTGTTTGTAAAACCAATTAAGGGTTTTTAGCTAGGATCTTTAAAGTGAGATCCTGAAAGAGAAGCTTATATATTGATAGTTTAAAAAATTTCACTATCAAATCGATATTTGATAATATAAATAATTTTACGTTTTTTATTTAAATTTAAATTCCGGTTTGTTTTTCTCTTCTCTGCCAAACCCAACTCCATCTCATAACAAATTTTTAGAATCGGTTAGGTTTAACATTTAAGATCCTTTGGAACTTCGAGTATTTTATGAGAATATATAGGAGTCACATATGCACAAACATTTGTTCCACACAAATGTGTTAGTTGAATTAATTGAATGCACAAACATTTGTTCCGCACAAAGTTTTCACATATGCAAACAGGGGCGGAACTAAGATTTTAAGTTTATGGGTTCTGAAATCATTATGGAACCATAACTCGTCTTAGTTGTTGAGTTCGTAATTAAATATTTATATATAATTAATGAATTTTTTAATATAAATATTGCGTTTAAGCAAAAATGATTGGGATCGACCGAACTCATACCTAATAAGCTAGCTCTACCTCAGTATGCACACGCCCTGGATAAGTATCATACACTATATACTCTATGAAGTTAAAACAAAAGACTTAACTCTTAAGTTATATATATTGTTGAATATGCAAATTTTGACACTATCAATGTAATTTGTAGGTTTTAGGCTGTGTGACAAAATTAAAAATTCTAAATGCAAGAGTGCTGCAAATTTGAGCTTACGACTTGAAACAATTTTTGAATCACATTTAATTTTCTAGTACACCAAAATCTTCTCTCGTGTTAAGGAAATTCAATAATTTATATCTACATGTACAAATTTATTTTTATTCGATAAAAGGGTTTTAATTGAAACCCTTAACCTTCATAGGCCCGCCCCTGGTTATGACAAGTTATTATCTTAGTTTTTCAGGTTAATATATGAGCTAATGATAAATAGTTACTCCCTCCCATCTACTTTAGTTAATTTTTTAATTATTTTATGACGCATTAAAAAAATCCATCTTTTAGCATTGATTAACAATCAAATTGACCATATTAACCTTAATTTGTTAACTAAAATATAACAAATACTTCTACGCCTTGTACTCCAAGGGCAATTTTGAAAAAAAAAGTTAATTCTTTTTTGATATTTAAAAAAATTAAATATTTTGGACCACAAATAAAAAGCCAAAAAGTCAATTAAAGTGGATCGGAGAAAATGTTGGTGTAAGAAAAAAAATTATATACCCGATCATTACCCTTAACTTAAACTCTAAAACAAAGCGTCGGATATGAAAAAGTTAAGCAAATCAAAGACAACCAGAATCACCATTTACTCTGAGAAACTGAAAGTTGAAGTACACAATGAGTGTAGTAAAGGAGATAATGTAGCATCATGCATTAAAGGTGGACGCGGTGTTGCAACATTGAGTTCATCTAAACTCAATATTTTTGATGCGAAATAATCCACTAAATTGTCACAAATAGCTGCATATTAATGAAACATGATGTGTTTAATGCTAAAAATCTGTAAAATTGAACTCAAGAGTATTAAATTATGGATCCGCCTTTGTATGCATTAAAAAGAGAGCATGAAGAAGCTATGAAACTCAGGATGGATAGCGCTATGGATGGTTAAAACAAGCAATATTGTTATTAAGCTCATGTATAATATTCATCCATGGCGCTATCCCTCCTGAGCTTTACAGATTCTCCCACACATTTCCACAAGGAAAAAAAAAACTCCAAAAATTCTCCACTATACTGTATGAAAGGAGAAAAGTAGAGATAAAGGACAATACAAAGATGAATGAATGGTTGGGGGAGTTTTGAAGGAAAGGAGAAGCCTATTTATAGTAGCAAACTAACGTGGGGAAAAACAAATTGACCAAGTTTTTCTGCAACTTGTATGGTATTTGTCTCTATATTGGTCAAGACTATTTATTGATTTTTTCCTCTTGTTATTATTAGTAAGTTATAGATATTGATAGCATAAATAGTTTTTACACTATGAATTCAATTTAATCTAGGTTATTAATTAATCTATATTGGGTATCATCTATGACACGGGATGTACAGTATATATGAAAGACCGAACCCAATAATCTTTTTTACTCAAAAATTATATACTGTGTTTCAAAATTTATTTAAATACGAACAAATATATAATTTGGATCTAATTATTACTAGTATTTGAGGTTGGTGTGTTTGAACCTTACACCTATAAAATTCAAACCCTAAATCTACCTCCAACCTATAACTATAACTGTGTAAAAAATCTAGCCACCATCCGTATGACATAAAATCATTATTATATTATTTGTCAAACCAATAGTACTTAATTACCACTTTTAATGTCTCTGCCGACTACGTTACTTCACCTCACCAATCTTGAAAATAGATACAAATGGATGTACTACGGTTACATCTTTACAAAATGGCTATAGTATTCAGAAATATTTGTCTGCTTTACAAATGGCTATAGTATTCTTCAGTATAACTACTGTATCTGTGCAGGTGTATTTTATTTTTCTTTTCAAATTTCTACGTCATCATTGCCTTCAAATTTCTCCCACACAATAACCTTCAGCTTAGTGATGGCCAGCTTGATCTTTAGTGGGCGTTTGGACATAAGAATTGTAAAATTCAAAAAAAAAAAAAAAGTGAAAATGGTATTTAAAAATTAGAGTTGTGTTTGGACATAAATATAATTTTGGATTGTTTTTAAAGCTTTGTGAGTGATTTGAGTAAAAATTTTGAAAAATTCCAAAATTTATCTTCAAGTGAAAATTAAAAATTTTATGACCAAATATTGATTTCGAAAAAAAAAAAAGTAAAATTTTTCGGAAAAAGTTGAATTTTTTTTATGTCCAACCAAGCTCTTAATTGGGCACCAATTGAAAAAGAATTCAAGCCTTAGATAGAGTCAATTTTATGATGTCCCTATAATCACAACGTTCAATCACATGGGACTGTCACAGAGACACGAATTCCTTCATTTGACAAAGATCTTTTGGCAGACCCTTACCCTGTACATATTTTGGCTCTAAATAATGGGTCAGACGAGAGAAGTTATTTCAGTGGAAATAGCCTCTGTTACAAATGGGACATTTAATGTGGCTCACAATCATCGAAGGTTATTCTGGGATAGATAAAATCTTTCCATCTTTAATTAGTGGTTTTGAAGTGTTAGTAATCAAAAAATTCATGGTAAGGATTACATGACGTGAATAGATATTCGCGAGTGAAAAATTTAAAAAATGTGACTCACATATTAAGCCAAATGATTAATTATATTGATCTCCCATATAAATATTAAGTCAAACAATATTAGTAGGTAATTATGCAAATATCCGGTGATTTCTTTAATGTTGTGAAACATTTTATTGGTAGTACGTTAGGCTAATTGTATTTCACTTAAAATCAGAGTCGTTTGTTTTGCTGATAGAGTTATTCGGGATTATAATCTTGGAATTGTAATCCTGAGATTAATAATCCGATCCCTGAGTTATTTAGCGCTAGTGATTTGTTTGGTTTATTGGATTAAAAATAGAATACACAGTGTATAATCCAAAATATACTGTTGCTAAGATCTTCTGCTTTTGGAGTCTTCCACATAGACATTTTTATCGTTTTATGCAATTAGAAAATTCATGTAAGCATGTTCTGAACGACAATGTATTTGTAATTGTTGTTGTAGTTAATCGGCTTATTTTCCGTAAGCAGAAAATAAGAATAATCTCCATATTGTTAAGACTTAGAAGCATAGAGGTTATCTATTTACACATACATATCAGTTGAAGGCTTCCAAAATTGTTCATAGATAAAATTCCCTGGTTGATGCTTCAACACATGTTTAGCGGACAAACACAAACCGAAATCAAACAAAAAGAATAGTTGAAGGGGTAATATGGTTAGTTTTCAATTTTATCCAAGGATAACTAATGTTGGGATTATTTATCCCATCTCCTAGGTGTGATAAAATAATACTATAGTTATGGTATAAATTAATTTTGGGATTGCTAATTTCATATTCAAAAATTCAACTAAATGCGGGATAAAATAATCCTGCATTTAATCCTGAGATTGTTATCCCTTATACAATCAACCTAACGACCCCTTAGGGCTAGGTTTTTACGAGATATCTTCATCCTACCTATGTAAACACATGTGGCTCCATCAATCTAGTCTATCAAAGACTATTTTCAATACACCCACTTGAACAATGATTGCTGAAATATTTACTATTTGTACTGTGATGAACAGGGGCAGATGTTAATGATGGGTTAACTGAACCCATAACTTTCGATACGGAGTAAGAATTTATATATAAAATTTGTTAAGATTGCAAAAATAGTAAATACGAACTCATATCTTTAAAAATATAATGGGTTCAATGTTAAACCCTTAAAAGTTGAACTCATAGAATTTAAATTCTGGATTCTCCTCTGGTGATGACTTTGCTTTTCATATAAGATAAACATCCTCCAACTCCAACTATTGATCTCCTAAGGAGGGATAAAAATATGGGTCTTATAAGGAAATTGATTAATCATTAACTTTACATTTGATAATATTTTGTCAAACTTTTTAGAATCTTCAACAAGCATGAAACAACTTTTCAAATGTCAAAACGTCAGCATCATTCACCTAATCCCAGTGGTTTAAGTTGGGGACCATTGCAGTATTCTTGATCGCAATAAGATTTCTTTATTCTTAATAAGAAATTTTAAGTTCTAGTAGATAAAAAACGTTTCTCCTTTTAATAGGCTTTGCACCGCATAAATACAGTTTAGTTAAGGCCCTAAAATGGATATCCAACCCCGAGTGAAAAAAAAAATTGATAACTTAAAATGCAATTCCCAATAACAGGGTGGGTCTGAAAACATTATCTGAAAGAAGGAAACTAAAATTGACAAGTTAGGCTAAAGTTCTTGTACTTCCTATTGACTAATACCAACTATCTGGTTAAGGCCAACTTCTATGGTAGGATAAGGAAAATAAAATTTAAAGCCATAACCACAGAAGTAAAAAAGAAAATCAGCAGAAAACTAGTAAAGGCCAGGTTAATAATTTATAGGAGCACAGTTAGATTTTTGTCCATTTTAATGAAGGAACAAGGACTTTTGCATAATGGGGCTGATGCTCCTTTTACCAATGCTAAAATGTTCGGTTTACCATTTTGCGTGTGCTTAATTGACAGGGTGATTTGAGGAGTTCCTATATTAATTTGTGACTTCTCAATCAAAAGTGTATTGGTCAAAATCTGACCATCACGATCAGGTCGTCCAATACCCCGCGCTTAGTAACTGTACAATGAAAATCAATAGAGACTGCTCCATTTCTCCTCTGCGACATTTGACAAGTCAAAAAGCGTAATGTTTAAAAACAAGACCAGGACACACTGACGACGAGAAAGCGTCAAGTCAAACAATGGATAAAGGGGTCTCGACTATATATAGCCAGAGAACTCCCAACACACAGAGGGGCTTCGCCATTCTCCTAAAAAGAGGAAAAAAAATCCCTTTTCTCGTATTTCTGAAGATGGGAAAATATCCCCAAAGAAGACATGTAAATGGACTTTCTCATCGATGGATGGGGAAGACAATGTTGAATCTTAATAAGATCGATCATGATTCTTTCGTACCATATGCGTTCATTATCATTAACGTTTTGATCTGGAATTAATTATATTTGGCTACGATTTACCCCTTCATCTTCGATTGATTTATTCAAAAAGGTCTTAACATCTTTTGAGTCAAACAATTTGGCGCTGTCTGTGGGGATTTCTTAGTGAAAACTCCTAGTTTTTCCCAGATTAAAACTGAGAAACACAATCATTCACCGAGAGAAGCACGAAGGGAGAATCTAACTCACGCGAGACATGGGAACAACGCGTCAAGGGAAGGAGAGCCGAGTGGGTTCACCGAACCTGGAATTCCTCGCCTCATCAGCTGCAAATATTCTAAACAAGGTAAACGGTGCTTCAAAACTAGCTCTCCCCCACCGAACCACTGGACGGAAACGAAGAAAATCTCACCCTCACCTCTCACACTTCGTCAGGGCAAGCACATAAGATCCGTGCAGACGAATGTACACAAGGACATCTAGATTGAAGAACGAAAATGTACTTCAATACAGCCGAAACCCTCCCTGCCGGTAGCATCTCTGAGCTGAACGACCGGAGTCAGACAAGAAAACTATAATACGCGCACAACACGAGCCTATGCGAAACGCCGACGCCTCTTGTTCACCAGCGTTGTACCATCTGATGCAAGCAATACCAAACAAACTAGGACTCCCACGGATGATGCCCAACTCTCCAGAAACTGGGACTGGCGGCGGCCTGCTGTTTCGATAAGTTCGAAATAACACCCTTTAAGGCTAAGAACCTTCGCCAAATGAAAAGAAGGGTTTGACCTCGATCAAACAACGATGGGTTGTTATTTCGATAAGTTTGAAATAACACCCTTTAAGGCCAAGGCCCTTCTCCATCAAAAAAGAAAGGTACGACCTCGATCGAACGACGACGGACTGTTATTTCGATAAGTCCAAAATAACACCCTTCAAGGCCAAGGGCCTTCGCCATCAAATAAGAAAGGTTCGACCTCGATCGAACGACGACGGGCTGTTATTTCGATAAGTTTGAAATAACACCCTTCAAGGCCAAGGGCCTTCGCCATCAAATAAGAAAGGTTCAACCTCGATCGAACGACGGCGGGCTGTTATTTTGATAAGTACAAAATAACACCCTTCAAGGCCAAGGGCCTTCGCCATCAAATAAGAAAGGTTCGACCTCGATCGAACGACGACGGGCTGTTATTTCGGTAAGTTCAAAATCACACCCTTTAAAGCCAAGGGCCTTCGCTATCAAAAAATAAAGGTTCGACCTCGATCGAACGACGACGGGCTGTTATTTCGATGAGTTCGAAATAACACCCTTCAAGGCCAAGGGCCTTCCCCATCAAAAAATAAAGGTTTGACCACGATCGAACGACGACAGGCTATTATTTCGATAAAATTCGAAATGACGCGACAGGCCAACATTTCGGTAAGTTCGAAATGACATCACCAAAGGTCGAAAACCATCGGAAGAAAAGAAAAATCGGGACTCGTCAGACGAGCCTCTATCTTGCACCAAAGCCATGAACAGTTGGAACAAAAAGTAAATTACAAGGCAAGTAGCGAATGAGAGAACTTTTATTTGTGCAAAGTCACAGTGCGGGCTACCGCTGCTTACATATGGCTTAGGCCAACCAATAAAAAAAGAGAAGAAAAAGAAACGAACAAACAATAGTCGACAAAAAACATAAAAACAAAAACAAAGGACAACATTCTTCATTCGGCGTCATCACCGCCGTCACCATCACCACTGTCATCACCGACTCCAAGAGGTTCTCCATCACTATCATCTGCATCCCCATTAGCTTCGGGCGTCACCGCATCATATCCACAGTTAATGCGAGCCTCACGAGCTTTCACCCGCGCTTCTTCGTAAGCAGCCTCGTCCACGGTGCTCGCCTCCGACAAACTCTTATATATGTCCCGCTGGGCTTCAGCATAAACCCAGAGCTCATGTGTTCGGCGAGGAACGATAGCAGAAGATGACTCAACCTGAGCCCGTAATCGTTCATTCTCCGCCTCCAGGGACGTGACCCAATCTCCCAGAACCGACGCCTCCTGATCAATCATGCCAATGCGGTCCTCGAGCCTCGCTTCCCTTAGAGTAGCTGTCGCTCTCTCCGACTCCTGTTCAGACTGGAATACGCGAATGGTGTTCTCCAGAGCCGTTGCCCTCGCCAAAGCCTCAGACCAGGCTCTCTCACTGCTCTCCAAGCCAGCAACTTTGCTCTCCATCGCAGTCAGTTTCCTCATCCATTCCAGGCTCATCGCCTCGACCTTGACCAAGTTCTGGTCCATCTCCCACTGCATCAACCTCAACCTACCCTGTAAATGCTCGCACTCCACCGCGACCCCCTACCCAACTCGAGCTCCGCGTCCTTAATGTGAAGTTGCTCCTCGAGCTCGCTCTTGCTGCGGATGGTCTACATTAATTCCTGGTCCTTTTTCTCCAACTCCTCACCAATAGCCTGATTACGGGGATCCGTCCTCAGCTGCTCGTGCATTTCGCGACATCTGTCACAGTAGCGGCGATATTTATCCAACATCTTCAAGAAAACCCTTGCCCGGATGTTGGCCCTGCGAATGCTTTCCACTTCTACCATGTATGTCTGGAAAATAAAAAGACGGGGTTAAACTAGTACTTTCAAAAAGGGCAAAAACATAAAGCAAAAATAAAATGTAACGTACCCTCAAGCCCATGACGGCCACCTCGTCCCGCAATTTAGCATCGGGAACATCCTGAAGGGACTCATTCTCAGCTTCGGAGCACAACAGGGCTGAACTGTGGTACTAGATCTTCCCATTCCACCAAGAGATTAACACCGGAAGGGATCTAGAGGATACGGGCCGAGCCCCTCGCATTAACCACCGAATGAGTGAGAACCTCCTCAAACACCCTAACATCATCGGGGTCTAGGTCCGACTCAGACTCATTGTCATCGACCACCACACTTTTTCCCCTTTCTGCTACTGAACAGGAAACACAACCTGCTATAAAAGATGAAGGCACGTCCGAAGTCGCAACAGCGGCCCCAGAGGTTTGGTTCTCTACCGCAACAAGGTGTTGGTCGTCAACAATGGCAGGGACTTCTGATTGAGCCAAGACAGTGGCAGGAATTTTTGATCACTGATCGCGGGCATTGATAACTCCAACGTTCTGTCCCACCCCAATGGGGGAAGCCGCAATAATGCCCTCTCCTGAGCCCATCGGGGGAGAGTCATCCAGGCGAATCACTGTCGGGGGCGCCGCCTCAAACTCTCCTCTCTGTCTCTTCAACGTCCCCTCCACCTCTCCAGTAGACAGTGACTCATTCGTGGGATGAACGACATTGGTTGGGACCTCGTCCTGAGAAGCGGCCCTCGCTGGAGTAACCAAGGCCGCGGATTCGACGAAAGTAGCCCTCGATGAAGGTGGTGCAGTGGATACTGCGATAGGGCGAGCAGATGCGGTCGGCTGGCGGAAAGTTAGTTGAGGTGCCCTTACTCTCCATACCCTCCCTGACAACGACGAACAATGCTTGAGAAGCTAAACAAAAAAAAAGTGAGAAGAGAAAAGGACTGTACATAAAGGCATCGTTTCACCTGTGAGGGGCCTGCGTCCGAACCTCTCATAAAAGGCCGACCATGTGCAAATTCACACTGTGTGGGGAAGAATGGCCTCCACCCATTCGCGAATCCCTTTGACAGGCGGCGGGGGTAATATCTCAGCAGCAAAGACGAGTCAGTTTGGTACTCACGGAAAACGATAAAGCATTTCACTGAATAAAGGTGCAAACTTACATGCGAAGTTCCATCTCTCAGGGAATCCCGTTGGGTCCGCCACAATATACTCGGTCTGCACATAAAAGTAGTTCTCATAGAAGCGACGGTTGGTCCTGTCATCTATTTTTACCACCAGACTCCTCGACCCCCGAGGACGCATGTGGATCATCAAACCACAGATCAGTTGAGGAGCAAAGATGCTGAGCATATTGTCCAAGGTGACCTCACGATCGGCAAGTTCCGTATACTTGAGCAGCATAAGGAACAACTTGTATAGATAAGGCGGAAGCTGGGCGGGGCACACTTCGTAGAAATGGCAAACATCCACTACCAACATGGGAAGAGTAAGTGTGTACCCTACAATTAAGGGCTGAGCATAGAACATGCAGTACCTAGGACGGTCGAAGTGAACTCTGTCATCCCTCTCCACCGACCGCATCTCGACGTAAATGGGGATTCCCCACCTTTCCCTCAACTCTATGATTCTCCTTTCTCTCAAAATGGAAGCGACGGGTTCCGGCTCCGCTCCACCACCAAAACTAAAGTCAGTCGCCTCCCTCCCAGGGCGAGGCAGGATCTCAACCACCGAGGGAACCTCCTCATCCTCCGCCACGTCTGCCCCTCCGGTGACCTGAACAGGACTCTCTGGTACCGGATTAGCGGTAAGAAGATTGTCACGATAAGAATCACCGGTCATTTTTTAGCAAATAGTGCAATGAAAGAAGTAATAAGAAGAAGAGATGAAAGATTTTAGTGAGCAAGGAGGTGAGTAGAAATTCAAGGTGTCACAAAAAACTATATTTGAAGAACTCACTCAAACGAAAGATGAAGTGAATGAATCAAATGACCAATTCCCTCTATTTATAAGAGTCATAAATTCCCCGAGCACGAAACCCAAGAGTCGCCATTCGAATCTGATAAGGCATGAAACATTTCAGTTTCCTAGAAACGTATGTCATAATGGTGTTAACCACGAACTGGCACTTCAGTACCAATCTACGTTTTGGTTCCGAATTCACCGCAACGGTCTGTGAGGACTGAGAGAACCCCACCATTTCTTTAAAAATCCCCAGGAAACAACTAATGTGGGGAAAGTCATAGGCCAGATTTCTCTCGACTACGTAACGAGCATGATTCATCGGTCGAGGCCGACGTAGGACGACCTCGACAGATGGAGGGACTAACTGTATTGGTCAAAATCTGACCATCACGATCAAGTCGTCCAACACCCCGCGCTCAGTAATTGTACAATGAAAATCAATAGAGCCTGCTCCATTTCTCCTCTGCGACATTCGACAAGTCAAAAAGCGTAATGTTTAAAAACAAGACCAGGACACACTGACGACGAGAAAGCATCAAGTCAAACAATGGGTAAAGGGGTCTCGACTATATATAGCCAGAGAACTCCCAACACAGGGGGGCTTCGCCATTCTCCCAAAAAGAGGACAAAAAAGCCCCTTTCTCGTATTTCTGAAGATGGGAAAATATCCCCAAAGAAGACATGTAAATGGACTTCCTCATCGATGGATGGGGAAGACAATGTTGAATTTTAATAAGATCGATCATGATTCTTTCGTCCCATATGCGTTCATTATCATTAACGTTTTGATCTGAAATTAATTATATTTGGCTACAATTTACCCCTTCATCTTCGATTGATTTGTTCGAAAAGGTCTTAACATCTTTTGAGTCAAACAAAAAGGCCTGTGATTTTCAAGATATGATCATTTACAATTTCCTCCTGTTGTATTATAAATTCATTATCTAAAAGTATGTATCTTGAAAAACTCTATATCTAGAAACAAATGCATCAATTTTTGGCTCTTGCATAACGAAAATTACTTGTATTAATAAAATCAACTAAAACAAGTTATTAGGGCCGTCCCTTTATTCTATGCCGATTCTGACCAGAGTGTAATGGCCCGAAAAAAATTTCACTATCTATTACGTCCTTGTTCAAGCTCTTACTTGGACATACGGGTGTTTGGAAAGATTTGAGGGTTTGTAATACCTAAATACTATGTTGGGGAAGTTATATAGATGTCCATAAGGGAGGAGAAATAGTTTTGAATAAATTGAAAACGTTTAAGAGAAGAAAGGACCATAGTCATATGCTCTAATTTCAAACAAACATATCTTTGAATGTATAACGAATTGAGGTATGAGCTATATATTAAATGAAAATTCTCTAATCCAGTTATTAGAAATTCAAACTGTTCGTTATTTTGACATTCCTACACAAATTATGAACTTTTTACTGAAGGATAGCCGAGCAAAAATCTGATTCCGCCAAGAATTACCCTGATGTGATGCCCCTGGGCAAAGTGACTGGCTGACTTTGGGTCAAATATGATAACAATCGAGTCTCTAAACATATCCCTTGTCATGGTGCCCTGGGCGACACGGTAGTCTAAATTTCGGTCTGTATGACTTTGAGACACATAAAATAAAATGACACTTCTAGGAGAGAAAAACCCTAGTTATTTGTACAACGTTTTGAAGAGGTTTTTAAGAGCAAGAACGGCCTAGGGCTTACTCAATCCATCTAAGGTAATTAAGATCCCTACCATACATTTAAGTTACAAATAAGAGATTAACATTGATTAACACCTTTTAATTTCTAAAACCTAGGTTTCCACCCAAGAATCAAAGAGTTCTTCAAGATTCAAAACTTAAGATTTGTGGAGACATCATTCAAGTTAATTCTTTTGGATCTCTGCTATTAAAGTTAGAAACTTTAGTGTATAATTATCTTTAGTTCATAAGAATAACAAAGTTCATTGTTAGAATCGATCTGAAACCACTTATGGCGGAGACATGCCTAAATTTAGGAAAATGGATTGAAATTATAGTTAACTTAACGATTTTAATCGGGTATTGTAGACTTTTAAGAGGATTGAACACACAAGTTCGTTGAGAGGAGATTCTTGATAGTTGATAAGGTAAACTGAGTTTATGCTTCCCTAAGTCAAAAGGTTTGAGAATAAAATGCGTAATAAATAAATTATTTGATAATTAAGGAAGTGCTTTCTTAACTGTAAATATTACACAGCTCTTTTGAACAACTCTTGATTGCTTAAATGCTATGAATCTATGAATTCTTGGTACAGATTATTTTAAAGAAATTGAATTGTGTTGTTTGATGACTCAGTTAGCTCAGAATATCAGAAGTAGTTGAATCTCTTGTTTGATTTGATTGATGTTATGCCATTGCTTGCTGTATTTATTCTGATTCAGCTCACATTAGATATAGACGATCACATGAGTTTTAAGAGAAATAGCCTACCTCCCCAAGTGTGAGCCTATGATGATCGGGGTTAGCCACCCTATACTTGTACGTGCTCCGCGTTTTTAGATTTATGTATTTGGGAGAAGTGGCCAACCTTCCCAAGCGTAAAACCCTCCAGGGGTCAGGAAATGGTCAAACCATCCTCACACTTGCAGGTGCTATTGTTTGTTTAGATTTAAGTGTTTGGGAAAAGTGGTCAACCTGCCTGAGTTTAAAAGTCTCTAGGGTGAGAATTGAGCCAGTGATTGTCACACTCGCAGGCACGTACTGTTGCATGTAAGATAAAATTTTCAGAATAAGAAATTCAACTATATCAAATTATCAGAACTTAACTCAAATTTTATGTTTCAGTTCGACTTTCACACTTCAGTGTTAATTTATTTAATTGCAAGTTATATTTATTGCATTCTTAATGTGACTGTTTAGTTCACAAAATTCTTTTCCTCCACGTAAGGTGTATTAAAAATACTTGTTGGGTACCCTTGGAGATACTTAGCCTGTTGCGACATACCACGTCATATGACAAGTGTTGAGTGTGCAGGTGACAAAACGCATGGTTAGATTTCAGACTTTCCATGGATCTAGTAGATAGAATTCGTTGATTTCTCCTAGCGGTACTCATTTATCTTCAGACTTTCAGTTATTTAGATATTTTATCAACATGGGAATGCATCGAAGATATTACTTTAGTTATAGTCTTTAGAGGCTCATGACTATCATTGATGCGTTGGATTTTCAGACATTAGTTTGCTAAGTTTTCATTAGCTATTTTTCATATATAATATAAGACTTTATATGCTTAAACAACCTTATTAGCATATATAGTTAAATAACATGTCTTGCTCGACGTATAAGGTAGGTTGAGAACCATCAAGTCCCACCCCAGATTTAGGGTATGATACAACGCTAACTTGGAAGTCTGTTCCCACAACACTCACGGGCCGGGGTAGCCTGCTAGCAGTAGAGGGTATTCTCCCCTTTCCCTAGTCAAAGACTTGGTTGGATGCTGAATGTGCTCCACGAGAAGCGGTACGTACGTAGATAATATCATCACAACAACTAAGGTTACTAACTGTTTACCGCGAAAAGGGTAATAACAATTAAATTTGTTTATGGGACTCTAAAAATACGTGATCTATTTTTACGCTAGTTTGTTAAGCAGCTGATGCTAGATATGTGAGACTTAGAGGCAAAGTAAAGTTAAGGAGAGAACTATAATCAAACCGATAGGCTAGTTATTCGGGGCCTCGGGCTTGTCGATTCTGGGCCTCGAGGTCGATCCCAAAGCTCGATTACGAGCTATCGAAGGCAGTTAAAATGTAACTAACAGTTATAATAAAATTAGCGGAGGCTTTTTATGGCCAACGATAAGCAATAAATGATGAACAAATATGAAGATAATAAATGAAAGCAATAATATCAAGAGAATATGTTAGAGAGCAAAATAAAATATTTCTTGTATATTTTGTATAGAGTAACTGAAGCAACAAAGTCCTATAAAACGATTGGGATCCCCTTTATATAGGAGGGGAATCCCAACAAAGTACAAAATACATTAATGATAAAGAAGTAGGGATGGGACAACTAACTAATTTCATGGTGCAGGTTTAGACTAGCCTCAGACTAGCCTGACAGATTTTATCTACCATGGCTGCACTCCTTGGGAACTCCCCATATCTGTTCTGGTTGCGGCCAACGTTATCCCCAGATCGGGCGTCGATGAACCTCGAGGGAGGAGACTCGGCAACAGGCTTGCAGCCTTGAGGCTTCAAAATGATATGCCTTAACGATGAGAAATGGGACCCTCCGATTTCACCGTATACAGATAGTGCCCGCATTTCTTGGAGACGAGTGATAAGAAACGACCTTGACATCTGACTCCTCGGACTTCCTGTGATGATGTCATACTGATGACGCAAGCCTCTGTGATTACTGAAATGTTCCGTCATTTCGCTTCTCTAGGATCATTCAAAGCATTGTGGTTTCTCATTCTTCAAAGCCATAATGTCGACGCCAATTCACCTCCCAGGTACACATTAAATGTGACTAACGTTACATCTTTCAAGGGCGATAATGGTGTCGTCAGTTATGCAGCCTCCTTTTCTATAAATGAGAGCCTCCTAGGATCATCCTTTCATCCAAGTATCTTCCCGCCTCTATCCATTTTTCTCTTCTTACTATCCTTATTCATTGTTGCTCACCATGTTTGAGGCCCAAGGCCTCAAGGTTTTACGGCGGCACTTCTATCAGTTGTGCTATGACCTATCTCCTGGACCTCCTCTGGTCGAGTGAGATTACACTGTTTTGTTGTTATTGTTGTTGTTGCTGTTGTCGTTGGCTCGGGACGATGTAGTAGAGGACCGATTTCTTCTGACCCAGGGAAATATTTGGACTATACACCGCTGCTCAAGAGGGATCTCGGAATACACCGTTGCTCACCTCCCCCAATTACCCGGTGCGGTACCCCACTCCCTTTGCTTCCCATGGAGTGAGGTGGTACTATCTACTAACTGTTGCATCCCACACGGGGCAATGTCCTAAGAAGTGGCTTTACAATAGTAGCCTGGCAAAATCCATACTAGCCAGATTTTTCACCCAACCACTTCTTCGTTCCTTCCTGCCTCTCCCGCATTACTTTGCTCTTCTCCATCGCTTTCCTCTTCGTTGTCTCCCCTTTTGAAGATACCATTTTTGGGGATAGAGATAAGACTCTCGGGGGGATTGTGCTTGGAAGATATTGTCTTTGAGGATGTACGCCCGAGGAGATGATTCCCGAAGATGTTGCTGCCGAAGATGTACCTTTGGGAGTAGGCTAGGCTCTTAGGCTTTTACTATATGTACACCTTCTTGCTTCTTTGTTTCTGTGGAAGGACCCCTCGTGGGCTTTTGTAATCATATGTAAGGACCCATCGCGGGCTGTGGTAACCAAATGTTTATGAATATAAAGGCGCTTCCTCAACTTTTATCTTTGATGCTTGCTATATTTTTTTACATTTGTAGAGACCCTGAATGCATGACTCTATCCGCCACTACCAGTATCAAACCCAGGTGCGAGTATTCTTTTTGGCCTTTAGTTGATAAAAACGGCTTCCCGTGGAGTGTTTTGCCGTTCCTCGGGCCAAACCTGGATCGATCCGATAAACTCGGGTTATTGGGGACTTTACTTCGAGTAGAATGAAAGTAACGCTTTGGGCCTTGAAACCGTGATTTATCACTTAGGCTTCGTGGTAACCTTTGAGAAGAAATTTGCTCGGAGGCCCGTGGACATGGACTGTCTTTGATATTTCGAGGGCAGTCCCCGAGTGGAAGTTCATTCAAATCCGGATCACCTAGAAACTTGCTTTGAACTTAGTGCAGACAACCTTAGGGTGCTTGTAGATAGGTCTAGGAAGAGTGTCTATCAGAGCTCAGACGGTGTCCTGGGGCCAAGACCATACGGGTGGAGTTTAAATGCTTATTTCCTTGGAGCCTAATTCCCTTTTGAAGTAAGCCCCCGAGGTCGGGTATCACCTCAGGTCTCGGAATGATATCATTGGCTTCCTGGAGCCTAACTTTCCCTTTGATGGAGCTCCTTGAGGTCGGGAACCACCTCGGGACTGGCAAAGGTATTGTTGGCCTTTCAGAGCCTAACCTCTTTTTAATGGAGGTCCTCGAGGTCGAGTGCCACCTCGGGACTAGAAAAGGCGTTATTGGCTTCCAAGAGCCTAGCCTTATTTTGATGGAGGTCCTCAAGGTCGGGTACCACCTCGGGACTGGCAAAGGTGTTATTGGCTTCTTGGAGCTTGGTCTTGTTTTGATGGAGGTCCTCGAGGTCGGGTACTACCTCGGGACTAGCGAAGGCATTATTGGCTTCATGAAGCCTAGCCTTGTTCTAATGGAGGTCCTCGAGGTCGGGTACCAACTCGGGACTGGCGAAGGCGTTATTGGCTTCTTGGAGCCTAGCCTTGTTCTGATGGAGGTCCTCAAGGTCGGGTACCACCTCGGGACTGGCGAAGGTATTATTGGCTTCCTGGAGCCTAGCCTTGTTCTAATGGAGGTCCTCGAGGTCGGGTACCACCTCGGGACTGGCGATGGTGCTTTCAATCGGCTTTGAGGCAGGCAGATCGTTGCCATTTTTTCCATATAAATACAAGGACGTTTTTGCTTTTTTGGAGATCCCACCATTTTAAGCAGTTGCCCTTCTCTTTCTGTGTCAAATCTTTTCTTATTTTAGTACTAATGTACTTGCACAGATTCCTGCTTTAGTTCTCCAATTTTGCCATAATTATGACTGCTGCATCGGGGGTCTGCCCAGTAGAGAGGGGAGAGCTCCACCTCCGGCATTCAGGACCAACGAGAGTATGCCTTGAAGGTTGCTTCTTCGATAGGAGAAGAACATCTTGGGTTAGTAAGAAAAGACTGCGGATGGGGAGAAAAGGTAGTATTACAGATACTTCCCCCGGGTGAGGGAATCACGAATCGTGCCGATGGGTTCTTGAATGTGTACACATATCCCTTCACACTGGGCCCCATTTATAAGGTTGTGCTCAACTTCTGCTTAGAGTATCGGGTTACCTTGGAGCAGATCCACCCATCATTTTGGAGAATAGTATTGATGGTGAGATTTTTCACGGAGAAGGCAAGAATTTACGCTCAGTCATCTTGTTAGGCTGTATCGGCCCTTTAACATCGAGGTCTGCTAATCTTGCGATGCCGATCGACCATGCCGTTCATTGTTGATGATGAGGAAGACGGAGACCGGGGGTGGATGAGTCGCTTTGTCCAAGTACAGACTGCTGACATTATCCCCGTGGAGCTTATACCGTTCCCTGAGGAATGGAATTATACACGTAAGTGGTGCATTTTGTGCCTTCTCAGTTTTGCCTATAGCAAGAACCGGTTTCGTAACCGTGCCCTTCTTTTTTTTCTGCAGTGGTTTCATGGGCGCCGAGCGACGTTCCTGATTTGTCGGATTGGGTCCGAAAGTTAGCGACCCACTCGACCTGTAATCCCGGGGTAGATGGGAAGCAAAACATCATAGTGAGTGTTGTGTTACCTTTCCCCTCCCTTCCTTCATTTGGAGAGGCATTTTCCCTTTATGCGTATTAAGCTTGCTGTTGTAGGCATCGGAGAGCCTTTCGAGGTTATGCCACGCTCCTCTTGAGAGAGGAAAGGGTTGCCAGCCCCCGAGCTAAAGAACGACAATAATAAGCGAGAGATGTTTTTTCAGGGCGATGGCGCTCAAAGCAAGGCAACGCGGGACTGGGGCTTCGGAGTGGAAGCATCGTCCGAGCCTACCATGTCCACGGTTCCTAGTTGTGGGAAGAGGGTTTCTCTGTTGCTGTCGCCTTCTTTTTCCGTCGATAGTACTTCAGGAGATACTAGAAACCCGGGGTCACATACACCAAGCGACCGTGCTTCAACCGGAGTTGATTCTTTCAGAGCTGAAGGAACTGGGTTGGCAGGTGTGCTCTCGGCCTTCGAGGAAGCCCGACGACTTTACTTTGTGGTGAGTTTTTTCACAGGCCCTTCGAGCTTCGTGCCTTCCCTTCCTTATTGGGTTTTCTTTTGCAGGCGTTTGACAAGATTAAGTCCGGGCTGCTTTGTCATGAAGCCAGGCTATGGAAAGCTCTGGATGAGGAAAGATCCCTTAGGCTCCTTTGTGATGAAAAGGAGGTTGAGTTGGTGTACTTGCAGGAGGCACTTAAATTATGAGAGCTACTTGAAGGAGCATGTAATTTTCTGTTCTGGGTGGGCGTGTATTCTGCCTTCTAATCTCCGAGGCTAATGCTTCATTTATTTCAGTTGCAGAAAAAGACAGAGGCCCTAGAGCGCCTTTGGGATGAAGTTGGTTGGGCCAGGCGTGAGCATGATGAGGTAAAAATTCGAGCAGAGGCTCAGGCTTTAGAGGGGAAGGATGCTCTGGCTAAAGTTCCTGCCTTTGAAGCTCAAATTTGCTTAGTTCGCGATAACGCTTCAGTTCAGGCAGATACGATTATGAAGCTCGAGTCCGAACTTTTAAAAGTCAGGGCTGAGATCGTTGATGCCCGGGCAAAAGCTGTAATGAGCCGGACTAAGGCTGATCAGGAGATGGCGATCTATTCAAAGGATGTTGCCGATGCTCAAGCTGAGCTGAGAAGGATCCTTAACCGCAAAGGGAGGGTTGAAGAATATGCTCGTTGCAAGTCTTGAAGAAAGACCCTCGAGGAGATCCGGGCTAGGGGTTTCGCCCTCTCGGAAGAATTGGTGCTAGCAGTGGAGGACGACCGTGATGCTCGATTACTTTTTCCCGATGCCGAAGAAAGGTAGGATGAGGTTGGCAGGCCGTAACCCCCGGGGGAGAGCATAGATTTTGTCATCAGTATGTAGTACTTTTGTAGTATGTTTGTAGATGGAGATTGCACTTTTTCGCATATGTGTATGAAAGAAAACCTTGCAGCTTTATTTCTTTTGTATCTCTTTTCTGTCTTGAATTTGGCCAGGTGGACTGGTTTTTGAGTTGGTAGGAATCCTTAGAATTGTGGTATGGCCCTAGGGCTCATTAGGCTGGCCCGTAGGCTCTTACGCACTTTTGCTCTTAGGCATATTTAGGCCATCCGTTTTGGGCTTAGTCCCCGAGTCGGGCATCGATTCGAGCTTATTTGACCTTTGAATGGCCAAAATTTAGGCAGGCGATAGTGGCTCTTACACTTTTGGTCGATGCAACCTTTTAGTGTATGTGGGCTGACGACAATGGCTCTTATGTCTTGGGTCAAAGCGACCTTTTATGTGTGTGGCCCTGAGTCTCATTAAGTTGGCGACAGTGGCTCATACGCTTTGGGCCGATGCGGTTTTGTAGTTAACTATTTTGGGTTGAGTCTCCGAATCAGGTTACGACTCGACCTTATTCGACCCTTAAGTTTTGTATTTGTGTGGGCTGGCGATAGTGGCTTTTACGCCTTGGATCGATGTGGCCTTTTATGTGTATGGCCCTGGAGCTCATTAGGTTGGTGACAATGGCTCTTACGTGTTTGGTCGATGCAACCATTTATGTGAGCTTTATTTTTCCCTCGATAAGGATAGATAGTGTTTTCCTGACTCTTCGACGGCTTAATAAAAAACCTCGATTATGAGTCGTTATATGGCGATGATCGAGCACCTCGGGAGGTTTTGCTCAGAGGCTGAGTATCTCGAAGTTGATTTTTAGGAGCTGACATGGTCGAAGCTCTTTTGCTTATATCGAGGGTAGCCTGTTTAACCGGTTCTTTTCGAAGTAGATTTGAAGTTATTGAAGGTCTGTGATTTTGTAGCGACGGTCGAGCATCCCCGAGTCGCATTAGTTTGGCTGGTACAGCCGTGTGACCGGAGTCACTTGTGTTTGGCCAGAGCCTTTGAGACCCGAGTGAGATAGTTTCGGCATCTATATCGAGAGTATGCCTTTTTAGGGGTCTTACAAGTTCGATATATAGCCGAAACTTTGAGATCGACTTTATGCCTTTAGTAAGGTCTTACAAGTTTTTCATGCCTTTGAGGTCTTACAGGTTTTTCATGCCTTTGATGTCTTACTGATATAGTTGCTGCCTTATGTAGGTCTTATGAGATCGAGTCTGCCCGCTCGGGGTCTTATGGCCTCAGGTTTTGATAAGTTTATGGAGGTGGCGCTTGACGGCAGTCCTCGAGTCATTGAGGGTTTCTTGACTTGGGAGACATTGTTTGCAAACTTTGTATTGCCTCATCGAGGGTTTACTATTTTGGAGATCCCGACCCTGAGATTGTGCATTTTTTGACACTTTGACGCCAGTCCCCGAGTATTCGGGGTACTTCTGGCATTGGATATGTTTTGTGATTTTCATGTTGCCTCATCTGAGGGCTTATGAGCTTGGAGTCCCGACCCGGAGGTTGTCCAGGTGTTGAATTGTTGACGCCAGTCCCCGAGTGTTTGGGACGCTTTCAATAGAGAAGTCATTTATGCGGAGGTGTCGAGCTTCTTTTGGAGTGTGAGATACTTTGATAAAAGAGGTTCTTCAATTATTTGGTACAAGTGTACATGTTTTCGTCGTCGGGGGTCCATCTATACGGACACGGTTCGCTCGACAGTTTGGCCCGACACATCATTTTCCTATTGGGACCCCATTTGGCGTTTCTCTGCTTTTTCAAGTGTATGACCTTCCGAGGGAATGCCCCCAGTGTTCGGGGTCGATTGCAAAAGAAGCCTCGAATACTTGTTTAGTCTCCCTTAGGTAGCATGTGGATGTTGCCTCGTTAAAAACCTTGCCGGTAAAACCCTTTCAGGATAAAAACTCGGTCGAAGGAAAAGAGTGCAATGAATGCTTTAAAACCTTAAGGTTTTCGAGACGGGTTAGCTCTTTGACTACTTCGTCCGGGCGCCTGCATAAGGGTTAGTATGAAATATGAAATGAAAAGGGAGATGGTTATACCTAGTGTGAGTGTCGGCGATGTTTCAAGGACCGATATGTCTTAGTTTCGCGAGATGAGGACGTGGTACGATCCTTTGCTTTATTTAATCAGGCTTAATCAAAGTGTGGCTTGATTACCCTTTGGCTCTTTTTCGGGTGGAGGTATTGGTGCCGGTGCTACATCGTGCACCGCGAACATTTCCCTTGCCGCATGTTGTTCCACATAGATGGTTTTAATCCCATCCTTTGTCGGGAATTTCATCATTTGGTGGAGAGTGGACGGTACTGCTCTCATGCAATGTATCCACAGCCGTCTGAACAAGGTGTTGTACCTCATATCTCCTTCGATGACATGGAATTTAGCATTTTGGGTTGTGCCGGCCATGGTGACTGGGAGGGTAATTTCTCCTTTCGTTGTTTCACTTGCCATGTTGAATCTTGAGTACTCGAGTGGCGGTCATGATTTGGTCAAGCAGTCCGAGCTGCTCTATCACCCTCGACCTAATAATGTTGGCCGAGCTACCTGGATCCATGAGTATACGTTTTATTTGAAAAGCATTTACAAGGAAAGAGATTACCAGTGCGTTATTGTGAGGTTGAGACTAGGTCTCGGTGTCCTCTTCACTGAATGTGAGGGCATCCTCGGGTATATACCCTCGGTTTCACTTTTCTCTGGTGATGGATATTTTTGTCTTTCTCATCACGGGTTCCTGCGGGGCATCGACGCCTCCCAAGATCATGTGGATGACATGTTGTGGCTCATTTATTTTGTTCTTCTTGGACACCTCTCTTTCTCAGAACTAATTTTTGGCTCGGTCACTGAGGAATTCCCGGAGGTGACCTTTGATAAGTAGTCGAGCTACCTCCTCTCGGAGTTGGTGGCAATCCTCGGTCCTGTGGCTATGCGTGTTGTGAAACTCACACACTAAGTTATGATTCCTTTGTGAAGGATCTGATTGTATAGGCCTGGGCCACCTGGCGTCTCTGATTTTACTAATAGCGAACACGATGTCCAATACATCGACGTTGAAGTTGTATTCTGATAAGTGAGGTGCCCCCATTGGCCCCACGTTCCTATCGAATCTGGCTCTGTTGATGAGTCCTCGAGGATCCTGCCCTCGATTTATCCTTCGATCATTGCGAGGTAGGTTGCGCCTTGAGGCGTTCCTTCTATATTCGGTATATGGCTGATATCTTTCTTTGTTTGGCTTTGGTTCCTTTCTTCGGAATCCTACTTGGGTATATTGAGCTCGAGAGGGCTCCCAGCTAGTCGTCTTCGTCCCTGATCTTCGACTGGTATCGGTTGTGGACGTCCGACCAGGTCACAGCGGGATACTCAATCAAATTCTGTTTCAACTATTTGAAGCCATCGAGCTTCGTTCATTCAGACCTTGAGTGAAAACCTGTACTTCCCAGTCGTCGGAGACTAGCGGTAGTTCCATCCATTTAATTTGGAAGCGAGATACGAACTCTCACAGCATTTCGTTCTCTCTCTGCTTGATTTTGAACACGTCAGACTTCCTCGTTGCTACTTTGATGGTACAAGCATGTGCTTTTATGAAGGAGTCTGCTAGCATGGCAAATGAGTCTATGGAGTTAGGAGCTAGGTTGTGATACCACATCATGGCCCCTTCGAGAGTGTTTCCCCAAACTTCTTTAGCAAGACGGACTCCATCTCGTCGTCCTTTATGTCGTTGCCCTTTACTGCACAGGTGTAAGTGGTAACGTGCTCGTTCGGGTCTGAGGTCCCGTTGTATTTTGGGAGTTCTGGCATTCTGAATTTGTTTGGAATGGGTTTCAGGGCCGCTTCCTCAGGGAACGTCCTTTGTATGAACTTCTTCGAATCCACACCTTTCAGAACCGGGGGTGCACCCGAAATTTGGTCGACCCTGGAGTTGTAGGTTTCAACCTTTTTGTCGTTGGCTTCTATCATCTTCTCGCCCAATTCGATCCTCCTGGTGAGGTCCTCGAGAATTTTTATGATGACGGGATCGGTCTTTGACCCGTTATTGCTCGATTTTTCTGGTACCTGTTCAGCTGGTGGAGCTGTCCCCGGTGCTACCGTGCTAGGAGTTTTTTGGTGACTTTGCAGCTGAGCAATAGCCAGTTGTTGTGCCTGCAATATTTCAAAAATAACATGAAGGTAGACCTCCTATTCTTCCCTAGTTGGGGTTTTCTGTGCTTCTTGTTAATCCCCTGGGTGTACGCTCCTGTCAGTGTGGGAGCTTATGTCGATGTGTTGGGCATCGTGTGAGACCGCGTCCACTGGGACTGGCTCTAGTGCATTCCTAGGGTTTTGTGGTGTCATACCAACACCTGGAACAACCACACTGTTTTTCCCATGGTCCTCAAGATTGTTGTTTTCACCTCCATTTACCGAGTTAGACATTTTGATCTGAAATCAAAGATCTTGGACAAGAAAAACGTGAAAGATAACTTGCGTTGTATGACGAAACCAACAAGAAAATAATCACTATTATTTTTAGCTCCACTGTAGGCATCAAATTGTTTACCGCGAAAATGGTAATAACAATTAAATTTGTTTATGGGACTCTAAAAATACGTGATCTATTTTTATGCTAGTTTGTTAAGCAGTTGATGCTAGATATGTGAGACTTAGAGGCAAAGTAATGTTAAGGAGATAGCTATAATCAAACCGATAGGCTAGTTATTCGAGGCCTTGGGCTTGTCGATTCTGGGCCTCGAGGTCTATCCCGGAGCTCGATTACGAGCTATCGAAGACAGTTGAAATATGACAAACAGTTATAATAAAATTAACGGAGGCTCTTTGTGGCCAATGATAAGCAATAAATGATAAACAAATATGAAGATAATAAATGAAAGCAATAATATCAAGAGAATATATTAGAGAGCAAAATAGGATGTTTCTTTTATATTTTGTATGGAGCAACTGAAACAAAAGAGTCCTATAAAACGATTGGGATCCCTTTTATATAGGAGGGGAATCCCAACATAGTACAAAATGCATTAATGATAAAAAAGTAGGGATGGGACAGCTAACTAATGTCATGGCGCAGGTTTAGACTAGCCTCAAACTAGCCTGACAGATTTTATCGGCCCTGGCTGCACTCCTTGGGAACTCCCCATATTTGTTGTTGTCACGGCCAACATTATCCCCAGGTCGGGCGTCGACGAACCTCGAGGGAGGAGACTCGACCACAGCCTTACAGTCTCGAGGCTTCGAAACGATCCTCTACAATGCCTTAACGACAGAAATGAGACCCTCCGATTTCGCCGTATGCACTAACTCTACTTTTTTCTTTGGCTGAACAAGTATAAACGCGTAGAGGTCGTTTGATTACAAGAATATCAAATAAAATATAATTTATTTTATGGTACGTTTCATCGGACTTCTATGTTTGGTATAAGAAATTTTGGGGTTATAACAAAGGAGGACCCTTTGGCTTGATAAGGGTCAAAAGAGCAGGTTAGTGGGGCATACAGTGCACTATCACATATATGGGAAAACCAAAATTCTGTCATAAGTACTCATCACTCATATATTAATGAAGGAGTGAGCTGGAGAGAAAGAGAGAGACGTTATTGGAAATTGAACCCTTCTTCTTTTTACTTACTCTCATTATTCCCCATACTTTGCGAGCAGAGTAAGTATAAATATTTATGGATGTTATACGATGCATGCAGATGTGCAGAAACACAGAACTCAGAAAGACTAGACTTCAACTCCCTTAGACCATAGTCGTAGTTTTTAGCATGTATTACTAATGGAGTATTTCAAGCATTGATATTTGTAATACTGATATTTACGTCCATTACAAAATATATTGAACTACATTACATGACTAACACGTGCCTCCAACGTATGTGTTTGACTCAAAAGATATTAAAATCTTTTCGAGCAAATCAATCAAAGATAAAGGGTAAATCTTAGTCAGACATAATTAATTCCAGATTGAGAAGATAAGAGTAAGGATCACATATAGAATGAAAGAAATATAAATGATCTTATTAAGATTCAATGTTGTATCTCTCATCAATCAATGAGGAAGTAGATTTACATATTTTTCTAGAGGCCATTTCCTCTGTGTTTAACCAAAAAAATGGGATTTCGGTCAAAACTTTAATTTAGAAGAACTTAGGTTAATGATAATCAAAAGAATATATGAAAGAAAGTAATTTGGCTAGCAATAATATAATCAGAAGAAAAACAAGTAAATCAATATATTCAGATAGTATTTTGTGTCCTTACAATTGATCAGTTATCTCCCTCTTATAACTATTTGGGAGATATGCATTTTGCCCTTGTCATAATAAGGTTATTATGAGTAATTAAAGACATTGAATGCTACGTTACACAATCATTGTATTTAATATAGATTTTCTAACGTATTCAGTATTTAATGCTCACTAAATACTGCATCTGTACGCTTATATATTGTCAGATTCATTCACCTTGATTCCTGGACCTAAATGACTTAAATAGGTACGGACGTCGAGTCCTTTGAATATCTGTCCGTGCCTCTTCCTTTGCCTTTGCTCGTATCTGTTGCAACTCGTGTCTCTTTGCCAGCTGTAACTCTTTGACTAGTCTACGTGTCTTGACACGTCATCTTTATTCCACTTTAATATGTAAACTCAATTTTTCCTAATACAGATAGTCCCCCCACTTGCCCTTTATTCATCAATTGAATATTTGGGAAGTGGATTTCATTAAAACGAGAATTTTTGTCACCATTAATGCTATGACAAAATTGACGCTTCAATTGTCACTTCTATTTAATGCTCTTCACAAGTGTCACCTTTTTATTAGTTCTGCAATTTTGCAGTCCTTTTTAAGGCTTTTTCATGGATCCACTATTCACGAAGCGTCAGTTATCATTATTATGGTACTTCCATCATTACGCTTTTTCCTTCGGCGGTCGCTTATCAGTATAAATATAATTTCTTTCTTTGTCTTTTCCACATAAAGTTTACTGAATATTCAATCTCTCAAATACCTGTTTGCTTCTTTATCGTATCATCCTCCTCCATCATGTCTTCTTCAAATTCTAACCCTAAAAGGGTTCCCATAGTTTATAGCTTCCCTAATGCCCCTATTAGAAGTAGAAGGGGAGGTAGGCTTTGTAATTTAGGATTTGTTCGCGGTTCTTCCACTCCTTTACCTAGTTCCAGCCCTTCTTCTAGAACTAGGGGTTCACTTTCACAAAGATCTTCTTCAAGAGGTAAAGAACCTTCTGAACCTCTTCATGAGCCTACAGTAGAGGAGATAGTTCCGTAGGAACTATCTTTTAATCATGACAGAGAATCTCTTAGGAACCAAGTCTCTGGTTTAGATCGTGCTTATATTTAACCCACTCAAATAACAGAAGGTTTGATTTCTGTAGTTCGTAGAGATTGTCATTAGAGTAGTGATTTCCCTATTATTATCACTAATCCAAATCAAAGAATCACCTCTTACATAGCCGGTTTTCTTTTGTTTATACATACCCTTTCACCTTAGGGTTTACACCATCTATTGACCCCGTTATTCTTGAGTTCTGTCATTTTTTCGATGTTTGTTTGGGTCAAATTGGCCCAATCATATGGAGGGTTGTTGCCTGTTTGAGGAATTTGACCAACAGCCGGTGTTCTCTTTACTTTCCCTCATTTGATTCACCTTTAGTCCCCTAGACTCTTCCACAATGGTGTTTTCACACCAGTAGCCAGGAGCAAGAGAGTTTTGGTGAGCCTTAAGGATGACAAAGACCGTGGCTGGTATGCCAGGTTTGTTGCTGCCCCCATTGTTGGTTTAGTGGGTGATAATAATATTCCCTTCCTTGAGAAATGGAATTTTGCACGTAAGTCTTTTTAACTTTCTCGTACCTTTTTTCTTCAAGTTTGTCAACTTTTCTAATTTTGCTTTTTTTTTAGCAACAATGGGAGTTGTGGAAGACATTCCCAATTTTCGTGATTGGGTAGACAAGTTATTGAGGACCGCACCAATGGATGGTAGGTCCTGGAAGATACTTTCTAACCGTTTTGGTTGGAAAGTAAAAACTCATGGTAAGAGCTTTTATTTTATTTCATCTTTTCGTGTATATTTTTTTATTGCACTAATTTCAATCCATCTTTTTATCAGGATTTGCTATTCATGGAGTCACTGCCGAGGCAGTCGCAGCTTCCTGTTTCTCTTTGGAAAGGGCTCAAGATATTGAGGACCGCACCAATGGATGGTAGGTCCTGGAAGACACTTTCTAACCGTTTTGGTTGGAAAGTAAAAACTCATGGTAAGAGCTTTTATTTTATTTTATATTTTCGTGTATATTTTTTTTATTGCACTAATTTCAATCCATCTTTTTATTAGGATTTGCTATTCGTGAAGTCACTGTCGAGGCAGTCGCAGCTTCCCGCATTTCTTTGGAAAGGGCTCAAGAAATAGTCTTGGGTTCTTCTGCAAAAAGAAAAGTCATTGCCATTGAGGAACAAGACTTTGAAGAGGAGAAAGACAGGGTCTTTTTGGTGACAAGGCCACGAGCTCGAAGACGCATCATTTCTGATGATGAAGCAGAAGTATCCCCCCGTCGTTCTGTTCCTCTTACCAAGTCTGCTGAGACTCCGGTACTGATTCTGGATGATGACGTTGCTCCTGCTGCTGCTCATGACTCTATTGAGTAGCTTTTTATTAGCGGGTTTGGTAGTGAAGGCTTAGGCTCTGTTTTAGATGAAGTACCCTTGGCTTCTTTTTCGACACCCGTGTCTGTAACTCATTCTTTGCCAGTCTCGATTGTTTCTGTTCCTCCCCAGACTATTTTTACCACCTCTTCTGTTCCTCCTTCGACAATTCCTCCTCCAAACATTCATCGCACTGAAGTTGGCTCCTCAAGTAGGAGTGTTGCTATGAGGCGAGTAGTTATTGAAGTCCCTGATAAGGGCAGTCTCTTAAGGAAATCAGGTCAAGTGGATGTATGGATAGAGCCTTTAATTGGCCCAATTGAGAAAGCTAAGCTAGAGAGCCATAGTTCCTTGACCCTGATGAACGATATTGTGCACGCCACTTTGAAGGTATTCCCCTTCTCTCTTTTACTTTGTAATTTTTCTATCTTTGAGGATTCTTATTTCCTTTTCCCTTTTTTAGGCCAACCTTATCGGCATAGAGATGATGAAAAGAGTTGCCCACTCAGATCAACTAGTGCGTGATTCTTTGTTAGATGCGTGCAATTGGAGGGAACAGTTTGAGAGCTTGCAAATTGATGTGGAGTATTTAGAAGAGAGTAAGAGTACCTTGGAGCAGCAGGTACGAGCTTTGACTTCGGAGTTGGCGGTTGAAAAGGCTTCCTCAAGCGAAGCAGATAAAGAAAAAACTCGCCTTGAAACTTCCTTCTCAGAGCAGCTGTCCAAGGCTAGAGAAGAAATCAGAGAGTTGAAGGCTCTTTTGAGTAAAAAAGAAGCTTACGCTGGGGAGCTCATACAAAATTTGACTCAGGCACAATAAGACCTTCGAGCTTCTTCTGATAAGGTGCGTGCTTTAGAAAGCTCCCATGCCTCTCTCCAGACTTCTTACACATCTGCCTTGGCTGAAAATGAGAAGTTAAAGAACGAGATTGCTGACTGGGAAAGGGATTATGAGATCCTTGAAGATAAATCTGCTATTGAAGTAAGTTAGGCATTTTTGAATTCACGCCATGATACCCTAACTGAAGCTGGCCAAGAAAATTTCAACTTGGAATTTGAGTTGGCTAAAATCAATGAAACTATTGCGAAAGCTCAACAAACTCAAGATTTTCCTTCTCCCGTGGCCGAAGCTTCTGTGAATGTTGAAGTCGATACGGGTATCCCAATTATTTCAAGCCTAGTCGAGCATGTTGCTACAAGTCAAGTTGAGACCACAACTGTTGATACTCCTGCCCAAGTTGAGCCCGTTGCTGTTGATGTTCCTGCTTCAGTACCTTCAACTTCTCAGTGACCAACTTTAGTTGTCTGAATATCTTTGTTTTTGTTTTATTTGGAAAATTGTGATCAAACCCTTGGTTTCATTTGAGGGTTTATTTTGGAAACACAAGTCCCCAGACCTTTTCATGGGGCAATTTGTATAAACAATTCGTAGCTTTACAACTAAGTACATACTTAGTCTTAAGTTTTTTTTTTTTAAATATTAAGAAGTTTTCTTGTTATTATCTTGAACTTCTGTTTACTTTATTCTTGCCTTTATTTCTAAGGACTTACAGAATAATTTGCATTTTTATTCTTCAAAAATGCTTCTGTTAAACTTATGACTAATTAGTTTAAACATAAGTTTTATAAAAGAGGACCCTTTTATATTCGACACTTAATGAAGAAGAAGTCTCAACTTCATAATGGTGTTTAACATACGATAAAAGAAATAAGAACACACATGTTTCTTTGAAATAACTTTGACAAGTTTTTATTTGAACCTTGTCTAGTTTTGAATAACACTTTACATGTATTTGAATTACATCTATAACTTTCTCGTAACTGTTTTTCTTGTAACAGATTTAAAAAAGTAAAAATAATAAACACGAGGTTTTTATTTATGACCCGTTTCAGTGCATAGCCTTTACCCTAACTATAGTAAGGTTTTCTTTGGCCTTAGTTCGTGACTTCGTGACTTTTTATCTGCACTTGACTTCTTTGCCTTATTTATACACATGCATGTGTATATTATGTAGTCCCCCAAGTGTTTGAGTGTTGAAGTATGAAGCCTCGGGCACTTGATTATTCCTCTCATTTGGTTCTTTCCCTGAAAAACAAAAAACATACGGGACTCAGAGGTGCGATTATAGATGAAGACTGCTTGACCCGTTTTGAATTTCTATCAGAATATTTGTAACCCTGGGCGGGGAAGTTTAATGTATTCCACATGCTTTGCAGGTCGTGGCTCATCATTTAGTACGGGCTAGATTTTTGCCTATCATCTAAAATCGTTAGTAAAATTTTAACAATTCGAAAATAGAATTTTAAAACATAGATACCTGACCGTGGGTATTCCTTAGAAGTAGTATCTCTTCAAATGAACAGCATTCCAATGTGAAGGTAGTATTTTGCCATCCATTGTTTCCAGTTCATATGCTCCTTTACCTGCAATATCATGAATTCTATAGGGTCCCTCCCATGTTGGACTTAATTTACCCGCATTAGCTGCCTTCGTAGATTGGAAAGCCTTTTTGAGCATGAAGTCCCCAATTTTGAAGAATCTGAGGTGTGCTCTTCGATCGTAGTACCGTTCTATGACTTGCTTCTGTGCTGCCATTCTTATTAATGCAGCTTCCTGTCTTCCTTCAAGTAAATCAAGATTTACATGCATTTATTCGTCATTAGACTCTTTTGTTGCCTGCTAAACCTCGTACTTGGCTCTCCTATCTCAACGGGAATTAAAGCTTCTGCTCCATAAACCAACGAAAATGGTGTTTCTCCTGTGCTTGTTTTTGCGGTTGTGCGATATGCCCATAAAACACCAGGTAACACTTCTGGCCAATTACCTTTTGATTCCTCTAAACGCTTCTTCAAATTGTTGATAATGACTTTATTTGTTGATTCTCCACCGGATGATAAGGCGTAGACGTAATCCTTTTTATCTGCCAACATTGAAAGAATTTTGTGATTTGAGCTCCTATAAACTGAGAGCCATTATCGCACACGATCTCCTTTGGTACACCGAATCGACATATGATATTCCGCCAAATGAAATCTTTCACTTCCTTTTCTCGCACCTGTTTGAATGCTCCTACCTCTACCCATTTAGTAAAATAATCAGTGAGTACGAGCAAGTATTTTACCTGTCCTTTTGCTTGTGGTAATGGACCCACGATATCTATTCTCCATTTCATAAATGGCCACGGTGCAATTACCGGATGTAGTAACTCCGCAGGTCTATGCATATTGTTACCGTACCTTTGACATTTATCGCATTTAGCCACGAAACTCTCTGCTTCTTCTTCCATTTTAGGCCAATAATACCCTGCCCTAATTAGGGTTCTTACCAATGATCTTCCTCTTGCATGATTCCTACAATGTCCCTCGTGTATTTCCCTCTTTACGTACTCCGTTTGAAAAGGTCCGAGGTATCTTGCTAAGGGACCATCGAATATTTTTCGATAAAGATTGCCTTGCTTTAAGCAGTACTGAGCAGCCTTTTTTCGAAGCATATGAGCTTTTTTATTATCACCAGGGACGGTATCATACTACAAAAAAGCAACAATCTCATTCCTCCAATCCCATGTTAAGTTATTAAAATTTACCTCATTCTTATCAGGGTCGAGAACTGAATGAAACAAATGAATAACTGAAGAGTTTGCATCACTTGCCACGTCAGTTGCAGATGCGAGATTAGCTAGGGCATCTGCTTCAACATTTTCGTCCCTTGGTATTTGTGTAACTTTCCAATTTTGAAATTGTTTTATCAATTTTTTTCCAAATACTGCTGCATCCTTGCTTCCCTAGTTGTATAAGTCCCCAACATTTAATTAACTACGAGTTGTGAATCACTCTTGATTATAATCTAATTTATGCCAAGTTCTCATGCCAGTTCTAAACCTGCAATCATAGCCTCATATTCTGCCTCATTGTTAGTTATAAAATGATATTTGATAGCTTGTCGAATGGTTTCACCCGTAGGTGGTACCAATACGATCCCTAAACCTGCACCTTTTACGTTAGATGAACCATCAGTGAATAAAGTCCAAGTTCCTGGGTTATCTCCATTGAATATCTGTATTTCTTTATCTACTTCTAATTGCATCCCTTGGTTAAAATCAGCCACGAAATCAGCTAACACTTGAGATTTTATAGCAGTTCTAGGTTGGTATGTGATTTCGTATTCACTTAATTCTATAGCCCACTTAGCCATTCTACCTGATAACTCATGCTTATGTAATATATTACGTAAGGGATAAGCAGTTACTACAGCAATAGGGTGACACTGAAAGTAAGATCTTAATTTCCTAGATGCCATGATTAATGCAAGTGCAAGCTTTTCCAATTGAGGATATCGTGTCTCTGCATCTAACAAAGATTTACTAACATAATAGATCGGAGATTGTTTACCTTGGTCTCTCGGACTAAAACAACACTTATCGCTACTTCAGAAACAACAAGGTAAATGAGAAGTCTTTCCTCAGCCTTTGGTTTTGCCAGCAATGGTGGATTTGATAAATACGTTTTCAAATTTCTGAGCGCCTGCTGACATTCCTCATTCCTTTCGAAATGATCCTGCTTTTTAAGAGCTGAAAAGAATTTAAAGAACTTTTCTGATGATTTGGAAATGAATCTTCCCAAGGCTGCAATTCTTCCTATTAATCTCTGAACTTCTTTTTTACTTGAAAGCATATCAAGGATTTCTTCAATGGCCTTAATTTGTGTGGGATTCACTTCAATACCACGGTTAGAAACAAGAAACCCTAAAAACTTACTTGATGCAACACCAAATGCACATTTCTCGAGATTTAACTTCATATTAAATTTGCACAGAATTTGAAAAGTATCAGACATGTGTGATATGTGATCTCTCGATGCTGAGTTTTAATGAGCATATCATCTATATAACCCTTCATGGTTTTTCCCAAATGTTCTTGAAACATTTTAGTAACCAGCCTCTGATATGTTGCACCAGCATTTTTGAGACCAAAAGGCATTACTTTATAATAGTAAGTCCCTCTGTATGTTATAAATGAAGTTTTTTCTTCATCTCCCATATCCATTTTGATTTGATTATAACCTGAATATGCATCTAAAAAGCTTAATAGTTCATGCCCTGCAGTTGCATCAATCAACTGATCTATATGTGGTAGGGGAAATGAATCTTTAGGGCAAGCTTTATTAAGGTCTGTGTAATCTACACAAACTCGCCACTTACTGTTCTTCTTTGGAACTACGACAATATTGGCTAACCAATTAGGATACTTTACCTCGCGGATGGATCCGATCTTTAGTAATTTTTGAACCTCTTCTTGAATCACCTGATTTTTGAAAGTTCCTTGCTTTCTTTTCTTTTGCTTGACAAGAGGGTATGATGGGTCTTCATTTAATTTGTGAGTCATCACCTCCGGTGGTATCCCTGTCATATCAGAGTGGGACCAAGCAAAACAGTCCACATTAGTTTTTAAAAATTCAATTAACTTACCTCTCATGCCTTGGCTAAGATTGGCCCGTACGTAGACTTTCTTATCAGGTCATTAAGCGAATAACACAACAAGCTCCAATTCCTCAATTGTTGTTTTGATATTTTCATTTTCTTCTGGTTCTTGAATGGTGTCAGGCCTTGAATCCACATCTGTTCGTCCCTGTTCAGTTGAGGTTTGTGTTGTGGTGCCCTCAACTGTCTTCTGTGATTGCTATTTTCCTTCATTTTTCGCACTTGAATCTGCTACAGAATTGATGCTCCTGGATGTATGTTGATCTCCACGAATTTGACATACTCCCCAGGGTGATGGAAATTTAATGACTTGATGCAAGGTTGAAGGAACAACATCCATTTTATAGATCCATGGTCTCCCAAGGATCATATTGTAAGCCATCTCCATATCTACTACTTGAAACTTTGTATCTTTGACGACTCCTTCTGCGAATGTGGTGAGTGTTACCTCTCCTTTCGTCACAACACTAGAATTTTCAAATCCAGATAGAGTATGTGCCTTTGGTATTATTCTATCTTCTGATTGCATCTCACGTAATACTCTTAGCAAAATAATGTTCACGAAACTACCTGGATCAATAAAAACTCGTTTTACATTAGTATCATGTACAATTAGAGATATTACCAGTGCATCATTATGAGGGGTTGATACGCCATCTGCATCTGTATCATCAAATGTAATGCTTTCTTCCTCTATGACATGCCGCACCCGTTTCCCTTGGGTAATTGTAACTTTGGAAATTTGTTAGCTGCAGTGTATGATATGCCATTGATGTCTTCACCTCCGCTTATAACGTTGATGGTTCTTTTGGGAGAAGGTGGCTTCGGGGGCTCCTGCCTATTTTTTATGTAAGCTTGCTTACCTTTCTCACTGAACAACTCAGTGAGATATCCTTGTTTTAATAAATGATCAACTTTACTTTGTAAGAACCTACAATCTGCCGTTTTATGCCCATGGTCATTATGAAACTCGCACCAATGATCAGGGTTGAGCCTGTTTGGATTCGATCTCATTTCTTTTGGTCATCGTACCTGTGAGCACGTGATTTTTGCCTCACATGAACTACTCCAAAAGAAATCAAAAAATAAAATAGTTTTTCTTTGTACGCAATTCGGAGAATTTTCGTGGCATTTTGTTAATTATTCGTGTTGTTTGTGCATGTTCATCTTTGTTTTAATTAAAGAAAAATATAATAATAGGTTGCATTGACATTTAGGATTTAATTCTGTAATTAGGAGCAGTTAAGTGTGTTCTACAAAAATGAAAAATTCACAAAAAATAATGTACTTCGCATTTTAATATTTAATGTCAAATTGTGTGATTATCTTTATATTTAATTTTGTGTGATAATTATTATTAAGGGTTAATTAGTATCTTTCTAAGTTAATTTTGGCTTTACAATTTATTTTAGAATTTCGGTAATTAGGAATCAAAAAGAAAATAAAAGAAAAAGAAGAAACAAGAGAAGAAGAGTTTAAAAATCGGACTGGGCTAGTTTTAAAAGAAAGGTTCAGGCCCAATGTCACACCCCAACCCAGGCCCAAACTGGCTGGTCTCAGAGACAGCCAAAACGACATTGTTCTCTGACGCCCAATCTGGGCCGTTGATATGACTTGATCGAATAGTCCAGATCACCCCTCCCATAACCCGTTTTTGACCCATTCCCTGTACCCGGTCTAACCCGATCCCCTCACAAAACCAAACGACACCATCTCTTTAAGTGAGTTGATCCAAGCCGTCGATCTCAATTGATCTAACGGCTAGGTTCAAATCACTTTCCCCCATATATAAGCCCAAACCATACCCCCGCCCCCCAAGTCAAACCCACCCTCACCTATTCGTCTCTAAGCCTTAGAGACCAAAGGAACCCTCCGCCCCTTACCACCGTGCTCCGCCCACCGAAAATCACCTTATGGCAGTTCCGGTGGTCCAATGACCCCCAATTTCACACCATAGCTTCCCCTCAACCTCCCCACCCCAACCCCTCAAACCACTACCTTCGAATCATCCCCTATCTTCTCGAATCTCCAATCAAAGAATCAGCCAAAAACCTCAACTTCTCCGATAACTACCAAATTCACACCCCTGAACCTTCTAACCACCCTCAACACAAATCCCTACCCCCTTAACCTCGAATCATCCCGGTTTGTTTCGAATCTTCAATCGAAGATTCGAGCAAAACCCTAAATCTACCCAACCAGTCCCAAAGTTACACCATTGAACCACCTAGCTACCCTCGTCCCAAATTCCACCCCAGTCCTGTTCGAATCTTGTTAGAGCCTTTCGAATTTCAAATCAAAGGCAAACCCTAAAAGAACTAAACTTCAGACTGTGTACGGAGTTAAAATTTTGAGGTTTTAACCGACTTTAGTCGAGGGTTCTCAGTCGAGAACACTCGATTAAGGTCCGTTTTGGCTTCAAAATTTCAAGACGAAGTGTCGACTGAAACGGATTGGGTTTGGTATAAAATTTCGAGGTATTTCTTTTATTTTCCTCTTTCTTTTGTTGTTGTTTTATTTTGACTGATTAATTCGTCATTCTTGTCAAGTAGTTTTTTCCCCTTCTCCATCAGACCATTTACTTAGTCTAGTTTTCTTCTGTCAATTAATAACATATGCTATAAATAGTTTCGTCGATTAATTAATTCTTGTTTGTAGACCAGTAGTTTTGTCAAATGGTTTGATGTCGAGTGTTGTATGTACTGATCCTTAGACACTTAGCTTCAGGGCTCATTATCAATATACTGATAGGTATCCTGCATTTTGTACAGATTTGACTTAGAAGTGTGTTAGCTTAATCCCTGTATCAACGTGATTTTGATTCAGTTTCAGCTTTAGTCATTCAGTTGCTAGGCATTTGATAGGCTGGATTGGTTATAGCTGAGGTGTTTAGAGTTTATTTAGATAATCAAATTAGGGATCAGTGTAGTTAATTGTTAAGTGGATTGGTTATAGATGATGGGTAGTAATCACAGGGGTTTCAGGGGTAATTTGGGAATTGAAAACTTGAAGAAATGCTTAGTCTGAGTGTTCTGTCCACTAAGCACTAGTGTACCATTAAAATAAGGCATTTGTTTAATAATTACTAGGGAACAAAACATAATGGTATAGGGAGGCTTAAAAGGAATTTATTAAGATATGTTGCCCATACCTGCTTGAACATTAAATAAGGAAAAGACAAGGGATAATGGAAAAAAAAATATACTCTAGTAGAGTTCTAAAGAAGATCATGGGCAGAATTAGTTTCTTAATTCTGCCTGAGTGCTCTTGAGAGCTAGCAAGGTCAGTGTTTGGGTATAAGTGGAGGGACTTAGGACAAAGTTAAGGGGGGATTGGAAAAAGCAATCTGAAAGGAGAGGAAGTTTTGGAGAGTTTTTTTAAGGGCAGTTTTAGACAGCATTTTGAAAGAAGGCATTCAGCTTTTTAGAGTTGGGGAGAGTTTAAGAACAGAAAATCAAAATATATTACAATTAGTTCTCTTAGGTTCTCTACATTTGATCCTTCTTTAATCAGTAAAAAAAAGCATTGCAAGCTTGAAGTAAAGTGCCTGATTTTCAATTGTTGGGGGTAGTTTCCAGTTTCCAGCCTGTTTACTGGAGTGTTTGAGGTTCACTGGTTGGTTTTTCTTGTTGAGTTTGAGGTCCAATTAGTTGCCCGGAGTTATTTGTTGTTGTTGTTTGGTCTCACAACTGGTTATGAGCTGTGGTCAAGTGTTTTTTTCTGATTTGAAACTGGGTTTGGAGCTGTTTCTGAATTCCAATTGACTGTCTGCTAGTGTTATTTGCTGCTGTTGTTGTTTGTTGTGTTGTACTGCTGCTGACTTCCTCTTTATTCTTCTGTTCACTCCAATCCAGGTACACAGCTGTAACTTTGACATTTGTAAGCTGAAAACATGAAGTTTGAATATACGTGAAGAGTTGAAATTCTGCTTTGGTTTCTATATGACTTGTGTATTTAAATTCTTCAGTCACTGATGATAGGTAGATCCCTGTTAGTATGTAGTAAGTGGACTGAAATGGAGTTGTATGAGAGATTTTTTTTTAATATAGTTCCTACTGAAACATGTTAGCATCTGGTAACTGATTCCTGTAGTTAAAAATGAGCTTGTTGGACTGTTAAATTAATTTGGATTGTGACTGTTAGATTACTGGATCGTTGGATTATGTTCGACTAGTTCTGAATATCAGTTTTTTTATGCCAATTGCTAATTCAGGAAAGTACTACATCAATTGAAAGGAAAAGGAAAGTGTAAAATGTAAATAGCATTGGAATTTGGTTAAAGCATTGACTGTAGGCATTAGCTATAGTTAGTTTAGTGTGTTTGTTCAGTTTAAACACTTAAAGTTAGAAAATAACTGGAGTTAACATTCTATTTTGGAACATGTGATATTGTGCTTGCATTAATGTCCGTTGTTCAAATTGGTAATAGCAGTCATGTAAATGTCGAACTAGATGTTAGTATGGCAGTGGCATAAGACGTTGGCTGCTCCGTTAGTTAAAAACAGAGCTGGAGTGTCAATTGCATGTTTTGGAAATACAAAATCATTTTGCGAGTTGCTTACCTGCTTTCAGTGCATTATTAATTCGTTTTAATTACAATAGGCAATGAATTAGTGAATTGGTATTAAACTAGTGGCTTAGAAACTTCATTCAGGATCGTTTAAGTTAATATGAGCAGTCTGGGCTATACCGTTGCCCAATTTTATGGATCATTCAAATTTGGTAACAAGCCCACCTCCCTTTAGGCCACTAATATGCTTGGTAGCCCGATGCTTTGATCAAAGGCCCCAAAATTGGGCATTTTTTTAAACACGCAGGTTTTTAAATATAGTAGTTCATAAATTAACTAAGTTATTTTATTATTATTTAGAGACAATAAAATAGAAAATCGTAGTTTACTTTAGGTTTTCCTTTAATAATAAAACGAGACGAGCCTCGCCAAATAAAAATACAAAGATCGCTGGGCCCTCGTTAAATGTATATATTAAAATACTTAGATTTCGGGACGGGCCGTTTAGCGAATTTCACGGTTTTCCCCAAAATGATAACGTGCTAGCCACTTTAGGCACGCTTTTAATAATTTACTTTCTTAAACTCGGGTGCACATTTATGTGACCCAAATCCAAATCTCAACGGAGTCGAAATGTGTCAATAACCACGGGTGCGTTGATGTAACGTGGTTCGAGATGTGTTTTCACGACGTTGCAATTCTCGTTAAAAATAATAATAATAAAAGCAGTAAAAGTAAAATTTGCACTCAGGTTCAACATGTATAAAAATCAGATAAATAAGCCGAATATGACAGTTGAGCGACCGTGCTAGAACCACGGAACTTGGGAATGCCTAACACCTTCTCCCGGGTTAACAGAATTCCTTATCCGGATTTTTGGTTCGCGAACTGTAATACAGAGTCATTCTTTTCCTCGATTCGGGATTAAACCGGTGACTTGGGACACCATAAATCTCCCAAGTGGCGACTCTAAAATAAATAAATAAATCCCGTTTCAATTGTCCTTTAATTGGAAAAACACCCTCTACGCCCCTGCGGGCGCGGGTACAAAGGAGGTGTGACAGCTCTGGCGACTCTGCTGGGGACGAACCCAGAATCTCTGGTTCAGGGTTCCAGAATTCAAGCTTAGAATAATTGTTATAATTGGCTTTATTTATTATCTGATTTTATTACCTGTTTGGGCCTAATGTGCTAAATATTGCTTTTACCGCTTTGATATTATTTGAACTGTATATATAAACTGTTACGTAACCCCTCTCTTCTCTCTCCTGAGGAGTGCATGCTGGTCGTGACTTCTTTCTGTTAGTGTCATATCCCAAAATAGAACGAGGATTCAGAGGAGTTGCAAAACCGGATGATCTTTTGGTTACCGGTACACAGCTCCCATCCTCGGCTCGAGTTGTCCGCTCGGGTAAGCCAGGTCTAGAACAATACACCCAGGCATTAAACCTAGTATAACAAAACCTCATGCCGGATCCCTAGTAGGAACGTTTGTGTGTATCATATGCATTTTTTACTTAGGGGACTCAATACAGGGGTTGGGTCCGTCTAGGACAAGCAACCTGAAATGAAATGACCATCCTGCTGCATCCTATTTGTTTTACGCATTTATTTGCTTCAAATTTGCATGTTGACCGGCTTCTGAAAATACGGGAATATCGAAAAAAGTGGGAAAAAGAGAAAAAGAAAAATAGCAGTGTAGAGAGATAATTACCTATTTTTAGAAAAACCAGTGCCCAAATAGCGTCGAAACTCTGCCAAAATTTTGAGAAAATGAAAAAAAATTGTTTTTAGTGTGATTTACTTGAAAAAAACAAAAGAAAGAAGTCTTGTTTTCCAAATTAGTTTATTTTCTTTGACAGAACTACACACGGTCTGATTTATGCGGGGACATGATACGTAGGCAATCTCTATAGGATTCGACCACCACTAAAAGGGAAAAGGAAAAATAAAGAAGGATAGAATAAAGAAAGTTTAAAAGAAGAGGCACAATTGTGAGTGGCCGGAATGACGCACGCAACCGAAGCAAATGCATGATAGAAATGGTTAATTGCCAAGGTGCATTACATCCCAACGTGTAATTGCATATGTGTTAAAACTAAAAAGTTTGTTGAAGCAGTTAGTTTATTTAGATGATACTGGCACATTATCATTACCAAACCAGATCGAAGGGACCAATACCGGAAATCATGTCTATCCCAGATGTCGACACTAGTGTTGAGGTAGAGGAGTTGGACGTCAATAAAATGAAAGAGGAGATGCTCAAGCTTAAGCAACAGATGGTAGAAATGTACCAGGCCTGGTCCAAAGGGCAATCACCGCCATCTTACCCTGCTAACCCTGCTTTTACCCTACCATTAACTCAGTCTCAGGATCATCCCGCCACCGATCCAGGTTTTCCCATTTATCAACACTACCATGTCACTACTTCTCATACGCCACAAGCTCCACCACCAAAATCAATTCCATACCCTCCTCCGCCAATCACCCCTGTCTTTGTGGCATCTCCACCAGCTGCACTCCATATATCCCCGAGTGAACCTGTGTTCCAAGCGCAGGACAACCAGTATTATCTCCCGGAGCTTACCTTCAAAGCGCCTGAAGCCTATCCACATGATCCACATTCTGACCTACCGGGGAAAGCAGAAAAACCGGCCAGAAATCCTGAACAGGAAGAGATATTCAGAAAAACGAAAAGCATAGAACAATCCTTCCGGGATATGAGAGGGTTAGGAGGTCAGGTGAGTGTAGCTTACAAAGACCTGTGTTTGTTCCCAAATGTACAACTACCGGTAGGGTTCAAAATGCCCAAATTCGACTTGTACAACGGACACGGTGATCCGGTGGCTCATTTGAGAGGTTTTTGTAGCAAGATGAGGGGAGCAGGCGGAAGAGATGAATTACTGATGGCGTATTTCAGCCAAAGTTTAATGAGGTTGTAAAAATGGGAGGCATGGTCGAGGAGGGTCTTAAGTCCAACAAGATCATGAGTTATTCAACGATCAAGGCAACCACCCAGACCATTCAAAGCGGCACTGAGGGTGTGCTTGGGAAAAAGAAGAAAGAAGATGTCACGACTGTTGAGTCCAGAGCTTGGTTCGGATCTAGGGGCCCGTCACCCTACTATAGCAAATCACGACCCTACCACCAAAATTACCCCCACACTTCATATAGCCCTCCACAGCACTACTACCCACCGCCAGATCCCCATTTTTCCGTCCATCATGCACAAGCCTATACCCAAACCCCGACACACGCACAATGGTGTGCGCCGGCTCCACAAAATTCATACCTAGCTCCACAAAACATATATCCACCCCCAAGGGCCTACAGAAATCCCCCCCGGGACAGGTTTCCGACCAAACTAAGCCCTCAAGAATGAGAGGTCACAGGAGCAAAAGACTTTCACTCCAATGGGGGAATCATATACCAGTCTTTTCCACAGATTGAGGCAGTTGGGCATGTTGAATCCAATTGAGCCTAAAATTCCAAATCCTCCCCCTAGAAATCTTGACCACTCGGTGAGTTGTGAGTACTATTCAGGGGTCCCTGGGCATGATACAGAGAAGTGCTGGAAACTAAAAACAACTGTGCAAGAGCTTATTGATACTCATCGGATCGAGGTTCAAGCCCTAGAAGCACCAAATATCAATCAGAATCCACTGCCAACTCACCATGAGACACACATGATTGAGTTGATACACAAAGAGGGGGAGCCCAGGAAGCCCCCACAGACGGTAATGATGATTCGTTCCAGCGAAACCAGCTCAAAGGAAAAAGTAGCCAGTGGGAAATCAGTGGCCCAGTTGAGAGGGGTAGATGATAAGCTAGCTGTGGTAGCCGAGAGAGGGTCGTCAAGCATTGTTGCAGTGAAACCAGAGAAAGTTAAAGTAGTAGTGCCAGGGGTCACAAGTAAACCTGTTGTGGTCGTGAAGGGTGCTCGCATAGAGCTTGTTATTATAAAACCAGTAACTCGGCTTCCAGTAATCAACAACAAGGCTGTTCCTTGGAATTATGAACGGGTGACAGTGATTTACAAGGGGAAAGAAGTCAAAGAAGAAGTTTGTGAAGCGCAAGGTTTGACTCGCTCAGGAAGGTGTTTTACTCCCGAGGAGTTAAGAAGAGCTAAAGATAATTCAACGCCGGTAAAGAAAGCTGTAACTAAAGAAGAGGCAGAGGAATTTTTTAGGAAAATGAAAGTGCATGACTATTCTATTGTAGAGCAGTTGAGGAAAACGCCTGCTCAGATCTCATTACTCTCGTTGCTAATCCATTCAGATGAGCACCGCCAATCCATGATGAAAATCTTGAATGAGGCCCATGTTCCCGAGAAGATCTCGGTAAACCATCTAGAAAAGATAGCCAACAAGATTTTTGAAGTAAACAGAGTCACTTTTTCCGATGATGAATTGCCGGTAGAGGGTACTGAGCATAACAAAGCCCTTTACCTGACAATGAAATGCGAGGATGCCGTGATTACCCGGGTATTGGTTGACAATGGCTCAAGTGCAAATATTTGTCCTCTCTCCACTCTAATCAAGCTAAAAGTAGAAGATGAGAGGATCCATAAGAACAATATCTGTGTGCGGGGATTTGATGGCGGAGGCAAAGACTCAGTCGGGGACATAATATTGGAGCTGACCATAGGTCCAGTAGAATTCACAATGGAATTCCAAGTGCTGGATATAGCTGTTTCCTACAATTTGCTATTAGGGCGACCGTGGATTCACGCCGCTAAAGCAGTACCATCAACACTCCATCAGATGGTCAAGTTTGAATGGGAAAGACAGGAAATAGTTGTGAGCACGTGATTTTTTGCCTCACGAAAATTACTCCAAAATAAATCAAAAATAAAATAAATTTCTTTTAGTGTGCAATTTTTGAATTTGCGTGGTGTTAAATATTTGTGTTATGTCCGTAAATATTTACGTTGTCATAATAAAATGAAAATAAAAATAAAAATATATGTTTCATGCATATCTAGGATTTAATTATGCATTTAATAATTGATTCAAAATAAAATCACAAAAATATGCATTTTTATTTTTATTTTTCGTCATATTAATTGTGTCATTGTGTGATTAATGTTTTATCTACGTGTTAATGGTTATTAAAAGGTAATTAGTATTATTGTAATGATAATTTTGTTTTTATAATTTTGATTAGGATTTTATTAATTAAGAATAAAATTTAGTTAATGAAAAATAGGTTGAAAATATAAAAAATATCGGACCTGGATTAAAATTCAGGCCCAAACCAAGTTACCCCCCCCCCACAGCCCAAACCAAACGACCCCAGGTCCGGTCCGTCTCAAAGATACCCCAAACGACGCCGTTTTGGGAAACTTTGATGAAGGCCGTTGATTTCAAATTGATCAACGGTCCGAAAGCATTACTTTCCACCCGACCCGTTTCCCGTCATAGACCGATCCGGTCTTAAAGGAAATGAAACGATGTCGTTTCATTTCAATAAGCAATCCCAGCCGTAAATTGCATTTGATCTAACGGCCAAGATCCACTGATTACCCTAGTATATAAACTCAAAAATCCCACCCCACACCCCAGGCAAGACCCCCCTCTCCTCTCTTCTTCCCCGAGTCTCCAAAGATCGGAACTCAAGCCACCGCCCTCACGGCGGCGAACGGTGACCATACCTCCCCATTTTCACACCCCGAACTCACCTCAACTTCCCGATCCTAGATCCCTGAACCTTATCCTCCAAATATCAGCCAACGTCTTCGAATCTCCGATCGAAGATGCAGTCCAAAACCTAGTTCATCTAATAGCCACCAAACTCACACCTTTCAACCTCCGGACCTCTCTCACCACTAGAGCCTTATGAGTTTCCTTCGAATCAACCTAGAACCCCTCAAATATCGAATCAAAATCAAGAACCCTAGCGCCGCCATGAAATGCCCTGGTGGCGGCGCCATTCTAATCAGTACCAAACTAACGCCAAATGAACCCTAAGCCTCCCTCACCCTTGAGTCATCCTTAGTTTCCTTCGAAACTACCCAAATTTGGTCGAACCCTAAATCTGAGAAAAGTGAAACACTGAAATACCAACTCGTGGGATTTGTCCAAGTTAATTGAAGGTTTGAGGTCTAAGAGAATTTAATCGAGGTATTCTCAATTGAGAATACCTCGAATAAAGTCTGTTCAACCTCAAAAAGATCCGAATTCAAAGTTAAGCTTTTGTCCGTATAGATTTGAAGATTCAAAGGTATTCTTCTGATTTCTTTTGTATCCTATGTATAAATTATTGCCTGTTTCAGTAGCTTGTTTAATTTTTCATATCTGTTTAGTTAATTCTGTGATTCTACCTCGTACTCGATTAGTTGATCAAAATTATATCATTGTTTCTGTTGATTATGAGTGTTTATAATATGTGTAATCGACTCGATTAAATTCGTCGATTAGTTGTTTTGTGAATTCTTATTGCCACTAATATTGATTGACACAGCCTGTTCATCTACTTGAAGACTGATTGTTTGTCAATTATGGTAATTAGTCGGTCGATTAATGAGTGGTGTCAATTAATCAGTTTCTGTAAAATCCTTGAGTCTGGCAATAATCCTAAAGTTATTTGATTTGCTTGCTTTCATTATTTGCTGATCAATGTCAACTACAATCATCTGATTAAGTTTCATTGATTAGTCTGTCTGTATAAACTGAATCATTTTCAACATTCTGTTTGGTTTTAATTTTTGATTGTTAATTACCCTATTAAACTCTGTAAAAACAATTCTGACATGGTATCCAATGTTTTTCTTTTATCTGTGTTAATCCTAGGATTGGTTATAGCTGCTTAAACAGATTGTAAAATCTGTATTGTTAGATTCTGAATTTAAGTCAGTAATAACAGTAGAAAACAGTAGGTCAGGGACATTTCTGTGGTAAAACAGTGAAGGTAATCTGATAATAATATTGAGCTGAAAGTGAAATGTTAGTGGCTATAGTTTAAGATAATAATGGGGAACAAAGGGTAATGGGGTTGCTTAAAATCAGGATAAGATCACTTAAAGTATTAAAAGCAGTTTTTAATGGAACTTTCTGATTTTTTAAAAGAGAAAAGGGTCCAGGCAACACTTAAAAAAGATGGGGCAGACCTGTATAAAAGAGGGGGATTGGGACTGACTTGAAGAGAGCTTTCAGACAGAAAGGAAAGAGAGAAAGAAAAAAATCTGATCTGGAGGACAGATTTTAAAACTGAAGAAAGGAAAAATCAGAAGGAAATTAAGAGAAAAGATCTGATTTTAAGAGAATAAAATAGATTTTAGAGGAGGAGAAAGATCAGTTTTCAGACAGATACATTTGAGAAAAACAAAAAGAAAGAAAGAAAGAAAGAGATAGAAATAGAATCAGAAACAGAAATTTGAAAAGAAAAAGAAACAAAAAAGGAACACACACACAATGAAGCTGAAACAGAGAATAGAAAAGAAAAGAAAAATCCGAAACCTTGCTTTTCTTTTTGGAATCTGTCCGGATCAGTGTATTGATACTATTTGGTTTTAAAATCTGAAATTCTTTAAGAAGCTTTGCTCTTGTGAATTTGGGTTTCTCGGGTTCTGTATTATTGCTCAAATCTGTGGAAGTACTGATATTCTACCAGTATTTTGTTACTGCTGCAACTGCTGAAATTTACTTCTTCTACCTTCATTTCCAGGTACTTATCTTTTAAATTCTATGTTGGAAAGAGATTCAGCATGACAAATCGATGAAGCTTGAATTGCAATTCTATTTTTCCATTTATCTAAGTTTGTTATTATAAATTTCAGTTTTGTTTCATGTCGTTTAATATAGTAGTATGCTTGACATGTTAATATTCAGTTGATCATTCTCTTTTGAAATTCATATAAGTGTTGTAATAATATTATCTATTCTAGAATTTCATTAAAGTATATGATTAAATTGTCAAGGTAGGGAATAGGGCGTGAATGTTGGCCATTATTTAAATTTTTTTTGGTGTTGTTAGCTAGGTATAGCATAATATGGAAATATCAAGGAAAAATACGCTATTAGTTTATTTTGTTAGTTAGTTAGTTGTTGTTTAAAGCTAGATGATGTTGGTTGAAATTTGCTATCTTTTGGCACAACATTGGTTGTGTTTATAATCAACAGTTGAAAGACACGTTAGTACAATCCGCTATGTTCACGATGTCAAATATGGTGAGTAATATTGTATGCAATATCATTTTATTAAGTCGACAGGTAGACTTGTTCTCACACTTAATAATAAAGGGCCTAGGAACTTATACAATGTGAAAGTTAATGTTTAGCAATAATTCATATAGATTGAGAATCAAATTGGTTTGATTATATATATATCTATCCCAACTCAATCATAAGCATAATTAATTAAAATAATTTCGCCTATTAGATTAAAAACAAGTATATGAGAATAAGTTGAGATGTACATGCACAAATTGCAACACTTTATATCAATGGTAATTAGAAATAGAATTTGCACTAAATAAATAATGAAAAATTGTTCAAAAATACGTCTTCCCTTCATAAATCATTTTTGTTAGTTTCATATACAATTCATTCTTTGGCATATATATATGTTGTATTTGCTAAAAATCAAATTTTTATTCTTTTCTTTGAATTTGAATAGTTGGGATGAATATAATTTATACTCGGAAATTATAATCGACGGGCAACATTTAATAAATTGTGAATTCTTTTAAGAGAATTTAAAGGCATCCCTTAAATATGAATTTCTCAGGAATTTCATATAAATGTGTAGATATAATAAACAATTTTGTGGAAAATCCATAATATTATTACAAAAATATTGCGCAATTAGGGATGAGTTCGCGTACCCTGACTATATTTTTGAAAACAAATTCGGATTATGCGTACGCGCAATTTCGAGCGAATATTTAATAAAAAGGATTCCTCCAAAAATGTTAAAATAATTTCATATAACCCGGGATGTGCAGTTCACTGTTTAAATATAAGGGTGGTGACGTTCTTAATTCTATTTTAAATCACGAACATATGAATTTGTAATAAAGGATATAATCAATTATATTGTGTACACGTATGCGTGACATGATCCCCGTAATTATGAAAGGTATATAATACGAATATACGTACGCGTAATTCGTTTATATAATTGTAAACAATAAGTAAAAGTGGTAGTAAAATCATGCAATAAAAACGTATTTAGTAAAAAATCAAGATAACTAAGCCAATAATAAAAACAGTTAAGCGACCGTGCTAGAACCACGGAATTCGGAAATGCCTAACACCTTCTTCCGGATTAACAGAATTCCTTACTCAGGATTTCTGGTTCGCAGAATAATAAACAGAGTCATATTCTCCTCGATTCAGGGATTAAAATTGGTGACTTGGGACGCCTTAAAATTCCCAGGTGGCGACTCTGAAATAATTAAATAAATCCCGTTTCGACTGTCCTTCAATTGGAGAAAACTCCCCCACGCGCCCCGCGGGCGCGGTAAAAAGGAGGTGCGACAGCTCTGGCGACTCTGATGGGATATAAGTGTACTGTAACCCAGAACCACTGGTTCAGGGTTTAAAGAATTCGAGCTTAAAATAACTGCGATAATTGGCTTTATTTACTATATGATTTTCAACTGTTTATATGCTTAACATGCTAAATGTTTTTTTACCGCTTTAATATTATTTGAATTGTGAATATATACAACTGCTACGAAACCCCCTTCTTTCTGAGTCTTCTGAATTTATGGTGTACACGTGCGCGTGACCCACCTTTCTGTTAAAGTCATACCAAATAAGACGGAGTTGGGACAAGTAACTAGGCCGGGTAGACTTTCGTGCTCCCGGTACGTTGCCCCCACTTCGGCTCAAACTGTCCGTTTGGGTAAGCCAGGTTTAGAACAATCAACCTCAGGTTTTCGCCTAGAATAACTCAGCCATGTACCGGATCCCTAGTAGGAACGTCTATTTGCATCATGTACATTTGGCCTTGGAGACTCAACACAGGGGTTGGGTCTGTCTAGGATAGGTGAACCCGAAATAAAAAGACCATCCTGATGCATCCTACTTGCTACTTGTGCATTCATTTGCCTCGAACATGCTTGTTGACCAGCTTAAATGAAATCATGGTGAGAACCGAGGAATAAAATGGGTTGTTTTAAAAATTTCCAAAAAATAGCTTTAAATCTTGAAATAAAGGTATTTAATAAATAAAAATTTTGAAAATGATTTTTTAAGTGTAGATTTTCAAAATGAGTCTTGACTTTATTAAATTAAATTTCAGATACAAAATGAGCACCACGCAAAACCCCCCATCCACGAATACAGAAGAGTTTCTATTTCAGCTTCAAATGTGGTGGTATGATTTAGGCGAAGATGGTCAAAAATGGGTCGTCAAGCATTTGGGAAATCTCACGGATATTATGAAAGTTAAACCCCGTGATGATCTGATTGCGGCGTTAGTAACTTTTTGGGACCCTGTTCACAATGTCTTTCGTTTCTCTGACTTCGAGCTTACTCCTACATTAGAGGAGATAGCTGGATATGCTGGTTTTGACGGAAGTCTAAGAAATCAAAGCTTGATATTCACAAAGGCTCCTTCGGTACATCGATTCTTCGGTCTTCTGAACATCAGCAGTCAAATCAGGAAAAGCAATGTCATCAATGGATGTTGTTCCTTCAACTTTTTGTATTCAAGGTTCGGAAAGTCAGATGGGTTCGAAATTCATGAGAAAGGCCTTACTAACAAGCAAAACAAAGACACTTGGCAGATTCACCGTCGCTTTGCCTTCATGGTGGCTTTTCTAGGAATCATGATCTTCCCAAACAAAGAGCGAACAATTGATATTCGCACCGCGAAAGTTGTGCAAATCCTCACCACCAAAGAAAATCACACCCTTGTCCCCATCATTCTCTCAGACATTTATCGGGCTTTGACTTTATGTAAATCAGGAGCAAAAGTCTTCGAAGGATGCAAAATTTTGTTGCAAATGTGGGTGATTGAACATCTCCAACAACAGCCCAAGATCATACAGTATGGGTCAAACAATGATAATTGCATCGAGAGTTATGAGGAAAGAATAAAAAATTATCAGGCTCCAGAAGGGATAGAAGCATGGGTATCTCATCTAAAGGCTTTAACGGCAAATCAGATTGAATGGACTTTGGGATGGCTCCCGATGAGGGAAGTGATACACATGTCAACCTCAAATAGTTATCTGCTACTATTGGGATTGAGAAGCATCCAGCCGTATGCGCCACTAAGAGTCCTAAGACAACTAGGGAGATATCAAGTAGTTCCTGATGATGAAGATTTGAGTATGCAAGTAATCGAATTACACCCAGAAGCCACTATTCCCGAGGCTCTACTTCAGCAGATGTGGAATGGATGTCGATACTTGAAGAGTGATACTCAAGTCCCAGACACTACAAAGGGTGAGATAAATCCTGGATATGCAAGGTGGTTTGAAAAACGGTCTCGCGTGGATGATGTACCAGAGCCTGAGCTAAGAAGGCCAACAAAAAGACCCCATGTTCAAAACTTCAATGATAAAATCCAAGAGCGGTTGATCTGGGGAGAAAAGGAAAAAGGGTACAAAGCAACTATCCATGCCCTAAAAGAAAATCTGAGAAGCCTCAGTTTGGAGAAAGATTTGCAAGCACAAGAAGCCGAAGGCGAGAAGAAGAGTCTAGCTTGTGAGAATGAAAATCTTCATGCTCGATTCCAAAAAATGAAAAGAGTTTCTGAGACACCAAAGAGGAGCTGGAAGGATCAAAAAACCATCGCCAATCTTTTTGAAAGAATGCAAGATTATGATTCCATTCTTGCGGAAAACGAAAGGGCGTTGAGCAAAGCAAAAGAAAGGATCCAACAATTAAACGAAGAGGCCAGATCTAATAAGGAACGCCAAGTAAGGCAATCCGAAGAAGACAGGGCACAATTCAAGAAGGAAAAAGACCATTGGATACGATCAGAAGATCAGCTTCGTGCACAACTAGAAGAGGCAAGAAGATGCAACAGAGAACATCAACAAGCAGACATCGACAGGGAAAGAGCGCATGCAAGATTAGAGCAGGCCAGACTCCGAGCTCTATTAGAGTCAGCTCTAGATCGTGAAAACCGTGTCAGAGATATAGCCACCACTCGCCAGCAGCAATTGCAGGACCAAGACCAACGTCTCCAAGATTTCAGGGCACAAATCCACGACCTGGCGGTCTACACCTCTCAAAGTTACGTAAACTGCCAAGGAATGGATTATGAAAGGTTTACAGAGCATGCACCCATTTTTGCTCGTCATCTAGCAATGGAGTTGGAAAGGATGTATCGTACGCTGGGAGGTCATCCAGGTCAAGCCCCACATTGAGCAAATAATCTATTAATTTACAACACAAGTGGAAAGTGGGGCACGTTGTGAGATGTTAAGAATTGTATCTTTTATTTTGATTTAAGTGTGTGTGTTTCAAGCCATTTTCTTACAAAGTTTTCAAATGTAATGTCTGTTCATCTTTGTATAAAAGTGTTTGCCTCATGTCCGAACTACGCAAGGTCTGATTCATGCGGGGACATGATACGTAGGCAATCTCTATAAGATTCGACCACCACAATAAAATATATATATAATAAATAAAATTAAAAGTGAATAACAATAAAAATTTCAAGAAAGCTGGAACGACACAAGCAGCCGAGCAAATGCATAATAGAAAGGGATTATTTGTCTAGGAGCATTGCATCTCAACATGTAATTATATATGTGTTAAACTCTCAAAACTAACAAGTTTGTTCATTTCCAGAATTCAAGCAGTTAGTTTCTCTAAAGAGTATACTGGCCTATTATCATTATCACACGAGATCAAAAGGACCAATACCCGAAAGTATGTCTATCCCAGATGTTGACACAGGTATGGAGCTAGAGGAGATGGATGTCGGGAAAATGAAAGAAGAGATGTTTAAACTCAAGCAGCAAATGGCTGAGATGTACCAAGCCTGGTCTACAGGACAGTTACCCCCGTCTTACCCAACTAACCCTGCTCCATCAATGACCCAAACTCAGGATAATATTACCACTGAATTATCCCCAAATTTCCCCATTTACCAGCACTACCGAGGCACCACCTCTCAGACACCGCAGTCTCCACCTCCGAAACCAGTTCCATATTTTCCTCCACCTATGACTCCTGTTTTCGTAGCACCTCCCCCGGCTACATTCCACAAATCTCCTAGTGAGCCTACATTCCAGGCCCAGGACAACCAATATTACCCCCCGGAGCCCACCCTCAAAGCCTCCGAAATCCATTCAACTGCTCCTCGTTTTGATCTCCCAACCGAAATTGACAAGCCAGCCAAAAATGCTGAACAAGAAGAGATGTTCAGGAAGGTCAAGAGTCTAGAACAATCGTTCAGAGACATGCGAGGATTAGGTGGGCAAGTCAGTGTAGCATACAAAGATTTGTGCTTATTCCCCAATGTGCAATTACCAGTTGGCTTCAAGATGCCCAAATTTGACCTATACAACGGGCACGGCGACCCAGTAGCCCACTTAAGGGGTTTCTGTAGCAAGATGCGAGGAGCTGGGGGAAAGGATGAATTATTGATGGCTTACTTCAGTCAAAGTTTAAGCGGATCAGCTTTGGAGTGGTATACACGCCAGGACCATGGGAGATGGTACACCTGGGATGACCTGGCACAGGCATTCGCATACCATTTCCAATACAATCTGGAAATCATCCCAGATCGACTATCTTTGACAAAATTTGAGAAGAAACACAATGAAAGTTTCAGAGAGTATGGCTTCCGATGGAGAGAACAGGCAGCAAGAGTGGATCCTCCTATGAAGGAGAGTGAAATGGTAGACTACTTCCTCCAAGCCTTGGAACCGACTTACTATGCCCATTTGGTTTCAGCAGTGGGGAAATCATTTAACGAAGTGGTAAAGATGGGAGGTATGGTGGAAGAAGGCCTCAAGACAAATAAAATCATGCGCTATTCAGCGATTAAGGCAACTACTCAAGCTATTCAAAGCGGGGTAGGAGGAATCGGAAGAAAGAAGAGGGAGGAAGCAGCGGTAGTTGATTCAGGAATTTGGTCAGGACCCAGAGGTTCACCACCTTACTATAATCAACAACGACCTCGCCAATCAACTTACCACCACGATTCATCCCAACACTACTATCACCCTGCGGAGCCTCATTTTTCCATTAACCATGCTCAAGCATACAATCAGCCACCCGTTCACGCCAATTGGTGTGCTCCTGCCATACCAAGTACTTACCCACGAGCCTATCCCGAACCAGGTTTCAGGCCTAGGCCAGCATTCAGGGGAGAAAGGGAACAGAAAAAGAAAACATACACTCCATTGGGAGAATCATACACCAGTCTGTTCCACAGGCTGAGACAGCTAGACATGCTAAGACCAATACAATCCAAGCTACCCAATCCTCCTCCAAAGAATCTGGATTACACCATTAGCTGTGAGTATTGCTCCGGTGCACCAGGCCATGATACGGAGAAATGCTGGCATTTGAAAAATGCAATACAAGAGCTGATTGATACTAATAAAATCGAGGTTCAAACCCCCGAAGCTCCCAATATCAATAGAAATCCAATGCCAGCCCATCAAGAGGCCAATATGATAGAAATCATACAAGCTGATGGGGAGACAAAGAAGCCGTCACAAACTGTCATGATGATCAAGTCTCATGAAGCCAAGCCAGATAAGCAGTTAACAGAGGAGAAGCCGGTACTTAAGCAGAACAGAAATGGTGATGAACCATCTATGATGGTCGAGGAGGGATCATCGAGCAAAGTTGCCACAAATCAAGAAAGGCCGAAAGTGATAGTACCAGGGGTTGCTAACAAACCCATTGTATTCGTGGAAGGAGCCCGTACAGATCGGGTTATTATCACACCTGTAACCCAAGCTGCCAGTCATCAACAACAAAGCCATCCCATGGAACTATGAACGGGTGACTGTAATGTACAAGGGAAAAGAAGTCAAGGAAGAAGTGTGTGAGGTGCAAGGCTTGACTCGTTCGGGAAGATGTTTTACACCCGAAGAGTTAAGAAAAACTAAAAATAATCCAACACCAATAAAGAAAGCTGTGACGGAAGAAGAGGCGGAAGAGTTTTTAAGAAAAAATGAAAATTCCGTAGTAACCCGGGTATTGGTTGACAATGGGTCAAGTGCAAACATCTGCCCTCTCTCCACTTTAAGCAAATTATAAATTAAAGAGGAGAGGATCCAGAAAAATAGTATTTGCGTACGGGGGTTTGACGGTGGAAGCAGAGATTCATTTGGCGACATAGTGTTGGAACTAACAATAGGGCCAGTTGAATTCACAATGGAATTTCAAGTGTTGGACATAACTGTTTCTTACAACTTGTTGTTGGGTCGACCATGGATCCATGCTGCTAAAGCAGTCCCGTCAACACTACATCAGGCTGTCAAGTTTGAATGGGATCATCAAGAAATAGTTGTGCATGGGGAAGAAAGTTTAAATGCTCGCAGCAGTGCCATTGTACCGGTCGAGGGAATAGAAAATGACCAGGGACCATGGGTATACCAAGTGTCCGATACAGTGTCGGTAGAGAAAATTCCAGAAGGGAAGTACCTTCCGAATCCAAAAGATAACCTCTGCATCAGTCATGGTAGCCTATGAAATGTTAAAAAATGGTTTTATACCCGGCAAAGGTCTGGGCTCATCTTTGCAAGGAATTATACAACCAGTATCTCTCCCCGAGAACTGGGGAACATTTGGTTTGGGATTTATACCCACTATCACCGATGTGAAAAAGGCTAGAAAGCTGAAACATAAGGCATGGGATCTTCCAAAACTAGTCCCACATCTATCAAAGTCTTTTGTCAAGACCGGTGCTAAAAATCGCCCGATAACAACAATTCCTAAATCCCAGGTCAATCCTGAGGAGGAATTAATTGAAAGGTTCGAGAAATTGTTTAGTGATGTGAATATGTTGGAAAGCGGAGAAGGGTGTAGCAACGCAGAAGTTCAATTCGTTGGGCCAGAAACAAAGCTCAATAATTGGAAAGCCACTCCTCTCCCAATTCGAAAGGAGTCTTGGTAGTTTATTTTGATTTTCTTTCAGTTTGTTTGGGTTACTTCAGGGTTGTAATCCCAAAGCTTATCTTACAGTTTGTTTGAAGTGTGCAAAACCTTGTTATCTTTCATCATCCAATAAAAAGCAGTTTCCTTTTTATTATCATTCCTGATAGTTTTCTTTTCTTTTTCTTCTTTCCTGTACAGTTCTTTTTACGCTGGCTCTAGTGATATGGCATGCATGAGGAATCCTCAGCCCAGTCTTAAAAATCAATCTGGTTCCGAAGTAATAATTCAAGAAATATATTGTGATTATGAATCAGAATATGATGAAGATGAGGTTTTTGAAGAGATTAGTAAAGAGTTAATTCACTTTGAGGAAAAAATCAAACCTAACTTGAGTGATACCGAAGACATCAATATAGGGGACACGAGTAATATCCGGGAAACTAAAATAAGTGTCCATCTCGAACCAAAGATCCGAGAAGAGTTAATTAAAGCACTCATAGAATTCAAAGATGTTTTTGCATGGTCATATGACGACATGCCGGGCCTGAGCACCGATTTAGTGGTTCACAAATTGCCCACCGATCCAACGGTGCCTCCTGTCAAGCAGAGACTGAGAAAATTCAAGCCTGATATGAGTGTGCGAATTAAAGAAGAAATCACCAAACAGTTGGAAGGAAAGGTCATTCGAGTCACTCGATATCCTGTTTGGTTAGCTAATATCGTTCCTGTGCCAAAGAAAGATGGCAAAATGAGAGTATGCGTCGACTACCGCAATCTCAACAAAGCAAGTCCGAAGGATAATTTCCCACTACCCAATATCTATATTTTGATCGACAATTGTGCCAAGCATGATATAGGATCTTTTGTGGATTGTTATGCTGGGTATCATCAAATTCTAATGGATGAAGAAGACGCAGAAAAGACGGCATTCATCACACCATGGGGAACTTATTGCTACCGGGTAATGCCATTCGGTTTAAAGAACGCCGGAGCCACCTACATGAGAGCAATGACCACAGTGTTTCATGATATGATACACAAGGAGATTGAGGTATACGTGGACGATGTGATCATAAAATCAAAGCATCAGGCCAACCACGTTGAGGATTTGAGGAAGTTCTTCTTAAGACTTCGTAGGTACAACCTCAAGCTTAACCCTGCCAAATGCGCATTTGGAGTTCCATCTAGAAAATTGCTGGGATTCATAGTCAGTCGACGAGGCATCGAGCTAGACCCATCAAAAGTCAAAGCCATCCAAGAATTGCCACCTCCAAGGAACAAAACTGAAGTAATGAGTTTGTTGGGAAGGTTAAATTACATCAGCAGGTTTATTGCTCAGCTCACAACAACCTGTGAGCCAATTTTCAAATTGTTGAAAAAGGATGTTGCGGTCAAATGGACCGATGAGTGTCAAGAAGCGTTCGATAAGATAAAAGGGTACTTGTCGAACCCACCCGTGTTGGTCCCGCCAGAGCCAGGAAGACCTTTGATTCTTTACTTGACGGTCTTGGAAAATTCATTTGGTTGTGTATTGGGGCAACATTACCTCACTGGCAGAAAAGAACATGCCATCTACTACCTTAGCAAGAAGTTCACAGCTTATGAGGTTAAGTATACTCATCTGGAAAAGACATGTTGCGCCCTAACATGGGTGGCTCAGAAGTTGAAACACTATTTGTCGTCCTACACTACTTACCTCATTTCGCGTTTGGATCCATTGAAATATATTTTTCAAAAGCCTATGCCAACGGGAAGACTTGCAAAGTGGCAAATTTTGCTCACAGAGTTTGACATCATCTATGTGACTCGGACTGCAATGAAAGCCCAAGCACTGGCCGATCATTTAGCCGAAAACCCGATCGATGAGGAATACGAGCCGTTGAAAACCTATTTTCCTGATGAAGAAATAATGCATATCGACGAGGTGGAGCGAATTGGAAAACCTGGCTGGAAACTTTTCTTTGATGGAGCCGCTAACATGAAAGGAGTCGGGATAGGAGCTGTAATCATTTCTGAAACAGGGCATCACTATCCTGTTACGGCTCAATTGCGATTTTATTGCACCAATAATATGGCTGAATATGAAGCTTGCATTTTGGGGTTAAGGCTAGCCGCAGACATGGGTATCCGAGAAATCTTAGTCATGGGAGATTCGGATCTTTTGGTACATCAAATTCAAGGAGAATGGGAAACCCGAGACTTGAAGCTCATACCATACCGACAATGTCTACATGATCTTTGTCAGTGGTTTCAATCAGTGGAGTTCCAACATATTCCAAGAATCCATAATGAGGTTGCCGATGCATTGGCTACCCTGACATCAATGTTGCATCATCCGGACAAAGCTTATGTAGATCCGATACATATTCAAGTCCACGATCAGCACGCTTATTGCAATATGGTTGAAGAAGAATTTGATGGCGAACCATGGTTCCACGACATCAAGGAGTATATCAGGATGGGGATATATCCCACACAAGCCACAGGAGATCAAAAGAGGACCATTAGGCGATTGGCAAATGGATTCTTCTTAAGCGGAGGAGTTTTGTATAAAAGAACACCAGATCTTGGATTATTAAGATGCATAGATGCCAGACAAGCTACAGCTGTCATGTCTGAAGTACATTCGGGAGTTTGCGGACCCCACATGAGTGGATATGTGTTGGCAAAGAAAATCCTCCGAGCTGGTTACTATTGGCTTACCATGGAGCGAGATTGTATCAGTTTTGTGCGCAAGTGTCATCAATGCCAGATACACGGAGATTTGATTCATTCTCCACCATCCGAGTTGCACACAATGTCGGCACCATGGCCCTTCGTTGCCTGGGGCATGGATGTGATTGGACCAATTGAGCCGGCAGCATCCAATGGGCACAGGTTCATTCTGGTAGCCATTGATTATTTTACCAAATGGGTTGAGGCCAAGACATTCAAATCAGTGACCAAGAAAGCTGTGGTCGATTTTGTCCACTCAAATATCATATGTCGATTCGGAATCCCAAAGGTGATCATCACAGATAACGGTGCTAATCTTAACAGCAACTTAATGAAGGAAGTATGTCAACAGTTTAAGATTACACATCGCAACTCTACCCCATATCGGCCCAAGGCGAATGGAGCAGTCGAGGCAGCCAACAAAAACATAAAGAAGATACTTCGGAAAATGGTAGAAGGTTCAAGACAATGGCATGAAAAATTACCATTTGCATTATTGGGATACCGCACTACTGTTCGCACTTCAGTAGGAGCAACTCCTTATTTGTTGGTATATGGCACTGAAGCAGTAATTCCTGCAGAAGTTGAGATTCCTTTCCTTCGGATCATCGCCGAAGCAAAGATTGATGATGATGAGTGGGTCAAAACCCGTCTGGAACAGTTAAACTTGATTGATGAAAAACGATTGGCCGCAGTATGTCATGGTCAATTATATCAAAGAAGAATAGCAAGAGCATACAACAAAAAAGTGCGTCCACGGAAGTTCGAAGTGGGTCAACATGTGCTGAAACGTATTCTTCCACATCAGGTTGAGGCAAAAGGCAAATTTGCCCCGAATTGGCAAGGACCATTCATTGTGACCAGAGTATTATCGAATGGTGCACTATGCTTAACAGATATTGAAGGCAAATGCATAGATATGGCGATCAATTCTGACGCGGTAAAAAGATATTATGCATAACTTTTGAATGTTTGTATTTAGCATTATTTCGAAGATTGGAATGACAAAGGCAATTTATTCTGCTATCCAAACACTATACCCTTTGCTTCCCCTTTTGAGCCATATTTGTTTCGTTCCTACCCTCTCTTGGAATTGATGAAAATCAAATATGAAATAACAATAAAAAAAATAATAAAAAAAAAAGAAAAGAAAAGAAAATCACTATTATTCAGTGAACTACGTTTGACCTGATTCCTCAAAGAAGGATACGTAGGCGCCTCACGGCTCGGTCATAGGGTGCACAATATACATAATGTGCACAAAAAGAAACATCAAGAGACCCCAATCAAGAAACTGGGGCAAAGAATTGTATTGGAAATAAGAAAAAGATTCCAAGAGTTGTAATTTTAAACCCATACCAAAGCTATTTAGCTTTTAATACCTTTTTCCATTTCCCACCACATACCAAAAAGACCTTTCGACCAATCTTAGAAAAATGTTGAGTCAAACAAATGAAGATGGTTCATAACGCTCTGGTACAAACAAGAAAAGAAGGTAAAAATGAGAGAGTCTTATAGGTGAAAACCCACACGGGCACCATAAGGCGACGAAAGTCGAGAGAAAGTAAAATGAGAGAGTCTTATTGGTGAAAACCTCCGTAGGCACCATAAGGCGAAAAAGAAGTAAGAAATGAACAAATGAGGAAGGTTTATTGGTGAAAACTCTTTGAGATATTGCAAAGTCCAACAGGTCTGTAAAATGAAAAATGAAGTTGGATTACGGAAGTTTTGGGGAAAACAAAAATGAGACAATTGAAAGGAGATTGATTAAAAGACTGGGTTGATTAATCCGAAATGCATACCCTGATCATGGCGCCAGTAACTCCAATCAGATAAGTTTTTATTCTTTCTCCAACAGTCATCCAAACTTGGATTTTTCTTTTCATTCTATAATTGTCGAAATCAGCGTGTTTCGTCACTAATAATCTTACTTTTCTAAAGCTTTGAGATAAGTTTTATTCCAAACAAATAAGAAGGAATGTCAAGGTATACTACCAAGATTCAAGGTTACATGATGCAAAATACGGCCATAAAAGGCGGGAGATAAAAATAATAAGATATGGGAGGAAGAAAAGTGAAATCAAAAGTGGATCAGCAATGTCAGGAGGGACATATGATTACAGTTAAAAGGGTTTGAAGGAAAACATACAGAGGGGAATCCTATAGTCAAGGATCAATTACAAAGACAAAACAGTCTTTTTCAACCATTCCAAGGCAATAAAACAAGACGAAGAAGAAGCCCCACCATCGGCAAGAATACCCCAGTTAACCACCCTGCTTTAAACTAACGAAGTTTTCTTTGATTTAAAACAGGGGCAAAAACAAGATCTGTGTCAGGAAACACTTGGTAGAGGACAAAGAATTGAAGAAATCAGGCGTCCACTTGAAGAATGAGGATGAGAATTAAAGAAGTCAGGCGTCCACCTGGAGAATGAGGATGAGAGAAGAAGAAATCAGGCGTCCACCTGAAGAATGAGGATGAGAATTAAAGAAATTAGGCGTCCACCTGGAGAATGAGGATGAGAATAGAAGAAATCAGGCGTCCACCTGGAGAACGAGGATGAAGAATTAAAGAAGTCAGGCGTCCACCTGGAGAATGAGGATGAAGAATTGAAGAAGTCAGGCGTCCACCTGGAGAATGAGGATGAGAATTGAATAAATCAGGCGTCCACCTGGAGAATGAGGATGAGAATTGAAAAAATCAGGCATCCACCTGGAGAACGAGGATGAAGAATTAAAGAAGTCAGGCGTCCACCTGGAGAATGAGGATGAAGAATTGAAGAAATCAGGCGTCCACCTGGAGAATGAGGATGATAATTAAAGAAGTCAGGCGTCCACCTGGAGAATGAGGATGGAGAATTGAAGAAGTCAGGCGTCCACCTGGAGAATGAGGATGAGAATTAAAGAAATCAGGCGTCCACCTGGAGAATGAGGATGAGAATTAAAGAAATCAGGCGTCCACCTGAAGAATGAGGATGAGAATTAAAGAAATCAGGCGTCCACCTGGAGAATGAGGATGAGAATTGAAGAAATCGGGCATCCACCTGGAGAACGAGGATGAAGAATTAAAGAAGTCAGGCATCCACCTGGAGAATGAGGATGAAGAATTAAAGAAATCAGGCGTCCACCTGGAGAATGAGGATGAGAATTGAAGAAATCAAGCGTCCACCTGGAGAACGAGGATGAAGAATTAAAGAAGTCAGGCGTCCACCTGGAGAATGAGGATGAAGAATTGAAGAAATCAGGCGTCCACCTGGAGAATGAGGATGAGAATTAAAGAAGTCAGGCGTCCACCTGGAGAATGAGGATGGAGAATTGAAGAAGTCAGACGTCCACCTGGAGAATGAGGATGAGAATTAAAGAAATCAGGCGTCCACCTGGAGAATGAGGATGAGAATTAAAGAAATCAGGCATCCACCTGGAGAATGAGGATGAGAATTGAAGAAATCAGGCGTCCACCTGGAGAATGAGGATGAGAATTGAAGAAATCAGGCGTCCACCTGGAGAATGAGGATGAGAATTGAAGAAATCAGGCGTCCACCTGGAGAACGAGGATGAAGAATTAAAGAAGTCAGGCGTCCACCTGGAGAATGAGGATGAAGAATTGAAGAAATCAGGCGTCCACCTGGAAAATGAGGATGAGAATTGAAGAAATCAGGTGTCCACCTGGAGAATGAGGATGGAGAATTGAAGAAGTCAGGCGTCCACCTGGAGAATGAGGATGAGAATTAAAGAAATCAGGCGTCCACGTGGAGAATGAGGATGAGAATTAAAGAAATCAGGCGTCCACCTGGAGAATGAGGATGAGAATTGAAGAAATCAGGCGTCCACCTAGAGAACGAGGATGAAGAATTAAAGAAGTCAGGCATCCACCTGGAGAATGAGGATGAAGAATTGAAGAAGTCAGGCGTCCACCTGGAGAATGAGGACAAAGAATTGAAGAAATCAGGCGTCCACCTGGAGAATGAGGACAAAGAATTGAAGAAGTCAGGCGTCCACCTGGAGAATGAGGACAAAGAAAAGAAGCAGTCAGGCGCCCACCTGGAGAACAAGGGAATACAATTAAAGCAGACAGAAGTCAAGCACCCACCTGGAGAACAAGGGAATACAATTGAAGTATTGAAGTCAAAAGCCCGCTCATATGAGAAAGGAGCACACTTAGAATCAATAATGCAGAGTGATCCAACAAAGTCCCCAGCAGGAAAGAACAAGAGTCCCAAACAGATGAAGAAAATACGGGACACAATGAAAAGGAATACGGAATAAGCCAAATGCCCAAGAGTCACCAAGATATCAAGACAACAAGAAACGCAAGGGCATGATCTAGATAAGATTTTATAATTCATGTACCATAGTCTAGTTTAGCTTTTTGTATTACCTTTGAAGTAAGGTGTAATAAGGAGGTCAGCAAGCAGTAAAAACAGCACGAAGCAGCAGTAACATCACAGTCCCACGGTAGTCCCAGCTACCCAAAACTTCCCGAACTACATTGACCTGATTCCTTTATAGCCAAGGATATGTAGGAAACCTTTGAAGCAGAGGTTCGGTCAAATCTTTCAAAAATGCTTCCCACAGAGTATTTGAACGGGCAAAAAATCGCTCGTATCCGCTCACTTTATCTTTGCATGAAAACTCTTCGAGTTTCCACGCAAAGAGGGGCAGCTGTGAGCACGTGATTTTTTGTCTCACGAAAATTACTCCAAAATAAATCAAAAATAAAATAAATTTCTTTTAGTGTGCAATTTTTGAATTTGCGTGGTGTTAAATATTTGTGTTATGTCCGTAAATATTTACGTTGTCATAATAAAATGAAAATAAAAATAAAAATATATGTTTTATGCATATCTAGGATTTAATTATGCATTTAATAATTGATTCAAAATAAAATCACAAAAATATGCATTTTTATTTTTATTTTTCGCCATATTAATTGTGTCATTATGTGATTAATGTTTTATCTACGTGTTAATGGTTATTAAAAGGTAATTAGTATTATTGTAATGATAATTTTGTTTTTATAATTTTGATTAGGATTTTATTAATTAAGAATAAAATTTAGGAAATGAAAAATAGGTTGAAAACATAAAAAATATCGGACCTGGATTAAAATCCAGGCCCAAACCAAGTTACCCCCCCCCCCCCACAGCCCAAACCAAACGACCCCAGGTCCGGTCCGTCTCAAAGATACCCCAAACGACGCCGTTTTGGGAAACTTTGATGAAGGCCGTTGATTTCAAATTGATCAACGGTCCGAAAGCATTACTTTCCACCCGACCCGTTTCCCGTCATAGACCGATCCGGTCTTAAAGGAAATGAAACGATGTCGTTTCATTTCAATAAGCAATCCCAGCCGTAAATTACATTTGATCTTACGGCCAAGATCCACTGATTACCCTAGTATATAAACTCAAAAATCCCACCCCACACCCCAGGAAAGACCCCCCCTCTCCTTTCTTCTTCCCCGAGTCTCCAAAGATCGGAACTCAAGCCACCGCCCTCACGGCGGCGAACGGTGATCATACCTCCCCATTTTCACACCCCGAACTCACCTCAACTTCCCGATCCTAGATCCCTGAACCTTATCCTCCAAATATCAGCCAACGTCTTCGAATCTCCGATCGAAAATGCAGTCCAAAACCTAGTTCATCTAATAGCCACCAAACTCACACCTTTCAACCTCCGGACCTCTCTCACCACTAGAGCCTTATGAGTTTCCTTCGAATCAACCTGGAACCCCTCAAATATCGAATCAAAATCAAGAACCCTAGCGCCGCCATGAAATGCCCTGGTGGCGGCGCCATTCTAATCAGTACCAAACTAACGCCAAATGACCCCTAAGCCTCCCTCACCCTTGAGTCATCCTTAGTTTCCTTCGAATCTACCCAAATTTGGTCGAACCCTAAATCTGAGAAAAGTGAAACACTGAAATACCAACTCGTGGGATTTGTCCGAGTTAATTGAAGGTTTGAGGTCTAAGAGAATTTATTCAATTGAGAATACCTCGAATAAAGTCTGTTCAACCTCAAAAAGATCCGAATTCAAAGTTAAGCTTTTGTCCGTATAGATTTGAAGATTCAAAGGTATTCTTCTGATTTCTTTTGTATCCTATGTATAAATTATTGCCTGTTTCAGTAGCTTGTTTAATTTTTCATATCTGTTTAGTTAATTATGTGATTCTACCTCGTACTCGATTAGTTAATCAAAATTATATCATTGTTTCTGTTGATTATGAGTGTTTATAATATGTGTAATCGACTCGATTAAATTCGTCGATTAGTTGTTTTGTGAATTCTTATTGCCACTAATATTGATTGACACAACCTGTTCATCTACTTGAAGACTGATTGTTTGTCAATTATGGTAATTAGTCGGTCGATTAATGAGTGGTGTCAATTAATCAGTTTCTGTAAAATCCTTGAGTCTGGCAATAATCCTAAAGTTATTTGATTTGCTTGCTTTCATTATTTGCTGATCAATGTCAACTACAATCATCTGATTAAGTTTCATTGATTAGTCTGTCTGTATAAACTGAATCATTTTCAACATTCTGTTTGGTTTTAATTTTTGATTGTTAATTACCCTATTAAACTCTGTAAAAACAATTCTAACATGGTATCCAATGTTTTTCTTTTATCTGTGTTAATCCTAGGATTGGTTATAGCTACTTAAATAGATTGTAAAATCTGTATTGTTAGATTCTGAATTTAAGGCAGTAATAACAGTAGAAAACAGTAGGTCAGGGACATTTCTGGGGTAAAACAGTGAAGGTAATCTGATAATAATAGTGAGCTGAAAGTGGAATGTTAGTGGCTATAGTTTAAGATAATAATGGGGAACAAAGGGTAATGAGGCTGCTTAAAATCAGGATAAGATCACTTAAAGTATTAAAAGCAGTTTTTAATGGAACTTTCTGATTTTTTAAAAAGAGAAAAGGGTCCAGGCAACACTTAAAAAAGATGGGGCAGACCTGTATAAAAGAGGGGGATTGGGACTGACTTGAAGAGAGCTTTCAGACAGAAAGGAAAGAGAGAAAGAAAAAAATCTGATCTGGAGGACAGATTTTAAAACTGAAGAAAGGAAAAATCAGAAGGAAATTAAGAGAAAAGATCTGATTTTAAGAGAATAAAACAGATTTTAGAGGAGGAGAAAGATCAGTTTTCAGAGAGATACATTTGAGAAAAACAGAAAGAAAGAAAGAGATAGAAATAGAATCAGAAACAAAAATTTGAAAAGAAAAAGAAACAAAAAAGGAACACACACACAATGAAGCTGAAACAGAGAATAGAAAAGAAAAGAAAATCTGAAACCTTGTTTTTCTTTTTGGAATCTGTCCGGATCTGTGTATTGATACTATTTGGTTTTAAAATCTGAAATTCTTTAAGAAGCTTTGCTCTTGTGAATCTGGGTTTCTCGGGTTCTGTATTATTGCTCAAATCTGTGGAAGTACTGATATTCTACCAGTATTTTGTTACTGCTGCAACTGCTGAAATTTACTTCTTCTACCTTCATTTCCAGGTACTTATCTTTTAAATTCTATGTTGGAAAGAGATTCAGCATGACAAATCGATGAAGCTTGAATTGCAATTCTATTTTTCCATTTATCTAAGTTTGTTATTATAAATTTCAGTTTTGTTTCATGTCGTTTAATATAGTAGTATGCTTGACATGTTAATATTCAGTTGATCATTCTCTTTTGAAATTCATATAAGTGTTGTAATAATATTATCTATTCTAGAATTTCATTAAAGTATATGATTGAATTGTCAAGGTAGGGAATAGGGCATGGATGTTGGCCATTATTTAAATTTTTTTTGGTGTTGTTAGCTAGGTATAGCATAATATGGAAATATCAAGGAAACATACGCTATTAGTTTATTTTGTTAGTTAGTTAGTTGTTGTTTAAAGCTAGATGATGTTGGTTGCAATTTGCTATTTATTTTGTTAGTTAGTTAGTTGTTGTTTAAAGCTAGATGATGTTGGTTGCAATTTGCTATCTTTTGGCACAACATTGGTTGTGTTTATAATCAACAGTTGAAAGACACGTTAGTACAATCCGCTATGTTCACGATGTCAAATATGGTGAGTAATATTGTATGCAATATCATTTTATTAAGTCGACAGGTAGACTTGTTCTCACACTTAATAATAAAGGGCCTAGGAACTTATACAATGTGAAAGTTAATGTTTAGCAATAATTCATATAGATTGAGAATCAAATTGGTTTGATTATATATATATCTATCCCAACTCAATCATAAGCATAATTAATTAAAATAATTTCGCCTATTAGATTAAAAACAAGTATATGAGAATAAGTTGAGATGTATATGCATAAATTGCAACACTTTATATCAATGGTAATTAGAAATAGAATTTGCACTAAATAAATAATGAAAAATTGTTCAAAAATACGTCTTCCCTTCATAAATCATTTTTGTTAGTTTCATATACAATTCATTCTTTGGCATATATATATGTTGTATTTGCTAAAAATCAAATTTTTATTCTTTTCTTTGAATTTGAATAGTTGGGATGAATATAATTTATACTCGGAAATTATAATCGACGGGCAACATTTAATAAATTGTGAATTCTTTTAAAAGAATTTAAAGGCATCCCTTAAATATGAATTTCTCAGGAATTTCATATAAATGTGTAGATATAATAAACAATTTTGTGGAAAATCCATAATATTATTACAAAAATTTTGCACAATTAGGGATGCGTTCGCGTACCCTGACTATATTTTTTAAAACAAATTTGGATTATGCGTACGCGCAATTTCGAGCGAATATTTAATAAAAAGGATTCCTCCAAGGATGTAAAAATAATTTCATATAACCCGGGATGTGCAGTTCACTGTTTAAATATAAGGGTGGTGACGTTCTTAATTCTATTTTAAATCACGAACATATGAATTTGTAATAAAGGATATAATATGATCAATTATATTGTGTACACGTATGCGTGACATGATCCCCGTAATTATGAAAGGTATATAATACGAATATACGTACGCGTAATTCGTTTATATAATTGTAAACAATAAGTAAAAGTGGTAGTAAAATCATGCAATAAAAACGTATTTAGTAAAAAATCAAGATAACTAAGCCAATAATAAAAACAGTTGAGCGACCGTGCTAGAACCACGGAATTCGGAAATGCCTAACACCTTCTTCCGGATTAACAGAATTCCTTACTCAAGATTTCTGGTTCGCAGAATAATAAACAGAGTCATATTCTCCTCGATTCAGGGATTAAAACCGGTGACTTGGGACGCCTTAAAATTCCCAGGTGGCGACTCTGAAATAATTAAATAAATCCCGTTTCGACTGTCCTTCAATTGGAGAAAACTCCCCACGCGCCCCGCGGGCGCGGTAAAAAGGAGGTACGACAGCTCTGGCGACTCTGCTGGGGATATAAGTGTACTGTAACACAGAACCACTGGTTCAGGGTTTAAAGAATTCGAGCTTAAAATAACTGCGATAATTGGCTTTATTTACTATATGATTTTCAACTGTTTATATGCTTAACGTGCTAAATGACACTTTTACCGCTTTAATATTATTTGAATTATGAATATATACAACTGCTACGAAACCCCCTTCTTTCTGAGTCTTCTAAATTTATGGTGCACACGTGCGCGTGGCCCACCTTTCTGTTAAAGTCATACCAAATAAGACGAAGTTGGGACAAGTAACTAGGCCGGGTAGACTTTCGTGCTCCCGGTACGTTGCCCCCGCTTCGGCTCAAACTGTCCGTTTGGGTAAGCCAGGTTTAGAACAATCAACCTCAGGTTTTTCACCTAGAATAACTCAGCCATGTACCGGATCCCTAGTAGGAACGTCTATTTGCATCATGTACATTTGGCCTTGGAGACTCAACACAGGGGTTGGGTCTGTCTAGGACAGGTGAACCCGAAACAAAAAGACCATCCTGATGCATCCTACTTGCTACTTGTGCATTCATTTGCCTCGAACATGCTTGTTGACCAGCTTAAATGAAATCATGGTGAGAACCGAGGAATAAAATGGGTTGTTTTAAAAATTTCCAAAAAATAGCTTTAAATCTTGAAATAAAGGTATTTAATAAATAAAAATTTTGAAAATGATTTTTTAAGTGTAGATTTTCTAAATGAGTCTTGACTTTATTAAATTAAATTTCAGATACAAAATGAGCACCACGCAAAAAAACCCCATCCACGAATACAGAAGAGTTTCTATTTCAGCTTCAAAGGTGGTGGTATGATTTAGGCGAAGATGGTCAAATACAGCCCGTGTCTCTTCCTGAACACATGGGAACATTTGGTCTAGGATTCAAGCCCACAGCCGCAGATATAAAAGGATCCAGGAAATTGAAACAGAGGACATGGGTCCTTCCAAAGCCGGTCCCACGTCTTTCCAGATCATTTGTCAAGTCCGGTACAAGGAGTCGCCCAGTGACAACAATTCCCAGTTATGTGATTAATCCTGACAAGGAGTTGATTGAAAGATTTGAGAAGTTATTCGACAGTGTGAACATGGTGGAGATTGGAGAAGGTTCTAGCAACGCAGAAATGCAATTTGTTGGGCAAAAAACAAAGCTTAATAATTGGAAGGCTACTCCTCTCCCTAGTCGGAAGGAGTCTTGGTAGTTTGCTTTGATTTTCCTTTAAGTTTGAACAGATTATTCCAGGGTTGTAATCCAGATTTCGTTATTTTTTTTTGTTTTTTTTGTTTGTTTTTCTTTTCAGTTTGTTTGAGTGTGCACACTTTGTTATCTTTTATCATTCAATGAAATACAATTTCCCTATCTTCATCATTCCTGATGGTTTTCCTTTTTGTTTTCTTTTCTTTTCTATACAGTTCTTTTTATGCTGGTTCTAATGACATGTCATGCATGAGGAATCCTCAACCCAGTCTTAAAAATCAATCTGATTCTGAAATGTTAGTTCAAGAAGTAGATTGCGGTTACAAATCAGAATATGATGATGAAACCTTCAAAGAGATTAGTAAGGAGTTAATTCATTTCGAAGAAAAACCCAAACCCAATTTGAATGACACAGAAACCATCAATTTAGGGGACATAGACAATGTCCGAGAGACTAAAATAAGTGTCCACCTCGAGCCAGAAATCCGGGAAGAGTTAATCAAAGCACTCATCGAGTACAAAGATGTTTTTGCATGGTCATATGAAGACATGCCGGGTTTGAGCACTGATTTAGTGGTCCACAAATTGCCTACTGATCCAGCATTCCCTCCCATCAAGCAAAAGTTGAGGAAGTTCAAAACTGATATGAGAGTGAAGATTAAAGAAGAAATTACCAAACAGTTGGATACAAAGGTTATCCGGGTCATCCGATATCCTGTTTGGTTGGCTAATGTCGTGCCTGTGCCGAAGAAGGATGGCAAGATCAGAGTATGCGTCGATTACTGCAATCTCAAAAAAGCAAGTCCGAAGGATAACTTCCCTTTACCCAATATCCACATTCATTGACAATTGTGCCAAGCGCGAGATTGGATCTTTTGTGGATTGCTATGCCGGGTATCATCAGATTTTAATGGACAAAGAAGATGCAGAAAAGACAGCCTTCATCACGCCATGGGGAACTTATTGCTACCGAGTAATGCCATTTGGGTTGAAGAATGCTGGGGCAACTTATATGAGAGCGATGACTACTGTGTTTCATGATATGATACACAAGGAGATTGAGGTATATATAGATGATGTGATCATAAAATCAAAACATCAGGCCGACCATGTCGAGGATTTGAGGAAATTCTTCCATAGGCTTCGCAGGTACAACCTCAAGCTTAACCCCGCCAAGTGTGCATTTGGTGTTCCATCTGGAAAACTGTTAGGATTCATAGTCAGTCAGCGAGTCATCGAGTTGGACCTATCAAAGATCAAAGCCATACAAGAATTGCCCCCTCCGAGGAACAAGACTGAAGTGATGAGTCTGTTAGGAAGGCTGAACTATATCAGCAGGTTTATTGCTCAGCTCACGACAACTTGTGAGCCTATTTTAAAGTTGTTGAAGAAGGACGTTCCGATCAAGTGGACTGATGAGTGTCAAGAAGCGTTTGACAAGATAAAAGGTTACTTGACAAACCCACCTGTGCTGGTTCCACCAGAACCAGAGAGACCTCTGATTCTTTACTTGACTGCCCTGGAAAATTCATTTGGCTGTGTATTGGGGCAGCATGACGCCACCGGCAGAAAAGAACAGGCCATCTACTATCTTAGCAAGAAGTTCACAGCTTATGAGATCAAGTACACTCACTTGGAAAAAACATGTTGCGCCCTAACTTGGGTGGCATAGAAGTTGAAACATTATTTTTCATCCTACACTACTTACCTCATTTCATGCTTGGATCCATTGAAGTATATCTTTCAAAAGCCTATGCCGACAGGAAGACTTGCAAAATGATAGATTTTGCTCACAGAGTTTGACATAATCTATGTGACTCGGACTGCGATGAAAGCCCAAACATTAGCCGATCATTTGGCCAAGAACCCGGTCGATGAAGAGTATGAGCCACTAAGGACTTATTTTCCTGATGAAGAGGTGATGCACATTGATGAACTAGAACATGCCAAAAAAACAGGTTGGAAACTTTTCTTTGATGGGGCTGCTAACATGAAAGGAGTGAGAGTAGGAGTCGTGCTTATTTCTGAAACATGATATCACTATCCTGTTACAGCTCAACTTCGTTTTTATTGTACCAACAATATGGTTGAATACGAAGCATGCATTTTGGGTTTAAGGCTAGCTGCAGACATGGATGTCCAGGAAGTCTTGGTCTTGGGAGACTCGGACCTTCTGGTACATCAAATTCAAGGAGAATGGGAAACGCGAGATCTGAAGCTCATACCATACCGACAATGCTTGCATGATCTTTGTCAATAGTTTAGATCAGTGGAGTTCAGGCATATTCCAAGGGTCCGTAATGAGGTCGTCGATGCTCTGGCTACCCTAGCGTCAATGTTGCACCATCCGGACAAAGCCTATGTCGATCCTTTGCATATTCAAGTACGAGATCAGCATGCTTACTGCAATATGATTGATGAAGAGTTTGATGGCGAACCATGGTTCCATGATATCAAGGAATACATAAGAATAGGGATATACCCAGTGCAAGGCACGGGGGATCAAAAGAGAACAATTCGACGGTTGGCAAGCGGATTTTTCTTGAGTGGAGGAGTTTTGTATAAAAGAACACCAGACCGGGTATTTTTAAGATACATAGATGCTAGACAAGCTACGTCGGTCATGTCCGAAGTACATTCAGGAGTCTGCGGACCACATATGAGCGGATATGTGTTGGCAAAGAAAATTCTCCGAGCAGGTTATTATTGGTTCACCATGGAGCGAGATTGTATTAGTTTTGTTCGCAAATGTCATCAGTGCCAGATACACGGAGATTTGATTCATTCTCCACCATTGGAATTGCACACAATGTCAGTGCCATGGACCTTCGTTGCTTGGGGCATGGATATCATTGGACCAATTGAGCCGGTAACATCCAACGGGCATAGGTTCATTCTGGTAGCCATTGATTATTTCACCAAATGGGTTGAGGCCAGAACTTTCAAGTCTGTGACCAAGAAAGCAATGGTCGATTTTGTTCACTCAAATATCGTCTGTCGATTTGGAATCCCAAAGGTGATCATCACGGATAATGGTGCCAATCTTAACAGCAATTTAATGAAAGAGGTATGTCAACAGTTTAAGATTACACACCGCAATTCCACCCCATATCGCCCCAAGGCGAATGGAGCAGTTGAAGCAGCCAACAAAAACATAAAGAAAATACTTTGGAAAATGGTGGAAGGTTCTAGGCAATGGCACAAAAAATTACCATTTGCGTTGTAGGGTTATCGCACTACTGTCCTTACTTCGGTAGGTGCAACTCCTTATTTGTTGGTATATGGAACTGAAGCAGTAATACTAGCGGAAGTTGAAATCCCGTCCCTTCGGATTGTCGCTGAGGTTGAGATTGATGACGATGAGTGGGTCAAAACCCGTTTGGAGCAGTTGAACTTGATTGATGAAAAGAGATTGGCAGTTGTGTGCCATGGCCAGTTATATTAAAAGAGAATGGCAAGAGCATACAACAAAAAGGTGCATCCCCGGAAATTTGAAGTGGGTCAGCAAGTGCTGAAACGCATCCTTCCACATCAGGCTGAGGCAAAAGGCAAGTTCGCCCCAAATTGGCAAGGGCCATTCATTGTAACTAGAGTATTATCCAATAGGTCTTTATGTTTAACAGATATCGAAGGAAAATGCATAGACATGGCTATCAATTCTGATGCAGTAAAAAGATATTATGTATGATTTCTTCGGTATAATTGTTGATTGTTTGTATTTGGCATTATTTCGAAGATTGAAATGACGAAGGCAATTTGTTCTACTATCTAAACACTTTACCCTTTGTTCCCCTTTTTGACCCCTCTTTTGGAATCAATAACGAAAAAGAGAGAAAAAGAAAGAAAAGAAAAGGAGAAAAGAAAAGAAGTGAAAATATAACAACAAGGAAAATTCAGGTGTGAACTACGTTTGACCTGATCCCTGTTAAGGGTACGTAGGCAGCTTTACGGCTCGGTCATAGTAAAATAAAATTCAGAAGATCCCCAAGCAAGAAACTGGGGCAGAGGTTGTTTTGTAATAAGAAATGTGATTCCAAAAGTTGTAATTTTAAACCTATGTCAAATTATTTTGAGCCTTTGATACCCTTTCTTTCTAATCTCATCCAAAAGCCCACATTACGGTCCAAAGAAAGACCTTCTGATCAGTTTTCGAGAGATGCCAAGTCGAGCGAATAGAGTGATTCATATCAGGGTAATACTCCGGTCCAAGCAGGGAAAATAATGAAAATGAGAGAGTCTTATTGGTGAAAACCTTCACAGGCACCATAAGGCGACGAAAGTTGAGAGAAATAAAATGAGAGAGTCTTATCGGTGAAAATCTTCACAGGCACCATAAGGCGACGGGAGTTGAGAGAAAACGAGAGAGTCTTATTAGTGAAAACCCCTCGAAGGGCACTATAAGGCAACAAGGAATTAAAAGGGGGAAAACGAGATAAGCTTGATGGAAAGGATCCGTCGAGACATCAAGCAGAATGAAGATGTTGTTTCGGCAAAAAGAAGATGGGTTGCGAAACCTTTGAAATGCAGAGTAGGGACATCAGAAAGATTGATTGATGTAAATAGACTGGGTTGATTAATCCAAAAATGCACGACATGACCATTGGGATTGGTTATACCATTCAGATAAGTTATTTTCTCTTCAAAATTGTTCAGAAAGATTTTTGCTTGTCCTATCTTTCGAAGTCATCATTTTCCATTTCTTTTTGATCAATAGTAGTTTGTTTTTAAGAAGGATTTTCAGAGCTAACTACCAGTTGCCAACACGGTGCAGGGTAAATGGGGATAAGACAGGCGAGGATAATGTAATGGGACGAGAAAGACGTTGTTGTAAGACCAGATGATTGATTGGTCTAAGATTTCGGGACAGTGTGGAGCAAAAGTGGAAAACAACGGTTGAGAGGTTGGTGAATACAGAATCATCATGAAGGTCAGAAGTTATCAACCAAGTTTCAAGATGGTCGAACAACGCAGAGCATGGAAAAGAGCGAAAGGGAAAACCGTCCCCAGCAGGAGCATCCTCACATTTTAAACTAACAAATTCTCTTTGATTTTTAGCAGGGATAGGAAATGTTATTGATGACAGAAAGACATGCCACAAGAAAGATTGTCAAATTGGGGCAGAAAATTTTCTTTCATTTTGAAAATTTTCTGGAAGTCAGGTACCCACTTGGGGAAGAAGGAAGATAACACAAGTTCGGTGAAAAGTGGTATCCCCAGCAGTTTTCGGAAGAAGGCTAAACAAGTTTTAAATAAAGCAATTTCGGGAGGAAGATAACACAAGTCTCAAGGGAAGTAGTTCCAGAGGAAGGAAAATGCCAGCTTTAAGGGAAGTAGTCTTTGAAGGAGGAAAATAACATATTTTTGAATGAAACACCGGTGTTATCCCCGGCAGTTTCAGAGGAACGAAACACCAATGTTAGGTAAGTAGTTCTGAAAGAAGAAAATTCAAGTTAGAAATGGTTCAGGAGGCAGGAAGGAACAATGGCAATAGAACGCATTTTTAAGTCATAATAGAAGTCAGGAGCCCGCCTGGAGAATGGAGGTGTTATATTTTTAAGAAGTTGTTGAAGTCAGGAGCCCGCCTGGAGAATGGAGGTGTTATATTTTTAAGTTGTAGTTGAAGCCAGGAGCCCGCCTGGAGAATGGAGGTGTTATATTTTTAAGGAGTAATTGAAGTCAGGAGCCCGCCTGGAGAATGGAGGTGTTATATTTTTAAGGAGTAGTTGAAGTCAGGAGCCCGCCTGGAGAATGGAGGTGTTATATTTTTAAGGAGTAGTCGAAGTCAGGAGCCCGCCTAGAGAATGAAGGTGTTATATTTTCAAGTTGTAGTCGAAGTCAGGAGCCCGCCTGGAGAATGGAGGTGTCATATTTTTAAGTTGTTGTTGAAGTCAGGAGCCCGCCTGGAGAATGGAGGTGTTATATTTTAAGGTTTATTGAAGTCAGGAGCCCGCCTGGATAATGGAGGTATTATCTTGTTAAGTCATAGCTGAAGTCAGGAGTCCGCCCGAAGAGCGGAGGGTTGCAACAAAGATCCCCAGCATAGATTAAAGTTCAGAAGTTGGAAGGAAGGCAACACTAGTCAGAAGAAGGCAGTTCAAGCTTCGAAGGAAAAATAATTTGAAGCTCACAAGAAGGAAATAAGCAGTTCAAATTCGACAATCAAGAGAAGACTACGAGTCAAGACAGAAATAAAGAAACGTCAGAGGAAATACCAGTCAGCAAGACATCAAAGCAACAAGAGAAACAAGAGCAAGACTGAAGATTTAGATAAGATTTTGTAATTCATAGACTATAGTTTAGTCTAGCTTCTTGTTTTCTTTTAGCATGGTGTAATAAGGAGGTCAGTAAGTAGCGACAGCAGCAGCAACAACAGTAACAGTAAAACCACAGCTCTGTGGTAGTCCCAGCTACCAAAACTTCCCGAACTACATTGACCTGATTCCCTTTTGGCCAGGGATATGTAGGAAACCTTTGAAGCAGCGGTGCGGTCAAATCTTTCAGAAATGCTTCACATGGAGTAGCCGAACGGGCAAAAATCGTTCGTATCCGCTCACTTTATCTTTGCACGAAAACTCTTCATGTTTTCGGACAAAGAGGGCAGCTGTGAGCACGTGATTTTTGTCTCACAGGAACTACTCCAAAAGAAATCAAAAAATAAAATAGTTTTTCTTTGTACGCAATTTGGAGAATTTTCGTGGCATTTTGTTAATTATTCGTGTTGTCTGTGCATGTTCATCTTTGTTTTAATTAAAGAAAAATACAAAAATAGGTTGCATTGACATTTAGGATTTAATTCTGTAATTAGGAGTAGTTAAGTGTGTTCTACAAAAATGAAAAATTCACAAAAAATAATGTACTTCGCGTTTTAATATTTAATGTCAAATTGTGTGATTATCTTTGTATTTAATTTTGTGTGATAATTATTATTAAGGTTTAATTAGTATTTTTCTAAGTTAATTTTGGCTTTACAATTTATTTTAGAATTTTGGTAATTAGGAATCAAAAAGAAAATAAAAGAAAAAGAAGAAACAAGAGAAGAAGAGTTTAAAAATCGGACTGGGCTAGTTTTAAAAGAAAGGTTCAGGCCCAATGTCACACCCCAACCAAGGCGCAAATCGGCTAGTCTCAGAGATGGCCAAAACGACATCGTTCTCTGACGCCCAATCTGGGTCGTTGATATGACTTGATCCAACAGTCCACATCACCCCTCCCATAACCCGTTTTTGACCCATTCCCTGTACCTGGTCTAACCCGATCCCCTCACAAAACCAAACAACACCGTCTCTTTAAGTGAGTTGATCCAAGCCGTCGATCTCAATTGATCTAACGACTAGGATCAAATCACTTTCCCCATATATAAGCCCAAACCATACCCCCACCCCCCAAGCCAAACCCCCCTCACCTCTTCGTCTCTAAGCCTTAGAGACCAAAGGAACCCTCCGCCCCTTACCACCGTGCTCCGCCTAGTGGAAATCTCCTCACGGCGGTTCCGGTGGTCCAATGACCCCCAATTTCACACCATAGCTTCCCCTCAACCTCCCCACCCCAACCCCTCAAACCACTACCTTCGAATTATCCCCGATCTTCTCGAATCTCCAATCAAAGAATCAACCAAAAACCTCACCTTCTCCGATAACTATCAAATTCACACCCCTGAACCTTCTAACCACCCTCAACACAAATCCCTACACCCTTAACCTTGAAAAATCCCGGTTTGTTTCGAATCTTCAATCGAAAATTCGAGAAAAACCCTAAATCTACCCAACCAGTCCTAAAGTTACACCATTGAACCACCTAGCTACCCTCGTCCCAAATCCCACCCCAGTTCTGTCTGAATCTTGTTAGAGCCTTTCGAATTTCAAATCGAAGGCAAACCCTAAAAGAACTAAACTTCAGACTGTGTACGGAGTTACAATTTTGAGGTTTTAACCAACTTTAGTCGAGGGTTCTCAGTCGAGAACACTGGATTAAGGTCCGTTTTGGCTTCAAAATTTCAAGACGAAGTGTCAACTGAAACGGATTGGGTTTGGTCTGAAATTTCGAGGTATTTCTTTTGTTTTCCTCTTTCTTTTGTTGTTGTTTTATTTTGAATGATTAATTCATCATTCTTGTCAAGTAGTTTTTTCCCCTTCTCCATCAGACCATTTACTTAGTCCAGTTTTCTTCTGTCAATTAATAACATATGCTATAAATAGTTTTGTCGATTAATTCATTCTTGTTTGTAGACCAGTAGTTTTGTCAAATGGTTTGATGTCGAGTGTTGTATGTACTGATCCTTAGACACTTAGCTTCAGGGCTCATTGTCAATATACTGATAGTGATCCTGCATTTTGTACAGATTTGACTTAGAAGTGTGTTAGCTTAATCCCTGTATCAACGTGATTTTGATTCAGTTTCAGCTTTAGTCATTTAGTTGCTAGGCATTTGATAGGCTGGATTGGTTATAGCTGAGGTGTTTAGAGTTCATTTAGATAATTAAATTAGGGATCGGTGTAGTTAATTGTTAAGTGGATTGGTTATAGATGATGGGTAGTAATCACAGGGGTTTCAGGGGTAATTTGGGAATTGAAAACTTGAAGAAATGGTTAGTCTGAGTATTCTGTCCACTAAGCACTAGTGTACCATTAAAATAAGGCATTTGTTTAATAATTAGTGGGGAACAAAATATAATGGTATAGGGAGGCTTAAAAGGAATTGATTAAAATATGTTGCCCATACCTGCTTGAACATTAAATAAGGAAAAGACAAGGGATAATGGAAAAATAAAACATACTCTAGTGGAGTTCTAAAGAAGATCATGGGCAGAATTAGTTTCTTAATTCTGCCTGAGTGCTCTTGAGAGCTGGCAAGGTCAGTGTTTGGGTATAAGTGGAGGGACTTAGGACAGAGTTAAGGGGGATTGGAAAAAGCAATCTGAAAGGAGAGGAAGTTTTGGAGAGTTTTTTTAAGGGCAGTTTTAGACAACATTTTGAAAGAAGGCATTCAGCTTTTTAGAGTTGGGGATAGTTTAAGAACAGAAAACCAAAATATATTACAATTAGTTCTCTTAGGTTCTGCATTTGATCCTTCTTTAATCAGTAAAAAAGAGCATTGCAAGCTTGAAGTAAAGTGCCTGATTTTCAATTGTTGAGGGTAGTTTCCAGTTTCCAGCCTGTTTACTGGAGTGTTTGAGGTTCACTGATTGGTTTTTCTTGTTGAGTTTGAGGTCCAATTAGTTGCCCAGAGTTATTTGTTGTTGATGTTTGGTCTCACAACTGGTTATGAGCTGTGGTCAAGTGTTTTTTTCTGATTTGAAACTGGGTTTGGAGTTGTTTCTGAATTCCAATTGACTGTCTGCTGGTGTTATTTGCTGTTGTTGTTGTTTGTTGTGTTGTACTACTACTGACTTCCTCTTTATTCTTCTGTTCACTCCAATCCAGGTACACAGCTGTAACTTTGGCATTTGTAAGCTGAAAACATGAAGTTTGAATATACGTGAAGAGTTGAAATTCTGCTTTGGTTTCTATATGACTTGTGTATTTAAATTCTTCAGTCGCTGATGATAGGTAGATCCCTGTTAGTATGTAGTAAGTGGACTGAAATAGAGTTGTATGAGGGATTTTTTTTAATATAGTTCATACTGAAACATGTTAGCATCTGGTAACTGATTCCTGTAGTTAAAAATGAGCTTGTTGGACTGTTAAATTAATCTGGACTATGACTGTTAGATTATTGGATCGTTGGATTATGTTCGACTAGTTCTGAATATCAGTTTTTTATGCTAATTGCTAATTCAGGAAAGTACTACATCAATTGAAAGGAAAAGGAAAGTGTAAAATGTAAATAGTATTGGAATTTGGTTAAAGCATTGACTGTAGGCATTAGCTATAGTTAGTTTAGTGTGTTTGTTCAATTTAAACACTTAAAGTTAGAAAATAACTGGAGTTAGCATTCTATTTTGGAACCTGTGATATTGTGCTTGCATTAATGGCCGTTGTTCAAATTGGTAATAGCAGTCATGTAAATGTCGAACTAGATGTTAGTATGGCAGTGGCATAAGACGTTGGCTGATCCGTTAGTTAAAAACAGAGTTGGAGTGTCAATTGCATGTTTTGGAAATACAAAATCATTTTGTGAGTTGCTTACCTGCTTTCAGTGCATTGTTAATTCGTTTTAATTACAATAGGTAATGAATTAGTGAATTAGTATTAAACTAGTGGCTTAGAAACTTCATTCAGGATCGTTTAAGTTAATATGAGCAGTCTGGGCTATACCGTTGCCCAATTGTATGGATCATTCAAATTTGGTAACAAGCCCACCTCCCTTTAGGCCACTAATATGCTTGCTAGCCCGATGCTTTGATCAAAGGCCCCAAAATTGGGCATTTTTTTAAACACGCAGGTTTTTAAATATAGTAGTTCATAAATTAACTAAGTTTTTTTATTATTATTTAGAGACAATAAAACTAAATAGAAAATCGTAGTTTACTTTAGGTTTTCCTTTAATAATAAAACGAGACGAGCCTCGCCAAATAAAAAATACAAAGATTGTGGGGCCCTCGTTAAATGTATATATTAAAATACCTAGATTTCGGGACGGGCCGTTTAGCGAATTTCACGGTTTTCCCCAAAATGATAACGTGCTAGCCACTTTAGGCGCGCTTTTAATAATTTACTTTCTTAAACTCGGGTGCACATTTATGTGACCCAAATCCAAATCTCAACGGAGTCGAAATATGTCAATAACCACGGGTGCGTTGATGTAACGTGGTTCGAGATGTGTTTTCGCGACGTTGCAATTCTCGTTAAAAATAATAATAATAAAAGCAGTAAAAGTAAAATTTGCACACAGGTTCAACATGTATAAAAATCAGATAAATAAGCCGAATATGACAGTTGAGCGACCGTGCTAGAACCACGGAACTCGGGAATGCCTAACACCTTCTCCCAGGTTAACAGAATTCCTTATCCGGATTTCTGGTTCGCGGACTGTAATACAGAGTCATTCTTTTCCTCGATTCGGGATTAAACCGGTGACTTGGGACACCATAAATCTCCCAAGTGGCGACTCTAAAATAAATAAACAAATCCCGTTTCGAATGTCCTTTAATTGGAAAAACTCCCTCTACGCCCCTGCGGGTGCGGGTAAAAAGGAGGTGTGACAGTACCTTATCTCCCATGCTTCTCAAAACAGCTACGAGCTCGGAAGTGCTCACGTTGAAGCTATAACCACCAAATCTTGCCTTCAAATTTCTATCATCATCTTGTGACTCATAGGTATTTCGATCGTTTCTAAATCTTGATGAAGAACCTGACTCTCTATTCCTTGATCTGTGATCATACCTTAGATTGTCCTACTTTGATCATGAGTCTTTTTCCGCAGGTCCCATGTATGGCTTGTACCTGTTTTTACCGGATTTTATTTGTCTCTGCACGTTTCGAACTTACCTTTTCTTCTTTTTGAAGTCGTGGAACAGTATCTTCTTCTATGTTCAGCTTCATGCTATACCTGTTGTAAACGTCATTCCACGTTGTAGCTGGGAATTCACGAAGGCTTTCTTTGAGTCGCCTTGTAGCTTTTGAGCTTTTTTTATTCAAATTGCTTGTGAAAGCTATAGCTGCCCAATTATCTGGTACACGTGGTAATGTCATTCTTTCACGTTGGAATCTGTCCACGAACTCTCTAAGCAATTCTGGGTCCCCTTGCTTGATATTGAAAATATATTCCATTCTTTTTTTGACTTTTTGAGCTCCCGAGTGTGCTTTAATGAAAGAATCTGCAAGCTCAGCAAAAGAATTTATAGAATTTTCGGGTAAAAGAGAATACCATGTTAATGCTCCCTTGGTGAGTGTTTCACCGAAATTTTTTGACTAATACTGATTCAATCTCCTGATTAGTCAAATCGTTGCCTTTTATGCCTGTTGTGAATGCAGTCATGTGGTCTCGTGGGTATGTTGTTCCATCATATTTTAGAATATCAGGTATTTTGAATTTCTTTGGAATTGGGAGGGGAGCAGCACTTGGCTTCCAGGGCTGCTGTGAATATTTATCCATATCTACCCGTTTGATTATGGGTGGCACCCCGGGTATTTGTTCTATGTGGTCACTTTGCTCCTTTAGCTGTTTCTACAATGTTAGTACTAAATTTTGTAAATCAGAATTGATTAAATTACCTGGTTCTCCTTCCTGTGGTTCACTGGGAGTTCCACCGCTACCTGAGTTAACAAGCCCGGAACGAGGGTTCTCCAAAGTATTGTTATTTGGAGTGGGTGTGGGTGTTGCAGCAGGTAACTGGTTAACAAATGCCTCAAGAGCTTTATTGACCTGTGCAACAATTAGTTTTTGCAAAGCTTCATCGATAGCCTCAGCATTTTCAAATTGAGCGTGTCCATTCGTATGAGACCCCTCAGGAGTGCCCTCACAAGACCGCCGAGGAGAATCTTGTGGAGAAGAGACCAGGGTGTTAGTATTCTGTGGATCTCCCTGATACTGTTGGTTTTCTCGGTTTCCTTGAATGTCGTCATTGTTGTTCGACATGGTTGATGCAATAAGAGAAGTTAAGCTAAAAGAGAATAGATTAACAGATTCCCGATAACGGAACCAATTTGTTTAACCAAAAAATGGGATTTCGGTCAAAGCTTTAATTTAGAAGAATTCGGGTTACTGATAATCAAAAGAATATATGAAAGAAAGTAATTTGGCTAGCAATAATATAATCAGAAGAAAAACAAGTAAATCAATATATTCAGATAGTATTTAGTGTCCTTACAATTGATCAGTTATCTCCCTTTTATAGCTATTTCGGAGATATGCATTTTACCCTTGTAATAATAAGGCTATTATGAGTAATTAAAGACATTGAATGCTACGTTACACAATCATTGTATTTAATACAAATTTTCTAACGTATTCAGTATTTAATGCTCACTAAATACTATATCTGTACTCTCATATATTGTCATATTCACTCCCCTTGATTCCTGGACTTAAATGACTTAAATAGGTACGGGCGCCGAGTCCTTTGAATATCTGCCCGTGCCTCTTCCTTTGCCTTTGCTCGTATCTGTTGCAACTCGTGTCTCTTTGCCAGCTGTAACTCTTTGACTAGTCTACGTGTCTTGACACGTCATCTTTATTCCACTTTAATATGTAAACTCAATTTTTCCCAATACACTCTGTCTCCCGAATACTCGAAGAGAGCTTTTCATTCTTTTGAGAGAGGTAGGAGGAGCCGCCCCCTTGTTGAAAGCTTTCCTTGGATATATATAATCAAGGCACCTTTACCCTTTGCTTGACTTGACGTCCTCTTGCCACCAATGTGTCTTGGTCATGATTTTAGGCGCCACTCTTACCGATTCGTCAGATGTCAGAGAGGAGAAATGGAGTGAGCTCTATTAACTTTCACTGCCCGACTAATTAGACATGGCGCCGGTCAACTCGGTCGTGATGGTCAGATTTTGACCAATACAGTATGCATATTGCTAGCTAGTGAGTAAAATGAATAAACAATTGCCAACTAGATGTAAACTTCACTATATATAGGAATTAAGATGTGATAGCTAGGGAGAAAACTAATGCCAGAGTAACTTTCAAGAACCTAGACTCGTGTATTAAAATACATACCGGGATAGTACGTATAGCGTACTTAGAGTATGGAGTACAAAATAAATAATACTAGCATAAATTTACAGTTGAATTTCAAGGTTGTGCAGCTATTGGGATGGGAAGAACAGTCATGATAATGAATCTGATGAGTGATGAATATGGTAGTCGCAAAAACCAAAATACGAGGCAGGAGGCCCTCTCTTTCTCAGTCATCATTAACGTGCCACGTGAAATTGCTACATCTAATTCAATATATTTAGTGGGCGTTTGGACATAAGAATTGTAAGACTCCCAAAAAAAGTAAGAAAAAGAAATTAAGTAAAAAAATAATATTTGAAAATTAGAGTTGTATTTGGATATGAATAAAATTTCGGGTTGGTTTTGAATTTTTGTGAGTGATTTGAGTGACAATTTTGAAAAACAGTTTTTTGGAATTTTTCAAATTTTCGAAAAATTCTAAAATTCATCTTCAAGTGAAAATTGAAAATCTTATGGCAAAATATTAATTTCGAAAAACATAAAATATTTTTTAAAAAAGTAAAAATATTCTCATGGCCAAACGAGCTAGTACTCCCTCCGTCTCAATTTACGTGAACGTTTTTTAATTTTAGTCAAATGAATTATTCTTTGACCGTAATATTTTTATATGCATTTTAAATATTTTAAGTTATCAATTATAGTGATTTATAATACTTTTTATATAATTTCAGAAAATTTAAATTTTATTTCAAAAAAACTAAAAAAATTCTATGTCTAAATACATAATAAAGAAATTTGAATCTCGAAAAGCAAAAGTGTCACTGTATAGGCTAAAATATGCTTATATTGAATGATCACATGAGGAAGTGATACATGGAGCCGAAGACAGAAGATAGTTGAATCCGAAGGCAACGATCCTGTCTGTTACCAGAGAGAATGATACTCATAAAGATGAAATAAATGCCGATCACCTGATAACATTTAATGAGGAATATTCTACAGTATTAAGTACACGGCCCGTTACAAGAAATATGACATTCACTGTCTGCCGTTACACATTCTTAAATGACCCTCATATAGGGGTGTTCAAAATCGATCCGAAACCGAAAACCGAATCGAAACTGAAGCTTAATGGCTTATTGGTATCGGGTTAACGGTTTAACGAACGGGGAACGAATTAAATTTTTTTTATTAACGGCTTATCGGTTTGGGGGCGAATTATTCAATTTTCTTAACGGATAATCCGTTAACCCTTTAAGAATATATATATATATATATATCATCATTGTCTTCTTCTTTAGCAATTGAAGCAAAAGTATCACTTTGCTTTTTGGATGCCAGATAAGCTTGCAGATGTCCTTTTTATCCATATATATATATATATTAAATATCAAAAACCCTTCCACTTCTAGAGATTGCACTGTTGAAGATCCATTCGGAGATTGCACTGTTGAAGAACTTGAAGAATGACAACATCACAGTACTATATCATGTTTGGAAAGACAATGAACATAACATCCTCAATTTCATAACCGAGGAATGTGCCTCTGGTAATTTGAGGGATTATACGAAGAAGCATCGTCATGTTTCGATTAAGGCGTTGAAGAAGTGGTCTAAGCAAATACTACAGGGCTTGGATTATCTACACACTCATGACCCTTGTGTTATTCATAGAGATCTCAATTGCAGTAACATTTTTAGCAATGGCAATGTTGAGTAACATTTTTAGCAATAGCAATGTTGGAAAGGTAATGAATCAACTCACTCAGTTTATCTTCAGTTAATGTAGCCTATAATGTACAATGTGTTCTGCTTTTTTCACTCTCCAACACATGACACACTACATCATTCTTATGTAGGCGTTAACAGACATGTATGTCTGGACTCAATGTGTAATTTCGATTTCTGAATTTATATGCTAGGCTGCTAGCAAAAAATTAATGCACGCAATATAGATTGAACTAGGCCGATAAACCGCCTCATAGCCGCCCAATAAGAGCTAAACCGATATCAATCTGCCCAATATCTTATCGAGTGGCTAGCGGATTAATATATTTAAAAACCGATAACCGATAAGCCAAACCGTTAAGAGTAAATAACCACCCAATCCGCCCGATAAGCAGCCCTACCCTCATAATTGACATTAAAGAGGGACTTGATCCTATGACCTTGTTCACTAGGTGCAGTTATAAATAGTGAGCTCTATTATCATTATAAAGGACACGAATTTTCTCACAAACATACTCTACACTCTATTCAAAGCTTAATATAATTTTATCTTCTTGTTTATTGGTATCGTTGATATTGCCCTCTGAAGCTCTGCTTCAGGAATTACGATTTACTGCTATTTATCTCCTTCTCGAGGTTAAGTATTACATTTTTGTCTAATTCATCTATTATTTTAGTGTTAAATTAATTCACTTGTCTATAAATCACGTATAAATTTAGCTGTACCATTTTACGGGTAAACAATCATATAATTTGGTATATAAGTAGTATCTACAGCTGCTTCACACCCTCAATGGACAAAAAACACTTATATAAACATTTGTAATAACTCCTAAGCTAAACAATCATGCATGTCACGTCCACTTATTTCTTCATCTTTTTCAAAACTGTAACAATTATTTTCACCACTTGTGGCCAATCCTGAACCTACATTATATATATAAACGGAGTATCTATCTAGATTAATTCTTCTAAGGGCATCTCCAACGTTTACCTCATTTTTGGTCCTCAAAATGGGGATTTTCTCATTTTGGGGATAACTTACTCCAACCATTCCCCCATTTTTTCCCCCAACCTTTTTTAGATTCTTCTCTCTCTTCTATATTATATTATTATCTTTCATTTCAATTTCATTTTCTAATTTTCATTAAATAAATTCCATCTTTTTTTTTATTAATTTATAATTTTCATAATTAAAATAATTCCATAAAAATTTAAATAATGGTTGAGGCGATGAATAATGCAACCCAGGCAAAAAAAGAAGTTTTAACTGTTCAAAAGGAAAAAATAAGAGTAAAAGAAATGAAAGAAGAAAATAAAATTTTAATGATGGATGTGGATTCTATTGTCGATCCGACTTGTCGTGAATTTATGCGACAAGAACAACAACGAATAATATATAAAAGAAGTCAAGAATATTCACAGTCACAATCACAACAATCCTCAGCCTCATTCAGTCAATACTATAATGATTTTGGTGTATCTGGAAACGACATAGCTCCCTACTAAGTTATTATGCTATTTACCGTAGTTTCAATTTTTACATATTTTAATTTAATGTATTTTAAACTGTCATGTATTTCCAATTTTAATGTATTTTCATTTAATGAATTTTCAATCTTCACTTTTCAATTTTAGCAACATCTAATATTTTATATTCGCACCTTTCAATTTTAGCAACATCTAATATTTTATATTTGTACCATTCATTTTTTGAGATAATTATATATTTTTTGTAGAATTATAACTTATAATAAAATTAACTTATAATTTTACATAAAAATAATAAATGCACGAAAATTAATTTATCAAAATTATACACCAAAGCTAAGATATAAAATTAATATTATAAAGACATTACATAAACATAATTAGGTATATATAAAGAGATAAATTAAAAGATTAAATAATAAAATAATAATAATAAATAATGAATAGTAATAGGGGAGATGAATAGTATAACCCCGTATTTGAGGGAACACTATTCATCCCCCATTTTGGAGAAAAAAATGAGGGAGGGTTAGAGGTAAATTACCCCAAAAATTGCTTCCATGGGAATGGGGGCAAGGTTGGAGATGGCCTAAAGGTATTGGTATAAGAGAAAGAAAAGGTCCCAAGTCGAGTCTGAAACCTTTTTAATCAATTTTTGGACAAAAAATACTTTTGTACTACTTTAAAAAAAAAGTTACATAAATAAGTAAAACACAGTATTATACTGCGAATTACTTTAACGGAAATTTTACCGTTAAAGTAATTCGCAGTATAGTACTGCGTTTTACTTATTTTTTTTGTAATCCGTAGTACTATACTGCGTTTTACTAAGATACATTTGTAAAACGCAGTATAATAATGCGTTTTACATTAAATAATTGTGTTGTACTCTGGTTTTTGCCCCCACCAATAATGAACTGACATAACAATAATTCAATACATAAAACGTAGTATTGTACTGCGTTTTACATAGAAAAATTCTACACCCCAACGTCGGACTTGCCTTATTTAAAGGCGTTTCAATTTTATAAAAATTCATTCAATACTTTATTTCAAACTTACGTTCATACTTCTCTCTTCTTCTTATCAATTATTTTTTTACAATGTCTGAAGTGGCAAAAATAAGGGTTTCACTATATTGGGGGGTGAGGTTGTGTTGGAGAATAACTCTGTGAGGTATAGCTCACCTCCACAATGTCATGTTAAATTGTCGCTTACTATGGAGTACGATAAATTGGTATCGTTGTTACGTAAAAAAATGAATGAGAGGAGGCGTTCGGTTAACCTTAAAATACCCGGTAGATTTCCGTATTCAGTGACTCCGCAGGGGTTTGCTTATTATTCTGAGTTTAACATCGAGGATGATGAAACTCTTAGAGATTTTTTGCTGATTCCGGATGAATATAGGGAATTTATTGTAATAAAATTATTGGAAATGTTCGTCAAGGTGAAGACGTTCCCAATAATGAGGGCGTGTATAGTAGGGATAACCCCCAGTCATCGGGTGGTTATTCTGGAGCAGTTTGCAGCCACAAAATAATTTTTCAACTTTAGATAATCAACAAGACGACTGGTAAACTTCAATTTTACTACGCTTTAGCGATGTTTAATTTATGTTTTAATTGGATTTGTATTAACACTCATATTTTTCATAGGGGGTACCGTCCGGATATGAATTTTACAAGTTATGACCCTGCCCCTAGTTGGAATATGCGTAGTTCTGGAGTATTGGACCATGGTGGTCCATCTGGGAGTCATCACCAACAAGAAAATATCCATCATGAAACGTCAAGACAGTACGACTTGTAAGTAAAGTGATATAGCTATATCTAAAGTATTTATCTAGTTGGGTAACTTATCATTTTGTTCTTTATGTGCAGTGAAAACGAGCTTCTTGAAGCTCCTGACCTCACACAGTTGCCCATAGACGACGTATTTACTCGTGATTTGGCAGATGCGCAGAGTCAGGAAGATGATAGTGATTATAACAACAATGCGGATGAGTCTGGGGATGACACACCCTTCCATGATGAGGGTGATGATGAGGAGGAAGTGAATGTTGAACCTGAGTTGACGAGGGAGCATGTTCCTCCACCTCCAGCTAGACCAAGAGTGTACGAGTCCCACGTGCCATTTCATGAGCGGAATATTCCCTACCTTAATAATTTGCCAAGCATGCCGAACGTGGATGCCCTTACAAGGGATGATGATGAATTTCGATCAGCGATGTGGGATGAGTCTAGACTAGTTGTTCTGACAAAGGGCATATATTTCACCGATAAAGCTCGCCTAATTAGGGTTGTAAAAATCTACAGTATAAGAGAGTGCCGTGAGATGACGGTAAGTGAGTCAACTACGGAGAAATACAAGGTTGTATGTTGTAGAGACTTTATGGGTTGTCACTGGATGTTGCGTGCCACCAAGAAGAAATCAGGTTTGTGGAAAGTGGGTAAATTTATGTGAAATGGACACATACAATAAGAATCACTTCAACTTGGATGTGGACTTGATTTATCTTGTCTTGATTCCATATTTGGAAGTGTCCATTAGGTTCAAGATTAAAGAGTGTATTACAGCCGTCCACCAGGAGTATGGTTGTACTATAACCAAAAGAAAGGCATATCTCGGTTGTACTGCCCCCAGCGTCACCCTGAGGTCTATAACCAGTAAGATGCCCCATCATATCCAAAAACTGTGCACGCGTTATGGATCTAATGTACTAAGGCAGTGCTACGGCCTGTCCATCAACGCGCAGCCCGTACAAAACCTAAACATCCTCCAGCGTGATGGTGGCCTCTCCAGTGGGCAAGTGAAAAGTGTGTGTCTCCGGTCGCCACCACTCTACCAAGACCGTGATAAGAGACCAATCAAGCTGTATCCGTCCAAGCTCAAAAATCGTATAGAAGCCCGTAGCCTGTAGGCGCGCGACTACACGGGCATGGAAAGGATGCTCCCCGATGAACTCCCACAAATCGTCAGGTCTCCTGGGGCGGAGAGGCTGCATCGATAGTTGTCCCTCCCATACAAAGGAGGACCTATGGTCGCCCTGCAACACTAGTAGCTGATCCTCGGCAGATCCGGGATGCGCAGGCGGAGGAAAGTCCATGTCGTCTACTATAATTTAAACAAAATTAATTGTGTGTGTTAGCTTAATAAATTAAATAATTAATTATGTTTACAATTGAACTGAATAATTATGTATGGGTTCCAGGCTCGATTTTTAAGGCCCGGTAGCACCGAGTTATCTTTAATTATTATGCGTGTCAATTTCAACATTTTTAGAATTGTGTGTGTTAGCTTAATAAATTAAATAATTAATTATGTTTACAATTGGACTGAATAATTATGTATGGGTTTCAGGCTCGATTTTTAAGGCCCGGTAGCACCGAGTTATCTTTAATTATTATGCGTGTCAATTTCAACATTTTTAGAATTGTGTGTGTTAGCTTAATAAATTAAATAATTAATTATGTTTACAATTGGACTGAATAATAATGTATGGGTTTCAGGCTCATTTTTTGAGGCCCGGTAGCACCGAGTTATCCTTAATTATTATTCGTGTCAATTTTAACATTTTTACAATTGTGTGTGCTAGCTTAATAAATTAAATAATTAATTATGTTTACAATTGGACTGAATAATTATGTATGGGTTCCAGGCTCATTTTTTTAGGCCCGGTAGCACCGAGTTATCCTTAATTATTATGCGTGTCAATTTTAACATTTTTAGAATTGTGTGTGCTAGCTTAATAAATTAAATAATTAATTATGTTTAAAATTGGACTGAATAATTATGTATGGGTTCCAGGCTCGATATTTGAGTTAATTTTACAACATATAGGAATTTGTTACTTTTGTAAGTTTATTGTTATAAATTAAATAATTAATTTTGTAAAGTATAATTGGATAGAGTTTGCAGTTACTATATACTTAAACTACATAGACTCTACGCTAAAAGGCTCTACATTTTACTATGCTAAAAGGCTCTATATTTTACAACACTAACAGGCTCTATATTTTACTACACTAAAAGACTCTATATTTTACTTCGCTAAAAGGCTATTCATTTTACTACGCTAAAAGGTCACTATTACATATAAAAACAACTAACATAAAATACAAATATGAACAACAAACAAAATAAATAATATTAATTTTTTAACAATACAAATAATTTATCAAATTTTAATAATTTTTTGTACCAAAGCTAATAAATCAATCCGGGTATAAATAAGATACAAATTTAAACACAAACATAACACAAATTAACATGGAAACACATTAAACAATACAAATATGCATGTACTATACGAGTTTCGACATAAACAAAATTGAAATACCTCGATTTAAGTTTTTTAAATTTGATTGAAATCGAATTTTTGCACCCGAAAGAAGGAATCCAAAGCTTGTCTTGTATGTGGGACCTACACTCCTTGTTCTTTAGGTGACGGGTGGGGCCCAAATTTTTTTTTGAAGTTTGACGCGGGGGGGGGGGGGGGGGGCAACAGAATCGAAGGTGTTTGGTTTTCTTCGGTTCAGTGGTCCAAGGAAGAAGAAGGGGCTATATTTTATTGAAGTTGTTCGCAGTATTATACTGCGTTTTAAGTAAAATGCAGTATAATACTGCGAACAACTTTAATAAAATATAGTTGGGCCCAGCATCTTAGTAAAACGCAGTATAGTACTGCGAATTACAAAAAAATAATTTTTTAAGTAAAACGTAGTACTATACTGCGAATTACATTAACGGCAAAATTTCCGTTAAAGTAATTTGCAGTATAATACTGCGTTTTACTCATTTATGTAATTTTTTTTTAAAGTAGTACAAAAATATTTTTTTGTCCAAAAAATGATTAAAAAGGTTTCGGACTCGTCCGAAGTCTATAACTACGGTCAATATGATCTTGTAACGTGTAGCAGGCTGCCGATAATTTAGTTGACTCGTGCAACCTAATTCCAAAATAATCCATTACCTAGAAAAGAGAAGAATATAGGAATTTTATTTCTTTTTTAAGGATCCCTTTAACTTATGTAGGTGGTAGTACAGACTTATTTACATTTTTAGTGTACTTTACCTAGTATAATAAGGCACCTATTTTATTTTTTAGGTTACTAAATTAGACTTACTATAAACAAAGAACGTTACGAATCAATGTAACTGCTTATTTATTCATGATAAGCAAATTTTCATTGCCAATATTCAGAAGTGTAACTTTTTACTTACACGGTCAAACTTGTTCTTGTGGTAACTTTTAATTTGAAGTGTAAGAAAATTTTACACGGTCAATATTCAGAAGTAAACGGCTTATTTGTTCACCTCTTCGTATTATCTGTGCTTATCTTAGAGACAACTCAACGTTTAAAATGTGAAAATCTGAACCAATATTACAAATCTAATGACCTAACGTAATTTTCTTAAGCATGGACGAATCTAGCACTTAAGTTACGGGTTTATTTCAATCAGTAATTTTAGTTTATTTTTTTGTATATATATTAAAAAATTCACAAAACTTTGTGAATCTAATATTGATGGTAGGTCCAAATTTGGGTGCAGAGAGAAATGATGAGTTTTGTAATAGATTTAACATCTGAGAGTTTGTCGTGATGGGAGTAAATTAAAGAAAGCAGCTAACGGGAGAAGCGGATCAGGCACCCCTCTGCCATAACTCAAAAGAGGACAATCGCACGGCCTCGGCGACGACCCCCCTTTAATTCCCCCATCATTTATGGACCCCACTCACCATGCCACTATTGAATTCAAGAATACTACTACAAGGAGTTAGTAGGGCCGGATTGAAAAGTCAGAATTTGCACTATATGAATTTTGAAATTGTTATCAAATTTATAGATTCTTTTACAGCTTCTTTGGATGGTTGTTACCTGTTGTATTACGTTGTAATGTTACTTTAAATATGATGTTCATTTTTATTGTTACTTAAATTTTATTATATCGTATCGTTAAATTTGTCGTTACGTAACGATAAAATATACCACTTTATGTAACAACGTCGTTACCTTGTCTTTTTCTCTCATCTCACCCTTCATTATTATTAAATAATATTATTTTATCATTTACATTATTTTTTTATATAATGCTTTTACCCCGTAACATAATTTTTTTTAAATAATATTGCAAGTTTATTTTTCATATTACGGGTGCATGATATCATAGAACGACGACAAACGACATAATCTATCCAAACATTGTATTCATCAAACGATACAATACTATGCAATATAATGTATTATGAAACAATATGTAATAGTCATCCCAACAAGCTGTTAGTATAGTAGATTTGCAATTATATATATATATATATATAGATAGATATATTTAATAATTTTTCTAATATATTTATAAAGTCTAAATAAAAATTGTTGGATTCATCCAAACCCGTATATAATGTTGATGCTCTACCTTTGCCTAGGAGTGAAGTTATGTGTGGTCAAGGGCAGTCAACTGAACATTTTTTGCCGAAAAATTATATTATGTATAGGCTAAAATGTTACTTGTTATTGATAAAAGAATAAACTTTTAACACTCTTGTAGAGCCCATTGATGAAATTTTGAACACCCTTGCCTATACATGATTCGAGTAGAGGTGAAACGAATTTAGATTTTTGTCAAATACTACTATTGTTTTACGTTGTTGGTACTCCCTCCGGTTAGGCACAAAGTAAAATATTTTCTATCAAGAAGTTACTTATTTTCAAACGTCAAATTAGAGATGTCTGGTTAGCGAATGAGATCTTGACTATTTTACTACATCTTTTGACGATAAATACTCCCTACGTTTCAATTTAGATAAGATAATTTGGCATAGAATTTAAGAGAAAAAATTGAGACTTTTAAAACTAGCGGCCTTAAAAGTTTAAGGGGTAAAAACTTTGTGGGCCATGACATTTGTATGATTATAAAAGCTTCTCATTAAGGGTAAAATAGACAAAAAGACAGTGTCATAGCCCGCCACATCATCATGCCACGTAGGTGTCACTTGGAATATAGTTTTGCCATATGAAAGGGTTACATAAGTTAGGGACTAGCTCTTCGTAGAATATTCTAGCACTATGGAGAATTTCCTTGGGAAAACTCTAGATATTTATGGACTTGGTAGGAAGACTCTTTTGGAAAGTCTTGGAATGTTCTAGTCATGTAGAAAATTCTAAAGGGTGTACTTATTTGTAAATATGGAAGGACTTGTGGAACAATTATTATTTACATACTAGCCCCGAGGTGATTAGTATAAATAAGGGCATTCATTTGTAACTCATCAAGCAAAACAATCAATTTCTCTTTAAAGTAAAAGCTTCATTTTTCTCTTGTGTTCTACATTCCTTAGTGATCTTGGGTGTAGTAAGACTGACTTGGCATAGCAAGAACGTGAGCAAGTTGTGCAAGATTGTGAGCGAGTTATCAAGTGTCATACGTGTATTTAGTTAACGATTAAGGATGTGACAACATGGTATCAAAGCAAATGTTGCAACTAAGGGAATGACGAATGACAGAGAAATTAATGTTACCAATACCTAAGCCAACTTCATCCAGGATGCTGCTAGCAAGAACGACCGTAATAAAGAGAGAAATGTCACCAACAAGAGCCAGGAGGTGCCGCCTGAGGTTGTGCCAAATGAGGGCTTACATCCTAAGAACCATCTGCCACTGAGGCAAGCAAGGATGAAGTGGAGGTCTTACCGGAGGATGTCTCGCTCGGTAAAGAGTGGGTGGAGAAGGTGAACGGGGGATGGATGTTGTCGAAATCTTTGGCCAACGCTTGGGGAAAGTGGAAGGCACCCTTAACGTTCTTGAGAGACACACTCTTGAGGACATTGTGAGTGTCCGAAGTGACTAGGAGGGGCGCAGGTAGGCCGAGATGGAGCTAAGACAAACCATCACTACCTTGGAGTGCAGACTCATGGAGACGCTAAGCACTATCGATGCCATGAAGGCTAAGATAAGGGCATTCTAGAGGCGTGTAGACGCTGGCTTGACCGAGGCAGAAAGTAATGTTGTTGTGACGAGGGATGCCAAGATCGATGCTCCCAAACTGCTGGTGTTCAAGATGAACAATAAGTGAAGAACTTCCTTTGGCACTTGGATAACTATTTTAGGCACGACAGAGTAAGGGATGATGAGGCTAAGATCAACACCGTTGTATTGTACATCATAGAAATTGCAGCGTTATGGTGGCATCAAAAGTGTGCTGACATGGAGAAAGGGCTATGCAAAATTAAGACATGAGAGCAGTTTAAAAAGGAGTTGAAGAAACAATTCTAATCGGTGAATGTGGTGTATGAAGCTAGGCGGAAACTAAGGGAGCTCTGACAGACGGCCACAATTCGGAAGTATTTGCACGAATTCACTACCTTAATGCTGCAAATCCCCTCATTGTCCAAGGAAGATTCCCTCTTCTATTTCATGGATGGGTTGTGAACTTGGGCAAAGCAGGAGTTAAGAAGACACCAAGTAGCCAACGTGGATAGGGCCATAGTGGTAGCCGAGTCGCTTGTTGACTTTAAGATAGATCCTGCCAAGTCCAAAGAAAGCAACATCGAGAGAGGTGGGGGAGATCATGACAAGGACAATAGGAAAGACATAGGTTAGGTATACAAGGGCATTGGCAAGGGGCCATCCCATAACAGACATGTGTCCAAGAGAAACGGTAAGGGGCCGGAAAATAATAGCGAGTTCGTGCCTAAGGGAGGGTGCTACTTCTGTAAAGGATCACATCGGGCAAGTGAATCCCAAAGTTAGGAAGCTTGCAACAATGATCGGGAATTTTTCTCAGCCACACAAGGGTGACACGGGAGGAACCGCATGGATGGATGGATGCGCTTGGAATCTAAGCCAAAAGTAGGGGATTCCAAAGCCTATCTTGGCGCCATGCAAATGACGCATAGTGGTAGCAAGAAAATTTGGGTGGACATAGTTGAAGAGGATGGAGAGTTACAAAGTGATGGCATACTATCAGACTTAGATGATACACCAAGCAGAGGGGTCAAGTTTTCTAGCAAGGCTGGGACCACGAAGGGCAGCCAAATAGGAGTGGAAGCATGGATCTGATGTTTGAGAAGCTGCTAGAATTAGTTGAGTCATGGGGAGATTCAGGCCAAGATCAAGGAGAGGCATCCGATTGGCGGAGGATCGAGTCCATCATTAATAGTCGTCCAAAGTACAAACGGGGTAAGAAGAAATGTGAGCAGTACCTTATGACATGGGAAGGCAAACCGCCCTATAGGGCATCATGGCTAATGGACAAAGATCTCCAGCGATGCCAATGTGAGGTGCTCGCATACGTGTCCATACTTTGTGCTGAGGGTAGCAGAAAATTGGGTGAGGGGAGAGTGTCATGTCCTGCCACATCATCATGCCACATAGGTTCCACTTGGAATATATTTTTTCCTTTTGAAAGGGTTACATAAGTTAGGGACAAGCTCTTGGTGAAATATTCTAGAACTATGGAAAATTTCTTTGGGAAAGCTCTAGATATTTATGAACTTGGTAGGAAGACTCTTTTGGAAAGCCTTGGAATGTTCTAGTCATGTAGAAAATTCTAGAAGTTGTACTTATTTGTAAATATAGAAGGACTTGTGAAATAATAATTATTTACATACTAGTTCCTAGGTGATTAGTATAAATAAGGGGCATTCATTTGTAACTCATCAAGCAAAACAATCAACTTCTCTTTAATACAAAAGCTTCCTTTGGAAATTCTCATGTGTTCTAACATTCCTTAGCGATCTTGGGTGTAGTAAGGCAAACTTGGCATAGCAAAAACATGAGCAAGTTGTGCAAGATCGTGAGCGAGTTGTCAATTGTCGCACATGTACTTAGTTAACGACTAAGGATGTGACAACAAGTAGAAGTAAATTATGTATTATACCTTTTAGTATACTTTAAATATACTATAAAAAATGCAATATATATGGAATAATACATGTATATAAACAAAATGTAACAACCGGACATGTCAGTTTCAATAGTAGCTTTTTTTGTATTTCGAGACCTTCCATAGCTCTATTTGATAATTTATTACTTGCATGCGTGGTCCATATCGATTTTCGAAAAGTTTAAATGTGAATTTTGAAGAAAATGTGATTTTTGACTTTGAAAATGACTAGAGTTGACCACGGTCAATGTTTATGATAAACGATACCGGATCAGCATTTTGACAATTCCGATAGGTTCGAATGATAATTTTGGACTTGTACGCATGTTTGGTTGGGGGTCTCGAGTGATCCGAGGCCGTTTCGGTGATTTGTGTAAAAAATTGGAAAAATGAGTTTGAATTTGAAAGTTTTTGAGTTGTAATGATCGATTCTTGATTTTTATATCATTTTGATGATTTGAATTTGCGAGCAAGTTTGTATGATGTTATTACACTTGTGTGAATATTTGGATTGGAGCTCGAGAGTCTCGGGTGAGTTTCAGATAGGTTGTGGACTGATTTGGCATGGATGTGTGTTGATAGAGTTGTTAATCTACAGATCTCACATTTGTTAAGATGCGCTGCGGCTAGGAACTTCGCTTTGCAAAGTATGTGGCGCATTTGTGGACTGGTAGTCTTCGTATTTGCGAATGGTCAGTCGCATTGGTGACTCTGGGGAATGGGGATTGTTTCGCATTTGCGAAGATTATTCCACATTTTCGGGGGTCCCTGTGATCGCATTTGTGATCAGGTTGTTACATGTGCTATATTGGAGGCTCAGGGGCTGGTTCGTAATTGCGACCAACTGTTCGTATTTGCGGACATCGCAATTGCGAAGAGTTCGCAATTGCTATACCTACAGCTGGATAAAATATGGTGATTTCTGCACTTAACTCACTTTATACTATTTTTGAGACATAACCTCCATAGAGACGATATTCAGAGAATAGTTTCTTTCTAACTCCATAGGTTAGTAACTTTAACTTGTTTTCATTCAATTTCATTACTTTTTCATAAATTTTGTCACGACCCGGAATCCCAACCTCGGGAACTTGATGACACCTAGCATTTCACTTGCTAGCAAGCTAACTTTAGCTAATTATTAACCGATTTTAACAATTTAAAATAGAACATTGATAATACGAAACTGTAATAGTCTTAAATAGATGTGATAAATACAACGTAGCATAGTCTAAACATCTCCCAGAAATCTAGAGTCACAAATACATGAGCACACTAGAATTCTACAGATAAAGTTTGAATGAATTACAACTGTTCGAAATAAGGAAAACAATAAAGATAGGGTAAAAGGGGACTCCAGGGAATGTGAAACCCAGCAGCTCTACCTCAAGTCTACGAAAGCAGTTGAATCCAAACAGTCTCTGCTACGCACCGCTGGGACCAACACCGGTATCTACATAAGAAGTGCAGAAGTATAGCATGAGTACAACCGATGTCACGACCCAAAACCCAACCCGTCATGATGGCGCCTATCATGAAACTAGACCAGCCTCAACTTAATAACCAACACAACAACAATAAGTTTGAAAATATCAACAGAAGCTTTTAACATTTAAAGAAACTAATTGAAACATAAGAAATTCCAAGATAAGATACAATCCAGCCCAAAACCAGGGTATCACTAAGTGCATGAGCGGCTAGGAAAATACGTAGTCTATTATAATGTCTAACGGAGCAACTGAAATACAATTGGAGAATAAGAAGGAGATCCAAGGCCTGCGAATGCCGTGGAGATACCTTAATAATCTCCTAAGCTTGAAGCCTCGATCAATAATCGCCACTAGGTCCATAAGTGCCTGAATCTGCAGACAAGGTGCAAGGGGTAATGTGAGTACTCCAACTCAGTAAGTAACGAGTCCAAATTATGGACTGAATGGTAGTGACGAACTCAACCTCAACAGATATAATAGAAACAACGTACAGAAACATAGGCATGCTTTCAATTAAATAGACAACTCAAAATAATAAGGTAAATACAAATCTAAACAGTTTAAAATATATAACTCAACAGCCTCTACATGCCAATGCACCGACTGCATGAAATGCACAGTGTACTCCCACTCTCAAGGGCTCAACCACTTGGTACTGAATATGGCCATCCGGCCCAGAGAAATCCATTCCGGAACATATACAACACTAATTGTAAGTCACTCAATCCCGAGGAAAAAGGGCAATCCAACCCTGAAGTGAAATCTATCTCCAAGTATATATATAAATACTCAACCACTCGGTACCGTATATGACCATCCGTCCTAGGGAATTCCATCCCGAAACATACTTATCAGTGACTATAAGTCATCCGATACCGAGAAAAAAGTGTAACCCAACCCTGTGGAGAAATCCATCTCCAGATATCAATACTTCAAACAAATCCATGTCCAGGAAAATCCACCCCTCAATAATATCATCCGCGCCCACTGTGGGTGTGTAGACTCCGGAGGGTCTCCTATGACCCAAGCGCTATCATAATCAATATAAATGCTACGGCGTGCAGCCCGATCCTATAACTATCACTCATAATTAGGCTCTCGACCTCACTTAGTTATCACTCTCCAGTCTCTCCCACGGGCTCACAGTGTCATGGAAACTAGCCCGGAAATAATGATATGCTATGCCAATAATAACAATTGATATGAAATGCATGAATATGACTGAGTACAAAATAACAGTGAAATCAGTGAAATGAAAGCAAGAAACGACCACTAGGGGTTCCAAAAGTATCGGCATGAAGCCCTAACATGATATCTAGCATGCTTTACAGCTCAATTACTTTATCACATAATGGAAACATGGATATCAACAAGAAAGAGTCATTAAACGGTGCCATGGGGTGAACCAGGTCACGATTCTCATGGTGCATGCCCGCACGCCCGTCACTTGGCATGTGCGTCACCTATATACTAACCTCATAACACGTAGTTCGGGGTTTCGAACCCTCAGAACCATGTTTGAAAGCGTTAGTTACCTCAACTGAGAAAACATCCTACACCGCAATGTCCTTGCCTCTCGACTCGACCTACGAACATCCCGAATCTAGCCACAGGCAATACAATATGATCAATATAGGCTAAACGAACCAATTCCACAAGAAAAATACCAAATTATAGGCCAAATCCTAAAATTCACTCAAACCTGACCCCCGGGCCTGTTGATACCCAATTTTCCCTATATATTTTTTAATATGCAAGTACCTTAAAAATAGCATGTATATGCATATATAAGTATGTCCAAGTGTTTTGTTATTTTTCCTTAATGTTTAAAGGGTTTTTAACCAATTTATTTCTCTATTTTATCCATAAAAAATCAATAATTATTTCCAAAAAATTATCATTTTGGTGATTCATCTATTGGACTTTCATATTTTTTCTAAAATATATCTAATATAATTTTTGCATATTTTTACAAATTTATTTAGTATTCTTAAAGCTAAATTGCATATAGTTGCAATATTAGCCTCCTTTAGGATTTAATTGTGTTTATATTCATAAAATTAAGTCCAGTATTTTTTAAATTGATAATTATATGTTATAAATCATTTTAGTACTTTAAATTTATTTCTAGAAATTAATTTACTATTTTTTATAAAATGAAAGGGGAAAATTGGCTATTTAAAATCTAGCCCAACTGTATTTCAATTTTAGCTAGAATTCTACCCCAATTCAAGCCCAATTTACCCCTATCCAATTCTTACTCATACCTGACCCTCAACCTAATTAAATGACCCACCCGGACTCCTACCTAATCCCAGCCGTTGATCGTTTAGATCAACGGCTCCCATGACCCCCTTTCTTTTTTAACCCAAAAGACCCCTTCACCCTAATTCATTTCTCACATACCGCCGCCCCTGATTGCCCTTATATCTTAATTCTCTCTACAACACCACCTAAAACCTAGCCGCCTCCACCCTAATCCACCTTGATATCTACCTAATCCATGGCTTTCCGAGGTCATTAGAGACCTGTACTAGCCTTCCATGGCTCCTATGTGTTTGTCCTTATGGTTTCAAGGCCAGACTATGAAGAACTCTGGTCCAGCTTTCGTTCGATTTTAGTTCATGGCCCTTCTCCGGTCATCTTTGACCTTTTTCCGTCCAGCCATGGCCATTCGAGTCAGACCTTTGACTCTCCTGGTTAGATCAGTAACTTTCAAGGTCTTTCTTATTGTTTTTGGGTTCTTCTGAAACCCTAATCTCTAAGACCTTTCGATTTCTTTCAGATCTATTTTAGATCTATGCTTTCTTTGAACTTTTAAGCATTTTTCTCGAAGTTTCTTTAACTTTGCTTTCAAAACTCTTTATCTTTCCCGATTAGGGTTTTCCTGTTCAGTTATTTCAAATCTCTTCTCTGATTTTTGACATGTTTTGCTATGTTTTGCTTGTGTTGTTCTTCTATCTGAGTTAGCATGTTGAAAACCCTAATTTCTTTTGGCTGTTTGTCAGGCAAGTGATTGTTTGGTTAAGTTTTTGTCTGATTTGTTTATTTATCATCTTTTAAGCTTTGCTATTGTTGAGAAAAACTATGTCTTTGGGTTTGAAACTGTTCGCTCGAATACATGACTCAATTTGAAGTTCTTTGTTCTCTTTTTCCTTTATATGATTCCTCTGACTCTGGGTTTCTACTATCTTTAAAACTCGACTATGCTTGAAACCCTAACTTTTCAAAAGGTTTCTCATCTGTTACTGGGGGACCTTTGCATGCTTCTGATACACTATTTTTTCTCCACTATTGATTCAACTGGACTTGACCTATTTGACTATCATGCTACGAATGTTTGCTATCTACTGAACTTTGTGCTACTACTATATGCTGTCTCTTTTGCCAATGAATTTGGCCTCTCATGTCTGGTGTCCCTGCTCACCCTGTTTAAATACTGAAGTGCAGAAGCATGTCTTCTTTGATAGATCTTCAATCTCGTGACTGATTTCAAAACCTTTCTTTTACGAATTCTAATTTCACTCGCCTGTCAAGGTTAATTGATTCCTTTCCTTATTTTTCCTTGCTGAATCCTTTCCCAAAATAAGTATATTTCTGTACTTAGACTCGATTGCTTACTTAATGTTTTATTATTTCTTTTATGACAATAATCAGTCTGCCTACAAACTGATTTTATTTCCTTATTTTGAATTTGTTAGCCAAGTGTTTCTTCAATTAAAGGGAAATCACTTGGTTGATTGATTCTGACTGTTGATTATTTCCATATTTGTATTGAACTTTACTTATTACCTTATTTCTCACATATTTTTAAAGGCTATAAATACCCTGCACCCCTCTTCTTTCAAAGAGACAAACACATGGAATACGAACACTTGAGTTTAGAACAAACACTTTACTAAAAGCTTCCTCTCTCTTTTCTGTTACTGCTTGTGTTGCTGCCTTATCTAGCCGGCTGAAAGCCAAAGCTAGGCTGAGGAAATTTGCCTGCTTTTCTTTTTGCATTTTGGTTCTTTACTGGTATGATCTGATTAATCTTCATCATTAACAAAAACATGTTTATTTATTATTTCCTGCACTCTTGCATATTTCCTACTTGTGTTTAATCGAGTTTCATTCCTAAGCATGCTATAATCTGCCATTTCCTTTTCTGAATTAGTATTTCCCTTATAAATGAAATCTGTCAGTTACTTATGAATCCCAAACCCCCATCCCCTATGTGTTTGTATTCTTTGGTTGGTTGAGGGCATCTCAGCATCATACATTGTTGTGCATGACCTAAACCTGACCCTTCCTAGGTCATATGCTTCATATCCTCTCTATGTGTTATGTCTTTTGGCTGGTTTATGGGCATGCCAACTTCACTTATTGTTGTGCATGTCCAGACTTAACCCCTTTTTAGGGTCGTATGCCATCTACAATGTATTCCCAAACCCCTGCCCCTTTGTGCAATTGCTGATAATGTGCTTTACTACTACTATTTTTTAAACTACCCTTATCCCTTACTAGTCTCAATCTTGTTTTTTAAAACAAATCTCTGCTTCTGCACTTCTACCATATTCTTAGACTTAAGTTCTTCCCCTCTTATGTGAGCCTTGCCTTGGGACCCATGAGCTCCCTCTGAACTTGGACACATAAAGGCTGGCCCTTCCACACTGCACTCATCTCTATCTGGTTATGCAACTTGGGGGTGAGCACTGCCCAGGGTCTCACTTGAGACCCTTAGGGAACTTTGACACACTCAAGTCTAAGAAACTCTTTGAAACAATGGCATTTGAGGTGGTTTATTCCATAACTCAGAGAGGAAGTTAAGAATCCGGCTTCCTCTGGTTGTAACTCTTTCTTTTATACTTCCTTGATATAATTCATTATTCTATTTTATAATAATTTGTAATAAACATTTGGGGCTTGGCTAGTGAAAAGGGGCTGAAGGGTAGATATCATATCTATAAGACCTAAAATTTTGCGTGTTTAACTCTGCATCTAGATATCATCCCTATAAGATCCGTTGTTCTTCATGTTTAACCCTGCATCTAGACACCATGCCTATAAGATCTACTTTCATTGAAATTCTGTATGTTCTACATCTAGAGAATATACTATAGGACCTAAAATATGCATATTGAACTCTGCATTTAGAGAACCTGTCTATAGGACTTGTTTTAATTTCTGCATTATCACACTTAAAAACCATGCTTAGGAACTAACTGGTTAAAAATCAGATATCATGTCATTGTTTAAAATCAGTACCCCCTTTCGTAGAAATCGTGCCTATAGGAATACTGCATGCTTTCAATTCACGTTCGACTAGATATTATGTCTATAGGAATTAAATTAGTAATAAACAGTGTTTATAGAATTCGAAATCAGACTAATCTAAAATTAGCTGTCCTCAACTAGTTTTTAAACAACTCTCTCACCTCCTATTAGTATGGTTTATAAAGCATGCCTGTAAGATTTCAAATTGTTCATCAATTGTTACTGCTTTGCCTCATTCCGGATAGATACCATGTCTATAGGATCTCACCTAAACGCTTAGGCAAGCCTCAGGTGATAATAACCATAAAATTGAATCCGTCTTTGGTTAATCAATAATTGCTACAACCAGCAGGTAGACCTGATTCAGACTTCTTATCTGAGTTATGTAATGAACTGGTCTGCCTCAACAAATTGGAATTCCATTACCTTAGTATTCAGACCCTAAATATATGTTTAAGTCATGCTATTTATGTGTTTCACTTGAGGAGGTATACATGAGCCTTTATTTGTTTACATGCTTTCCCCTAATGTGCAGTATTATGTGTTTTGTATGTCGCCTTAGATTTTTTCACCTTTTTTTTGAAATCAAAAGTCAACCTAATATCTCTTCCTTTTAGGAATAGTAGTCCTAAGTTCCTCCGGGACTGATATGAATGAGACGGGTAGTAGCATGCAATAGAGATCGAGACCAATCCGCACTTTAATACCTTAACGGAGTGGGAAAGGTAGATATGGATATGATGACCAGTGCGCTAATGCCACGTGTATTCCCTCTTCTGAGGAGTGTCATACCTGGTATCACATTGATGTGATCCATATTATATATAAACGTAGGACCCCCTTTCCCTTTTTATTTGCAAACTTCTTTTCAGAACTCTTATTTTAGTTGTTCTTTCTAACTCTTATGTTTTCAAATTTAAATCCCCTCTTATTTGAGTCTTATTTGATTACTTGCTAATTGCACAAATTCACAATAAACCATCTGGCCGGGAACCACACTAGTGGATCCTGAGGGGTGCCTAACACCTTCCCCTTAGGATAATTTCAAGACCTTACCCTATCTCTGGTTATCAACAAACTTAGAAGTTAACCCTTATAGGTGTCCTAATGCACCTTAAAATTATTAGGTGGCGACTCTTCATATACAAAACCCAGTTCCCAAAAGGAATGAGTTATCCCATACCAAATGTCACAAACCCGACCTCCCGATTGCACCAAGAGGGGAAAAAGGGGGTGCGACAGGGCCCACGTCTCGAAATCATAAAAAAAATCACAAAACTAGAAAGCGCATTCACTCACGAGTCTACTCATACCAATTTCATCAAAATCCGACATCATTTGGTCCCTCAAATCCCCAAATTACTCTCTCCAAAATCCCAAGCCCTAACCCCTTATTTCAGTTTAAAATCCTACTAATTAGGTGGTAAATAAACGGTAAAATACCATAGCTAATGGTAATAGAGCTCAAGCAACTTACCTCAGTGAAAACCCTTGAATTCCCTTAAAAAATCACTCTAAAAGCTCCAAGGTCCGACCTGAAAATGGTGAAAATGAGCAACAATTCGTGAAGTCTTCTATTTATACATTCTGCCCAGCAATACTACACGTGCGGTCCAAATGTCGCTTCTACGATGATGCACCTGTGGAAAATTCATCGCAGGTGCGGAACCCACTTAAAATCCTGACCTAGCTCCTGCGGCCTCAAGCAGAATAATAAAAAGGTTGCAAAATTAGAACTTTCCACCCATCCCAACCTACCTCCCACCACCCCTTCGCCCACCAACCCCCACCCTACCCCCACCCTAAATAAAAATATTATTTAGAGTACTTTATTTTGGTGTTGTAAATAGAGTATTTTCTTTTTCATTTCAACAAATGAATATATTTTTTTTTATGATATAAAAAAGTATTATTTTCATTTCAATAACATAAGTACTTTCTCTTCATGATGTAGAAAAAGTATTTTCTTGTTCACAAAATGAGTACTTTCTTTTCATGTTGTAGAAAAATATTTTTTTTTTTAACAAAAAGAATACTTTCTTTTCATGAAGTAGAAAAATGTATTTTCTTATTCACAAAATGAGTACTTTCTTTTTCTATTGTAGAAAAAGTATTTTCTTTTAATGTTGTAGATAGAGTATTTTCTTTTTCATTTCAACAAAATGAATATTTTCTTTTTATGATGTGGAAAAAGTGTTTGTTTTTCACAAAATGAGTACTTTCTTTTTCTGTTATAGAAAAAGTATTTTTTTAATATTGTAGATATAGTATTTCTTTTCACTTAATAAAATAAGTACTTTCTTTTTATGATGTAGAAAAAGTTTTTTTTTTCATAAAAAAATGAGTACTTTTTATTTTCATATTGTAGAAAATATTTTTTTTGTTTCAACAAAAAGAGTACTTTGTTTTCATTATGTAGAAAGAGTATTTTCTTTTTCACAAAATGAGTACTTTCTTTTCCTATTGTAGAAAGTAAAAAAATATTTTCTTTTCATGTTGTAGAAAAAAATATTTTCTTTCATTTCAATAAAATGAGTACTTTCTTTTATTTATTGTGAAACCTAAAAAATAGCTCAGTACCGTCCTTTATTTTATTGAATAAATTTTATTTGTTGTTTTTTCTATTGCGATAATGTGTTTCTCTTTATTTTCAGATTTTTTTCATGTTTGATGATAATTTTGTCAATAACAGTTAGTTAAATAAATCAATCGACGTCATAAAAAGAAAGTACTTATTATGTTAAAATGAGATAAAATACTTTTTCTGCATAATGAAAAAAATAATACTCATTTTGTTGATACGAAAGAAAATATTTTTTGTACATCATGAAAAGAAAGTACTCTAAATAATATTTTCATATATTTAGGGTGGGGTGCCGGGGGTAGAGGTGGGTTTGGGTGGTGCATGGGTGAGAGTGGGGGGGAGATATGGGGATGGGTAGGGGTAGGAGTGGTAGGTGGGTGGTGGGTATTGGTGGAGATGGGGAAGGTTGAAAAAAAATTGGAAAATGTTTTCTCTTCTTTTGATATGGAAAATATTTTTCACCAACTGGAGAAAAATAAATTCATAAAGAAAATATTTTATAAACAATTAAACCAACCAAATATGGAAAAATTAGAAAATATTTTCCACAACATGGGTCAAGGTAGAACTTAGAGATTGAGCATTTTCATGGATTAAGGTTGGGCATCATCAGGGGTCTATTTAGGCCGATTATTTTTTATGGGTTAACTTAGGCTAGCCCAAAATAGCCCATCTTCAAAACTGTTCTAGCCTAAACCCATTAAAACTTGGGTAGGTCAATGGGTTTGAGTTAGTTTTACCACCCCTAATTCCATGTCATCTCTTGTTATATGCTTTAATTGCTACATATTCTTACTTGATCTCTATGCTTTACTTGTTAATTGTTATTTAATTGTTACTTGTTTTGATTTGTTCTTCTCACTCAATAAATGCTTATGTGCTACATGTTTCTACTTGCTAATTGTATATTCTCATTGTCACATGTTTTTACTTGCTTTAATTGTTCTTATATTACTTGATGCGCTTTATTATGCTATTGTGATTATGTGAGCTATTAACTATTTCGGTATTAATGTTTTGCCAAGGTTTGAGGATTATGAAGTATTGGCTGTTCTCCATTTGTCATAATAGTTCTATATTGTTCCACACTATTCGTTTCTCTATTGTGTTGATATTCGTGAAATAGTGGTGTTGAGTTGTTTATATTGATAAATTGATATTAGGGGGATTGGGTTGTGTGCCATAACAGTACTAAAATGAATTGATATTGCGGAGTCGGGTTGCACGCCGCAACAGAACAGGAAATGATATGATATTAATATTGGAAATGACTTGTATGCGGTAAAATATATTGTGTTGAAATTTGTGATTGGGTCGTACGCCGCAACGAATTTGATGTGTTGTAGTTGTTGTGGCTGTAGAGTTTATTCTCAGCATTATGATATGAGATTTGATATTGTGTTATTCTGTAGTCCTCTGGTAGTTGACCTTCGGATCCACTTATATGAGTTTATTGCTTTATTCCTATTCTTTTTTTCTGTTATTAATTTTCGCACGTGTTTATTATGAGTGACTTGTCATAGCCTCATCACTACTTTGTTGAGGTTAGACTCGGCACTTATAGCATACAGGGGTCAATTGTAACGACCCGACCGGTTGTTTTAAGAGTTATAGCCTCGTTCCCATATTTTCTGTTTCTTTTGTATTCTTCAGCTGTATTTTGACTTACCGGGTTAGTTGGTTTGGGTCCGGAGTGGTTTTGGAGTGAATTGAGACACTTAGTCTCTTATGAGAAAGTTTAAGTTGGAAGAGTTGGCCGGATGTTGAATTATGTGAAAACGACCTCGGATTTAGAATTTGATGGTTCCGTTAGCTCCGTTAGGTGATTTTGGACTTAGGAGCGCGTCCGGAATGTGATTTAGAGGTCCGTAGTAGAATTAGGCTTGAATTGGCGAAAGTTAAAATATTTGCAAATTTGGTCGGTAGTGGAAATTTGGATATCGGGGTCGTAATGGAATTCCGGAAGTTGGAATAGGTTCGTGGTGTCATTTTTGACTTGTGTGCAAAATTTTGGTCATTCGGACGTGGTTTAGCGGGTTTCGGCATCGTTTATGGAATTCGGAAGTTTGGAAGTTCTTAGGCATGAATCCGAATGTAATTTGGTATATTGATGTTGTTTTGGGTAATTCGAAGGTTCGACTAAATTTGTATGATGTTATGGGATATGTTGGTATGTTCGGTTGAGGTCCCTGGGGCCTCGGGTTGATTTCGAGTGATTAACGGAATAAGTTTGAAAATTGGAGGAGTTGCTGAAATTGGAACTCAGCTGTCATAACCGCACCAGTGGAGTGGGAGCTGCAGGTGCGAGCCCAAAGAAGCGGAGAAGGAGCCGCAGAAGCGGCCAAGGCTGAGCTGGGCAGAGGGCGCAGGTTCAATGGCATTCCCGCACCTGCGGAGGTTGCAGAAGCGGACCCAAGGGCGCAGGCGTGAGGCGGGACCACAGAAGCCTGATGAATTCTGCACATGCGTAAGCGCAGATGCGGTTTTAATTTTTGAAAATTAATAAATAAAACAAGAAAAGGAGGGAACTAACTTGAAAAGAAAGAGGAAAGAAATGAGAAATCAAAAGTTTGGGCTATTCTTCAAACCCAAATCTATAGGCCCAAAATATTCTTCAAAAAACCAACTAAAACTGGTTCAAACCCGCCCAAATACCCAGCCCATCACCATACTAAACCAAAAGACGTCGTTTGGACATGCTTCAATCTGAGCCGTTAAAAATCGTTCATCCAACGGTCTAGAACGCACCCCATTACCCGTATCCGACCCAGACCCATTTTTCAGAGACCGATCCGGTCTTAAAGGTGTTTAAAACGGTGTCATTCCATTTAGTCAGATGATCCAAGCCGTTGATCTCGTTTGATCGAACGACCTGGATCCAATTTCACCCCTAGTATATATTTTTCCAAACAGACCCCACCCCCTCAGAACACCCCCCCTCATCTCACTCATATCACGTCATCTCTTCAGAGATGAGTAACCCTAGTAGCCGCCACCCTTTTCCACCGCCCTAAACCCGGCGGCGCCGGCTCTAATCCACCTGAAAACCACACCCCATGAACATCACAAGCCCCTCATACCAAATCCCTGCTCCAGTTCCCTCGAACATCCCTAGAACTGTTCGAATCTCGATTTAAAGGGATGAACCCTAGCAGCCGCCACCATTCACCACAGCCTTCCGGTGGCGGCGCCGACTCCAATCCCTCCCAAATTAACACCCTGAAGCCACCTCCCTCTCCTCTTCCTCAATCCACGATTCGCTACCCTCGAATTAAACCAGAACTTGTCGAATAATGAATCTAAGTTTTAAACCTAAAACTGCAGAGTCAAGATTCGCTGATACTTTAAGCTAATTTTGACTTTATCTGTGTGTTCTTGATAAGAACACACACTTAAAGTCAAAATCTGGTTTAAAAATTGAAGATTCGAAGGTTTTCTTCAATTACTAATGACCGGTGAGTCTCTGTCCTGATTCTATGTTTATATTCTATTAATTTTATTCTGATATTCGTCTTCCTCGTCTCTTTTTTTTGGTCAATTTCATTTGAAATTCGATCAGTTCTTTGTATAAATTATTTCTGTTCACTGTTGTTTCTTTAAGACTGGTCTTGTGGATTTGTTTCGTATTATTGGGATATCAGCTTGTTTTAAAACTTTGAAATCGTATCTCGTTTAATCACTTAGTCAGAATAATTAGGATTAGTTTAGTATAACTTCTTGTTTAACACTGTGTTAACAAGAATTGACTATTATAAGTTTTATGCAAGTGGTCACTAATTGAGAAACTTCTAATAGTGGTCGGGTAGTAATTGCATTATTGAATTAACTAAAAGCACTAATTTGAGTGGATAATTTAAAATGGAGAAGATAAGTTGTAGTGGAAAAGGCACTAATTAAATGCCCATTTAAGGGAGCTGAAAATCAGAAGAAGAACACGGAGATAGATATAGAAGAGAGAGGCTGGTACTTAAAAATAAAAAGAAAAATAACTCTGAAAATACTGGAAAAAAACTGGAAATTACTGTTTCATTGATTTCTATTTTCTGGTTTTCAATCTCGAATTGGCTGAAATCATCTTCCATATACTTTTTCATTGAATTATATGGGGTTAATAACTATTTTCTTGGGTTAAAACTGGGATGTTCCTTCCTATCTCTGCTGACTGCTGAGCTTTCATTTCTTTGGTGTTTTCTTTGCTATCATCAGGTACACATTTTGAACCTCAGTGGTTTATGTAATGGATTTGCAGAATAAATGAGAAGCTGTCTTAAAGCATAAATTTAGTATTAGGTTGATCCGTGTAAAATTTTCTTTTCGATTCTGCTTGTGATGTACTGTGTTAATCAGTCAAATTTAGCTCGAAATGTATAAGTTTTCTATTAATGCGTTTAACTTAGAATTGTGGTAGATTGGGAATTGTTTGCTTGAACTCTGTGGTTTAAATTATGCATATTGAGTTTGGGGTATGGATTGTTTGGAAGAACTTTACCTTGTTGATCTTCATAAAAGGTTCCTCTTCATTTCTTTAATATTTGGTTCATATATATTGCTAAATATGTTAACACTATATTTTTAAACATTTTATGGTATAAGAATTTGAGAAGTTATAGCCGTGTTAACATTTAGTGTTGACGCTCTTAATATCGTTCTTTGTAATTAAAGGTTTGAAAGAAGAATCATTCCAAGAAAACGAGTATTCTAATAAATATAGTCGACAGAGTGTAAATGACCGAGCTATTCTTGTAAGCTTAAATCACTTCCATAAATTGTTAATTTGATCATGCATTTAGTCTTAAAGGGAAAGTATAAAAAATAGTATATATATAAAGGAGATAATACTAGGATAATTTTGTTTGAAATAGTTTCAAGAATTGGATTAGTTTGTTGATTCCCATTTTTTAGAGTCAAGAATCGGTTCTCTTGATTGTGATAGTTATGTGACTGTATTTTCAAATTATTGTCTTGTTATTACGTTAATTAGTTAAAAAAGGTCATGGCTGAATTTTGGCCGAGTTGTTGCTCGCGTTTATATGTCAATTTTAACAAAAAGGTTTCAGAAGAGTATACTAAATAGGCATAGAATATTTTATTCTTATTAGTGGAAAATAATCATAAAAGAGGAAGTGATGCGGGTTGCGAATTAATTCAAGAACATTGCAAGAAATAAAAAGAGTGCTAATCATAAGAGGATGACTCATCAGGAACTAATTTAAGACACTCTGTAATAGACACAAAATATAATAATACAGAACTAAATGTCTCGAATCTAAAAGGAAAAATAAATGGAATATCCTGAATACACTAGTATGCTTTAGGTTGGTGTTAACCAGTCAATTTCATTTTTGATTATGTACACGTCCGCGTGACATAGTTATAATTTTCTAAGTTAAAATCTAGGTATGCGTTCGCGCAACCTCAACCAAACTTGTCTTAATAAAATAAACAAAGCGTTATTGATTGTGGACACGTACGCATGACATGATTTTAACGCGCCAAAAGAAAAGTGTATACGTACGCGTAACTCAATTCTTTAATTACGCATAATTCAAGTGATTTAAAAGTGATAAAAAGATAATTGCACATAGGTTTTTAAGAATGAGTAATTAAACAATAAAGCCAAGTATAAATTGCTAAGCGACCGTGCTAGAACCACGGAACCCGGGAATGCCTAACACCTTCTCCCGGGTTAACAGAATTCCTTACTTAGAATTTCTGGTTCGCAGACTTCAAAAGGAAAGTCGAAATTTCCTCGATTCGGGATTTAAAATAAACCGGTGACTTGGGACACCATAATTTATTCCAAGTGGCGACTCTGATAAAAATAAATAAATAATCCCATTTCGAATAATGTCACTTTAATTGGAATAAACTCCTTTATATCATCTTTCGGGGTGGTAAAATGGAGGTGTGACGCCAGTCAGTCATGTGCTGGCCAGGGCCAGTAGGCCCAGCTGACTTTGGGCCTGGTCTTGGAGGCCCCTTTGGAAGTAAGGAGTGGTCTCGCTATTTCATTTGTCCTGGGCCTCTTCTCGAGCCTAAAATTTTTATTGTTGCTGATGTTAACTACTAGGGGTGATCCGGCTTTTGAAAATCTAACGCCCCTCCCCCTTTCCCTAATAGTTTCATACCTCGGCCTTAAATCGTGTTAGTTCAATTATTTGTGGTAATTAATTTGAGGCGTGTCATATTAGACAAACATACAATTCATAGCCCTCGTAAGTTAGTTAAGAACCTTTATAATTAGAATAAATCGAGGCATGCCATTTAGCAAATTTCCATGGCCCTCGCAAAAGTTAAAAGATGCGTTAGTTGCTTTAGGGCGCGTTATTTAATAATTTTACCTTCTTAAACTCGGGTGTGCATTTCATGTGACCCAAATCAAATCTTGAAACGTTGAATAAAATATGTTTAGGATTGCGGGTGCATTTCATGTGGCGCGATCCAAAGACGTGTTTTAAATGACATTTAATCTTCTTTAAAAATTAAATAAAAGCGGTTAAAAGTTAAATTCTGCACATAGGTTTATAATCGTTAAAAATTTAGATAATTAAGCCGAATATGACATTTGAGCGACCGTGCTAGAACCATGAAATTTGGGAATGCATAACACCTTCTCCTGGGTTAACAGAATTCCTTACTAGGATTTCTGGTTTGCGGACTGTTAAATAGAGTCATGTTTTCCTCGATTCGGGATTCAACCGGTGGTTTGGGACACCATAAATCTCCCAAGTGGCGACTCTGAATTTTAATAAAATAAATTCTGTTTCGATTGTCCTTTAATTGGAAAAACTCCCTATATACACCCTTACGGGATGTAGTAAAAAAGGAGGTGTGACAGAGCTGCCATGCATCTCGAGATAATACTTCCTGATATGACCTGCATCTTCGCACTCAAAGCATCTCCTTGGCTGACATGGCTGCTGAATCTAAGACTGGCCTTGATAACCCGAATAACCACTGTAAAAGCTCTGAATCGGCGATGCACTAATTGGAGCTAGATGTGTACTGAATGGTAGCTACTCGGATAGAGGTCCATAAGCACTAAGAATTTTTGAAGTGCTATGTGTGACCTGTAGAACTAACTGTACCGGCCTGATAGGATGTGCTCTACCAAAGGAAGCCCTACCTCCAGTCGTGGCATCACTAAATCCTCCAAGATAATTGGGCCTCTTATCAGAGTTTGTCTCCCTTGCCTAGTATTTCTCCCAATGCACACGCATGTATACATGATCGTACAAGTAATAAAATGATAAGTCAAGTGTCAAACCCACAAAGACTTCTATTAACTACGCACTAAATTCATCAAGATTGTTATTCAGTCGAGCCGAGTTGAGTCCAAAAGTGTGATTATACTAAACAATAATTATAACTAGTAACTAAATTATCAAGCAGCAAAATAGTTGTTATGTATTTAGTAGAGGAAAATATTCCAGGGTTGTGATCGATTCACCAATCCTATTGTGTTCTAGTTAACTCTCCCTTTCATACAATTCACTCATGGTTTCTAATTATTCGAACAATTACCCTCGTAGATTTCTTCCGAAGTACTACTCGCCTATTCAAAATAGATTAATGCATATATTCCTATGAAATCAATCTATTAAGAAAGCATTAAGATTACGATATTTAATTAAGTACGACGACTAGGTATATTCCTATCCTAACCACAAATTCCCCCCCCAGAGTTAAGATTGTGCTCTCTTTAATTCTTTTCTAATCCAAACATGGCTTTCCCAAGAATAGAATAGATAGTAAATAGAACCTGTATGTTGGTCAGACAATTAAGCAATTAATCACATAATTGAAGAAACAACGATATATTGGTGAGTTGTAATCAAGTTTAAGTCAACATTAAATAATAATATTCATGGGTAAATCACAACCCCAGAACTATGGATTTTAGCCACTCATGATAGTATCAAACAAATTCATAAGTGTTGGATAAAATACTAAGAAAAGATGAAAAAATCTGAGATATCCTCGCTCCCGAATGTTTCTCGTGTGTATTGTGGCGTCTCCTCTCTAAAAATAAACTTAGCTTTGCTTTTATACGCGTTGGGTAGGTCTAGGGCCGAAATAACCTTGTCCCGGGTGAACTTGGATAATTTCCCCTCACCATCGTCCAGGGCAGCATAGGGCGCTGGCCCTAGCGCTAACTCGATGAAGTTTCTACCCACAGCGCCACAGGTGGCGTGGAGCTGCATGCGACGCTGAAATTCCACATTTTTCCATTTTCTTTTGTTGTATCTCTAATCTCACACATTTCGCCCCCAATTGCTTACGGATGATTCCTACATATAAAAACACCCCAAATTAATCTAAATCAATACATTTTACATCTTAAATCCACGCAACACGAGTAAAACATGAGGCGATATACATATAAATATATATCAACACCCCACACTTTAAGCTATATATATATATATATATATATATATATATATATATATATACACTTTAAGCTAAATATCAACACCCCACACTTGGACTCTTGCTCATCCTCGAGCAATGGGGCTATCAACTATACCCCAACTACGTACAACCCTCAACTATAGAGGGACACTTTAATTTTTAACCATATACTCTACCCTTGACTATATTCGATACCGGCAATCAAGCATGAACATACAAAATTCACATTCTTCCCGTTTTAACATGCCCAAATATATCCATTTCAATTTAATTCAATCAAACAACCTATTCGTAACTATCCAACCTCAAAAGCCGACTCATTACCATTAAGCCCTCTCAACTCGCGCACTCACCCAACGAGAGACGTTTGCAGCATTACCAACCCTTCATGAGATCATGTGCCCTCACCAACAAATAAAAAAGTGAATTGTCCACACATTCAATTATTCCTTTGAATACAATTTAAGGACATCACACAATTGAACAAAATTCGCTCACTCTCACAAAGAATTCATGTGCATCCTGTGGTCGTACCATAAGTTTGCCCGTAGTGTACATCTCTACTAATCTAAGCTAGCCAAATCTAGGATCAATTAGGACTTTAATGTTGTAATGTAGGCTAAGGGAGGGGTAGGATACATTTAGGAATAGTGAGTACCCTTCCTAATCTATTTAATACACTACACTCACAAATCGAGCACATATTCTTCTCAACCAATTCACTCGCCACAAACCATATACAACATAACCCTTATTTTAATTAAGCACTTCTATACTCCCATTAGAACAAATTAGTAAGATTAGGAGGTGTGTATTTTGCTACATTATTTGACTATCATTTTTTTTCTTTTCTTGCAATTGTTGTTTTTCTCTTTTTTTTTCAACTTTATTTCATCGGCTAGTGATCTTTTTTCTTTTCTTATTTTCAACTTTAGTGCACCAAAGGTCCCTTCTATGGTTCCACTCGAAATCTACTCTCCAATCTCTCACCTTACTTCTTTTAGAGACTAAGTACCTTAGAAGGTAATGGTTCAACAATCTCAAATTAAGAACAAAATAGAGGTACGGCTTGTAATGTGGGTGCCAAAGAAAAGGTCTATTGTCTCAAAGGGGCTAGCAACGGAAAATTTTATCTTCAAGTGACAAGCATATCTATGATCAAGCAAGAATCGCTTACATCACCTCCTAGATTAGCACAACTTAACAATTTCACTTCGATTAACACATGGAGCACGTTCTAGACTATACAGGATAGCACAGAGAATCACAATTCCTCACACACACATTGCACATGACTCAAGCAAGATGCTTTCAACTCTCAAGTCCAGAAAGCACACATAACAAAGAAATTTAAGCAATAATGCACTATGTAAGAGTAGAACAACTGAGAAAAGGCGTCACATAGTAGGATATTTATTTTACTCAGGTATCAAAATTCAAATCCAATGTACGGGAAGATAGAATGCATGTCATAGCCTAATGTGCTAGAACCAAACATGTCACTAAGTATCTTAGAGCAACTTAGTTTCTTCCTAACCTACTCCTAAAAAATATAAAGTACCCGGTTTGAGCTACACCCTTGGAAAAGAACCGGCGCCCAAAGAAAAACCAAGGGATACTACCTAACTATCCTAAAAAAATCTTTTTGATGTTTTTTTAATCGGACTTTATCCCTCAAGAAAATTGTCCAACAGATCCATCGTCGGGAAAAGTCCAAGCTTTTTCTAAAATTGTTTTTCTTTTGTATTTTTTTTATTTTTCCTTTTTCTCTAAAACAAACTAGACTAAGTATAAAAACTAATAAAAGAAACAAATTGATACAAGTTATATAAAGTACATCACAAGTAGTCCCACCCCACACTTAGCATATATATGCATAGTCCTCGATGCATGTAAAAATGTAAAATAGAGTAGGGTAAAAAGAAAACTCCCTGTCAGTCGGAGTCCTCCTCCTAAGAATGCCTACCATCCACAGATCCGGGAACATCATCATCAGGTACTAGAGGCACCAAAGCCATTAACCCAGTGACATCATTACCAATGTCATCCTCTGTTCAGATCCCTTGCACTGCCAGGCGCAATCCACAACATCTCTTTGGACAAACTTTACAAATCATTGCGTAAATGCATACACTCCTTGTCAGTCATACCTATCCTGCTCATGATCACATTTAAAGAGTTAAAGAGGTACTTGTTGAAGTTCTCGTCTCTTTCGTTCTGTGCTGCCCAAGTGAACTTAGACGTAGTCTCCAAAAAGGATGTGATGTCTAACATCCCTTTAGGAGCCTCCACCACCTCATCATACCCTGGGTACTCTGGCACCTCCCGGGAGAGCATATATTGCGTGAGCAAGTTGCCGAAGAAAAACCTCTTAATTTGCCACCAAAATCATATATGGGCCATCTCTCCCACCATGATATCACCCACATAAATGGGTCTCCCAATCATCAAAAAGAATATTACACACACTCGAGCTCGAGTGCATTCACTGTTGTGTTCAACTGGCATGAGTTTGGCTTGCACAAAATTCTGTCACATTTTGGCGGTCTTGTTGAAATTAGAGCGAACCATCAAAAGTTGAATATCACCTTGTTTTCTAGTCCACTTGGCACTTGAATCAACGCCACAAAGAGTGCGACGTATCGCCTTGTATCTTGGGCTTTTGACAAATTTCTTTAGCCTCTTTGGGTCAGCATTCTCAACTCCTAAAAATGCACATAAGAACCGCCTATCCAGTGGCACATCCTTCCCACGTACATGTGACCTGAACAAGTCTTTATTCTAATTGGCTTATAGTTCCCGAACTATGCTCAAATTTGCATGCCCGAGGCATTCTATGAGTTTGTCCATGTTCAGTGCTTGCAACCGGCCAAGTACTTCCGGGAAGTTTTTTTCTAAAGCTTTTACATTAATACCCATCTCGGAGACATACCGCCCATATGGCACAAAGTCCCTATGTCATGTAATAGCAGCATTAATGGTTAGTTTCAAACGAGGCCTTGGTTGCAATGGTGTCTGCTGTGATCCCTCGGCCACTTGTTTCCCCTTAGCTTGCCTCGAGGATCCTTCTCCTTGCTTATGCTTTTTGGGCGCGGGGATAGTGGTGGAAGACTTTCCTATTCCCTTGCCTTTGATTCTATTATCACAAGCCATATCAACCTATAACACAAATAAGGAAGAATGTGAGAACGAATCAAGAAATCCGCCTAAGGTTGTCGCGCGAGTCAAAAATTACCCCACACTTAAAACCGAATGCTCAATGTATAATACTCACAATCGTGATATTAAATGCACAAGTGTTGCACCACAAGGCAATGGGTACTCAAAACTTCCTCATGCCACACAATAGCTAAAAGGCATTAACTATGCCACACAAACAAGTGACTGATCATGGCAAAGTGAATTAACCTCAATGCAAGCAAATGGCATATGGTACGTATTGTTTTACAACTACTACACTAAATTAGCTAATCCTACAAAGTGCTACAACATACATAATAAAGGATACATGGTGCGTTCGACATGTGTGCATTTAAAACCAAGCTCCCAAGCAAGTAAAATCATCTACGCACATCCCACATGTAGCCCAATATCATATACAATGACAATGGGTTACTCAGACTTCACCGGTGCACAAAATACTCATTCAAAAATTTTAACAAATACTTTGTGGGCAAGAATTGTGTGCACTTTAGTGTAACAATGGTGGAACATGGTGGCCCTCCCAAATTTTAACAAATTAGAGAGAATTCTAGTTTACTCCATATAAAATACAACCACAAACTAATTTCATCTAACATTCGGGCCACCCACCATAGAACAAGTCTTAAGAAGCAACTTAGGTGCAAAATTTGGGGATTAGGTCAATTTGGGAGTGAATGTTCATTATCATCTACCTTTTAAAATAACAACAACAAGAAGAAGAAAACATACCTGTAGGATTTAGGATGAGAGCAAGAGAGGAGCTTTAAAATTTGCGAGAGAGAAGGAAGAAAGAACGTGGCAGAAGCTTTGAGAGAGGGAAAGATTTACCGTGAGATGAGAGAGCGAAATAGAGTTAAATTTTTTTTAGTTATATTTTAATTTAAGATGGGTACGGGTATGGGTTATAAGGTAGGTTATAATATTAGTATAGATGGGTATATGGGTATGGAAATTAATCTAATAAATAAAAACAAAACAAAAAAATGAAAAATAAAAAACTTACCTGCTCACCCCTAGCCTAGCGCCCCATGCTGATCTTGGCGCTGGGAGGCTTCAACTTTTTAACGGGCGCCCCAGGCAGCGTGGGGCGCTGACCTGGGTGTTGATTCAATGATTTTTCTATTTTTTTTAAATATAATATCCCGATCCCTCAAGCCTTTTATATATCCAATTTACATGCCCCACACCATTCTACCTATAATTTCTATGCCTATAAAGAAAATGCAAACTCTAGTCTACTCTAAAATAAAAAATAAAAAATAAAAAAACTAAGCTATGAAAGCAATAAAAATTGGGTTGCCTCCCAACAAGCGCCTGATTTAACATCGCGGCACGATGCAGGGTCTCGCTTACTCATTAGCGAGTACAACTTTGGTCTTCTCACGATCAATTATTCTTCCCCAATAGTGCTTGACTTTGTATCCATTCACTAAAAACTTTCTTTCACCAGTTAATGCGCGCAACTCAATTGTACCATAAGGAGTGACACTCATCATCTCAAATGGGCCAGACCATCTCAATTTTAACTTCCCAGGAAATAACTTTTGCCTAAAATTGAACAATAATACCTGTTGGCTTGGCTCGAAGTGGCGTGGCTTGATATGCTTGTCATGCCATCTTTTAGTTTTCTCTTAGTATAGCTTAGCATTTTCATAAGAGTGCAGCCTGAACTCATCTAACTCATTCAACTGCAAGAGTCTCTTCTCACCCGCGGCTTCAAGGTCCATATTCAACTTTTTAATGGCATAGTATGCTTTGTGTTCAAGTTCAACAAGCAAGTGACATGCCTTCCCATAAACAAGCTTATACGGCGACACCCCAATTGGCGTATTGTATGCAGTTCTATATGCCCACAAGGCATCATCTAACTTTGCAGCCCAATCCTTCCTATTCATACTTACCGTCTTCTCTAAGATTTTCCTTATTTCTTTGTTAGACACCTCAGCTTGTCCACTTGTTTGTGGATGATATGTCGTGGACACTCTATGGAAGACTCCATATTTAGCTATAAGGTTATTCAACAACCGATTGCAAAAATATGTCCCTTCATTACTAGTCAAGGCACGTGAAGTCCCAAATCTCGAGAATATGTTCTTTTTCACAAATGTAGCTACCACAATGGCATCATTTGTTGGCTATGCGATCATCTCTACCCATTTTGACATGTAGTCAACTGCTAGCAAGATGTAATTATTTCCTCTGCACAATGGGAATGGTCCCATAAAATCTATCCCTCACACATCAAAAATCTCAACCTCTAGGATGTTATTCAAAGTCATTTCATGCCTCTTTGTGATTGTTCCTGTTCTCTGACACTAGTCACACTTCTTAACAAATGCATGGGCATCCTTGAATATGCTGGCCAAAAGAACCCCAATTGAAATACCTTTGCAGCTATTCTATCGCCTCCATGATGGCCCCCATAAGGTGATTCATGACAATTATACAACACTAATTCCACCCCTTTTTCAGGAATGCATCTCCTCATCAACTGATTAGCACAATGCTTGTACAAGTATGGCTCATCCCAGTAGTAGAAGTTCACATCATGTAGAAACCTCTTACTAGCTTCAAATTCGATTTCAGGAGGAAGTACCCCACTCACAAGATAATTCACATAGTCTGCATGCCATGGGGGAGGGTCTTAGGTGATAACAAAAAGTTGCTCATCAGAAAATACCTCTTTAATTTGTCCACCCTCCTCCACGTGGTCATGATTTTCCAACCTTGATAGATGGTTAGCTACTTGGTTCTCTATGCCCTTTCGATCTCGTATTTCTACATCAAATTCCTGCAACAACAAAACCCAACGCATCAATCTAGCCTTGGATTTCTTTTTTGTAAATAGATACCTGATTGCTGCATGATCGGTATGGACTATGACTTTTGTTCCCACCAAGTATACCCAAAATTTCTCAAAGGACCACACAACGGCCTACAACTCCTTTTCAGCGGTGGTGTAATTCAGTTGTTCATCATCAAGAGTCTTACTCGCAAGTAGATGGAATAAAACACCTTGTCCTTCCTCTAGCCTAGCACTGCCCAATAGCATGGTCACTTGCATCACACATAAGTTCAAATGGTAAGGACCAATCCGGTGCCGCAATAATTGGGGAAGCCACGAACTGCTTTTTGAGCTCTTCAAATGCCTTCATCAAAATTGAAAGTTACATCCTTTTCCAGCAACCTGCATAAAGGAGTAGCAGTTTTTGAAAAATCCTTAATAAAGTGTCTATAGAATCCCGCGTATCCCAAGAAACTCCAGACACCCTTCACAGAAATGGGTGGAGGTAATTTTTCAACAGCCTCCACCTTCGCCTTATCAACTTCAATGCCGCTCCTAGACACTCTGTGACCCAACATGATGCCTTCTAGCACCATAAAATGACACTTTTCCCAATTCAATACTAGATTTATTTCCTCACAATGGGCCAACACTTTGCTTAAATTCTTCAAACAGTCATCATAAGAAGACCCAAATACTGAAAAATCATCCATATAGACTTCCACAAATTTTTCCACCATATCGATGAAAATAGCAATCATGTATATCTGGAAAGTCGCTGGTGCATTACAAAGACCAAACAACATTCGCTTGAAGGCAAAAGTGCCATAAGAACAAGTAAAAGTGGTATTCTCTTGATCCTCTGGGCATATGATAATCTGGTTGTACCCTTTAATAACCATCAACGAAGCAATAATATTCATGCCCCGCCAATATGTCCAATATTTGGTCAATGAATAGAAGGGAGAAGTGGTCATTGTGGGTTGCTTTGTTGAGCCTGTTGTAATCAATACACACTCTTCACCCCGTCACGGTGTGAGTAGGAATTAGCTCATTTTTTGTCATTCTCTACCACAGTCATCCCCCCTTTTTAGGCACATATTGCACTGGGCTTGCCCAGTTGCTGTCACAAATAGGAAAAATGATACCTGCATCTAGCCACTTAATTTCTTCCTTCTTTACGACCTTTTCATAATGAGATTCAATCTCCTTTTCTTCTAAACACTGGGGTAGTGTCCATATTACAGAATGATTTTATGCATGCAAAATGATAGATTGACTCCCTTGATGTCAGCAATTATCCACCTAATAGCCTTTTTATGCTCATGAAGTACTCTGAGCAATTTCTCTACTTGTACATTAGTCAAGCTGGATGAGATAATGAGTGTAAATGTCTCAGATTTCCCTAAATAAGTATAGCGCAGATGCGCTAGAAGGGGCTTAAGTTCTAGCTTTGGAGATTTTTCAATAAATGGCTTACGAGGGGTCAGAGTGGCAGGCCTGTCCAACTCCTCAAATCTCCCAAACCCATAGACATAACTGCAAGACATGTTAAATATTTTCTCAATTTCTTCCATTATTTCATCTTTAGTGTGTTCTTCCTCTCCCAATCAAAGCTCGTTCAAGAGGATCTATAGGGCTCATATAAGGCACCAATGACGTAGCATCGCTTTCCACCACATAAATCATGAATAGCTTTTCATAGTGGGTTGGCAATCTGATTGCTTTATACATATTTAATACTCCACTCGATCACCTGCTCTTATCATCATCTTTCATTCGCATACATTAATAATAGCTCGGCTCATAGCTAAGAATGGACGTCCCAAAATATATGGGACTTCCAGATCAAGCACGTAGTCCAAGATAATAAAATCAACAGGGAATATGAAAGAACCCACTTGAATTAACATATCTTCAATCACTTCTTCATGATGAGCAAAGGAACGATCAACCAACTGTAAGATTACTGTTGTTGGGCGTAGCTCACCCAACCCTAACTGTCTGAACACAGATAGTGGTATCAAATTGATGTTCGCTCCGATATCACACAAAGCTCGCCTGACTGCATGCTTACCAATAAATTTGGATAGTGAAACTACTTGGTTCCTTCAATTTCTGAGGTAGCTTGCTTTGAATTCTTGAGCTACATTCCTCAGTGAGTGCCACACTCTCGAACTCGGTCAACCTCCTTTTATTTGAAACTATGTCCTTGATGTATTTATAATACTTGGGCACTTCTTGCAAGATGTACACTAGTGAAATATTGATTTGTACCTACTTCAAAATATCAAGAAACTTTTTATACGTGGCATTATCCTTCACTTTATGCATTCTTTGAGAGAACAGAGGTGGTGACCTTGCAAATAATGATTGGGGTTGCTTAGCCACTGCCTCTTCAGCTGGCTTTTCTGACTCCTTTGATTTATCTGATTCTGCCTCTATGGTGGCCAGCTTCTCATTAAAGGTCACTTATTTTCTCTTTTTCGATTGGACTTCATCTAACTGTCTCACATTCCTCAATGAAACCGCATTAATAAATGCCTTAGGATTAGCCTCAGTGTCGCTTAGAAGAGCTCCAACTGGTCGAATATTTTAGGCACTAGCAAGTTGTCCCATTTGTCGCTCCAAATTTCTCATTGCTGTTGTTTTGGCCTACTGGTAAGCCATAATCTTCTTCATTATCTCTGTTATTTGCTTGCTGGTCAGCCATAAATTTCTTCATCATTTCCATAAGGTGACTCGTCAAGTTTGCATGTTGTTCAGCCTGAGGTGGTCTACATTGTTGTTGAGGTGTTTGTGGTTTGTACTGATTCTGAGCACCTTGATTTCCACCCCAAGAGAAGTTTGGGTGGTTCCTCTAGTTAGGAATCCCATACTGGTTTGTCTGGCCCCTATTTGCAATACCCACAAAACAAATAGACTCTGGATTAACTGGGCATAAGTTGCTCATGTGACCCTCTCCACATACTTCACAAAACAATTGAACCTGTTGCACTGGCTGGGCTTGTTGCTTGTTAATAACCAAGGTCATCTTATTGACTTAGTTGGTCAATGTGGAAATCTACGCTGATAATGTAGATATTGCATCTAACTCGAGAACCCCTGCAGATTTTTGCAGTATGTCATCCCATCTCTCCTTGCCAATCAGGATTGATTTTGGAGAATTTGTTCAATAACACATATATCTCATCAAAGCTTTTCTCTAATACTTGAATCCAACTGCAACATCTACCACAATCTTTTTCTCTGGATGTAGCCCTTCTATGAAAGTGTGAGCTAACACTTTGTTTGTCTGTTTGTGATGAGGACAGTCTTTGAGCATCCCCTTGAACCTCTCCCAAGCTAAGTATAAAGACTCCCCCGCTTTCTATTTGAAGGCAACTATCTCACTTCTAATTTTTGTAGTTTTACCTGAAGGGAAGAACCTTGCCAAATCATTCCATGATGTAATGGAATTAGCTAGTTTTGCCTTCAGCCATCTCTTTGCTTCGACCAACAGAGAGAACGAGAAAAGTGTGAGCCTCACATAGTCTGGAGTGACTCCGTTAGTGATATAAGTATCACTAATCTCTAAGAAATTCAGGATATGCTATTAAGGATCCTCGTGTAGAAGACCCATAAACTGCCCATTCGCATGAAATAGTTGGATCATGCTCTGTTTTAGCTCAAATGGCCCAGTGATTTTGGGTTTCACAATGCTGGAGGTAACATTAGCAATGTTGGGCATTGCCACCTCCTGAACTGCCATATGTTGCTCCTCTACTATGTTCACAGGAAGTTGAACAAGTGTTTGAAGATTATTTGTGTTCCTTGCTTCACTCAACCTCCTGTGAAATGTTCTCTTAAATTTGGTGTCAAATCCTTGAACCTAGAGTCAAATGCGCTCAATCTTCCTGATGATCTCCACTACCTGAGTACAAAAAATCTCAATCTCAGCCTCTCTGGCCATCTAAAGTTTGATGCCATATGTAATACCCTTGATGAACCTTTGCACCATCTCCTTCTTAGTAAGGATCAGGAGAGCTACATGGCAAGAAACATCCATAAATTTTGTCTCATACTAAGTGACAGTCATGTTACCCTACTGAAGGCAGTCAAACTAACTGCGTAACTCTTATCTATGAGTGAAGGGAATAAGCTTCTCCAATAATGACTAAAAAAATTGAGCCCATTTTAGAAGTGGTGATCTCGTTGGCCTACCATGCTCATACACCTGCCACCACCTCTTGGCAGAACCATGCATATGAAAGAGTGAAATCAACTCCATTGGACTCCACTATCCCCTATTGCACAAAATTTCATGGTAATGGTCCAAGAAGTCTTGGGCAACCTCGGAAGGTGCACCACTAAAGTGAGTGGAAAACAACTTGGTGAACCTGTCTAACCTCTTCAGCTCATCAGCTAACATCGCACATCTGTCCCCGAGTTGTGTAGTAACAATAGGTCAAACTGCCTCACAGAACTCCTAGGATCTGATAACCATGAGCCAAATGCTCTGGAACATGAGTAGCGGGATTCTGAACTCTTCCTCCGGCCTGAGAAACGATTGGTGCAACAAGAAACACACCAACCTAAGCCATACTCTCCATGAGACCAACTATGCGGACTAAGGTGTCCTGAAGCGCTGGGGTGGCAATTAACCCCTTTGAAACCTAAGTCTGTCCTACTAGCTCAACTGATCTGGAAACTCGTCCTCCTGGGCTAACTAGAGGCTCAACCGCAGGTGTTGTTGCGCATGCTATAGGCTGAGCTCTGCCTCTACCTCGGCCTCTGCCCTTACCTCGACCCCTACCCCTAGTAGAGGATGAAACTCGGGCTTTGGCTCCTTATCTACTGCAGATAACGCATGTTCCCTCACTATCTATGAGAGAATAAGCAAAGAAATATTCAAACTTCATGATAGAACAAAGTCGCACGATAGAGAAAGAAAGAATGTGAAGTTTTCGTAAAGCCTTATAGCCTCTAGAAGATAAGTACAAACGTCTCCGCACCGATCCTCAATACTCTACCAAGCTCGCTCAAGGGTCATGAGACCTATGCAACCTAGGGCTCTGATACCAACTTATCATGACCCAAAATCCCAACCATATGAGGCCGTGATGGCGCCTGACATCCGTTTGCTAGGCAAGACAATATTAGCATAGTAACTAAAGAAGTTTAACAACTAAGATACTTTAAAATAGTAAAAGAGTAGAATAGCATTAATGTAAAATAGGAGTACAACCAAGGCTGTGTAGGTCTATCCCCAGAATACAAGTCTAAAATAAAAAATACAACACTGTTGGAACTATAAACAATAGATAAAGGTAGGAAGGGGACTCCAGGGTTTTTGATCGGCAAGCAACACTACCTCAAGTCTCCTAGATGAAAAGGGTCTGATCTATCACCTCTGAACGTTACTCGGAACAACACCAGGATCTTTACAAAAACTGCAAAAGTGTAGTATAAGTACAACCAATCCTATATATTTAGTAAGTATCGAGACTAACCATAACAAAACACTCACTATAAACATGTACTGGTAATAAGTAGAGAAGCAATAACGAGATAGAGAAACAAATAACTACATAATAAGCGAAACAAGAAAGTAAATGACATAGGGCCCCAGATTATCGTCACATCACAAACTTATAATACAACACGGTAGCGGAATACAACAACCAATAATAACAACAATTCATCTTTTCGTTGTGACGCACAACCTGATCCACATATCGATATCAGTACCGTTATGGCGTGCAACCCGCTCCACACATATATATCAATACATCTTTTCCGTTGTGTCACGCAACCCCATCCACATATCGCTACCAATAATGCACACACACACACACACACACACACACACACACACACATATATATATATATATATATATATATATATATATATATATATATATATATATATATATATTCGGCGTGTCCAATCTTCCCGAACTATGCATACCTGATTCTCGTCTTTCGGGACAGGATACGTAGGCAGCCCACATAGGGTCTGGTCTTTCTAGTGAGTCTTAGGTTCTTAGCTTCGGGGGTCGTAGCCAAATCTTGCATGTCTAGCCACGTTTGGCCATATTGGTCATTTTGCAAAATAGGGCTATTTTCTCAAAGTGGTTTGTTATCCCATGTATTAGAGCCCTAAGTCCACAATAAGGTGTTCTCTCAGTTTTAAGGTCCATTCCTGTTGAATTTGCATGTCTAGCCATTTTTGGCCACATCGGTCATTCTTGCAAAATGGGGTCATTTTCGCGAAAGTGGTTCAGTGACCCATGTCTTAGAATCTTGAGCCCACAACTAGGTGTCATATTACTTTAAGGCCCGTCCTTGTTGAATTTGCATCTCTAGCCGTGTTTGGCCATATCGGTCATTTTTACAAAATGGGTCATTTCTACAAAGTTCCACATATATAATAATACTGTTGGGGCGTACAACCTGATCCATATACATAATAAAATTATTGCAGCGTGCAAGTCAGTACAATATATTAGTAACAACCAAATATGGCGAATCTCATAATATAACATAACATAAAAAGGAACTAAAACGCATACTTTCTAAGGCAAACCAATGTAACATAGTAGAGTGAAACAGGAAACGAGTAAAGGCATTAAGGCAATAAAGACATAAAATAGTACAAGCATCTATCTAATGCATGTGAGAGCATATAACAAGTAAAGGCAGACAATAAATAATGAACAAATGGAAACATATACCAATTTAAGACAAGTAAAAAATGAAGGCATGTATATAACAAGTAAATACATGTACAAAGTAAAAGCACATAACAAGTAAAAATATAGAATAAATGAAGACATGGTATAATTAAAGACATGCAATAAAGTAGTAAATCCCGCATGCTTATACCCATGACAACGCATATGCATCCGTCACCATGCATATATGACATCCCCACATATAAATCACGTAGCAAATAGACCAATCAGGTCCTACTTCCCTCAAATCAAGGTGAACCACGATACTTACTTCTTTCTGGAACAAGGTCAACAATTCAACACGGATTTACCTTTGAAACAATCCTCCAAACCATATGAATCTAATCAATTATTGTTCAAACAAGTCAAAATAAGCTTTAGAAACTACCCTTGTACGAAACAGGTTTGATCTTTAACATAATTGGGAAGTCAACAAAAAGTCAATTCAGGCCTATGTGGTCAAAATTCGAAATTAGGACCAAGGGAGACTTATGTGGATGCTTGGTTTGGAGCCCCGAGGGCTCAAATGAGTTTCGGGCATGTTTTGGATCAGATTGAGCTGGTTATAGCTTGTTGGTGTGCTGGTGTTGTAGTTGTCGCAATTGTGAGCACTAACATCGCAATTGCAAAGAAGACAGGGGAGGTACATATGTCGCAAATGTGATTCCCTCTTTGCATTTATGAAGACAGTATAGGATTTGGTTGGGTCGCAATTGCTACCACTGTGTGTCAAGACCTAAAATCCCAACCTGTCGTGATAGTGCCTCATACATTTACTAGGTAAGCCGACATTCACCGAACAACTAAGCATTTGAAATAAAATATAATTTAATAAGCTCAACAGTGAAAAAGCTCATAAATATCTAATAAAAAATGTAAGTTTACTACATCCATCCCAAAAACTGGTGTCAACCGAGTACATGAGCTACTAAGTATCAACATAGTCTAAAACTCTAGTACAACTGCCTGAGAAATAGAACTGTACTGAATAAAATGAAAAAAGGAGAGTCGAGGTCTACGGGCATCATAGCAGCTACCTAAAAGTCTCCGAACAGGTATTGGCACCAAATCTAGCAATTACCACATCTAGATGTACCTGGATCTGCACACGAAGTGCAGAGTATAGTATGACTACAACAAACTCAATATACTCAATAAGTAACAGGACTAACCTTGGTCTGAAAGCAGTGATGAGCTTAGAAGGATGTAGTTAAAACCAATATAATGACAACATGGATATCACAATGAGAATAATAGTAACAACTCAGAGAAACTTCCATATTCATCTTGATCACAGTATAGAAATTTAGACATGATTTCAAGTTCACAAATAAAGGCCAACACTGGTAAGAACATGTCAAGTATAGCTAGCATGCGGAGTGATACATCTCTATGCCTACATGTCAAATATGCATGTCAAAAGTACGATATCACGGTGATATTTCCATGTACTCACACTCTCAAAGTACTCAATTTGTCTATCTCAAATTCTCACTCATCACACACAATCACTCAGCATTGTATAGGTGCCTGGCATCAATGTTCCTCACTAAAGCACGTGTATGTACATCACGGTGCATGCGCTCACTGCTGATATGTCAGACTCTGGGGGGCGGATCCTGCCCAAGCACTAACACAAAGCCTATAAGGTCTGCTGAGGCGTGCATCCCAATACACAATAATGAATAAGCCAATAAGGCATGCTGCGGAGTGCAGCCCGATCCACAGTAACACTCACAATCCGGTTCTCAAGTCCAACTCAGTCATCAATCACTCAAGTCTCAAGGGCTCACAATCTCATACTACTCAACCTAAACAATAAGAACATGAAATGTAACAATAAATGATAACGAGGACTGAGATATGATATGCAATGAAGAATCATGACTGAGCACATAATTGCAGTTAAAGCATATAACTCAAAACAACAAAAATAACCTCACTAGGTATCAACAGAATAAACACATATTCTAAACATGATTTGTAACATGAATCACAACTCAATTACTCTAACACGTAGGAATTACACGAATAAAACAAGACTTGATGACAACACAGTATAAGAATCCACCCATGTTATAATTACCACAGTGCACGTCCACACGCCCGTCACCTAGCATGCGTGTCACCTCGAAACAACCCACATAATACATTTTTTAGGGATTTATACCCTCGGTTCCAAGTTTAGAAGTGTTACTTACCTCAAAGTGCGCAACTCAATGCTCTAACAAACCCTTGCCTCGTGAATCGGCATCCGAACGACTCGAATCTAGTCACAAACAACTTAATATAATGAATACAAGCTATAGGAATCGATTCCATACGATAAAGTTAAGGTCTTTAACTAAATTCAAAAAGTTAACCTAAAATGTCAACCTCGGGCCCATGCCTTGGAATCCTACAAATTCATAAATTCCGAACACCCATTCAATAACGGTCCAACCGCACCAAAATCATCCAATTCCGATCACAAATCGAGCCTCAAATCACCAAATCTTATTCTCCAATACATAGACCACAGATCCACCAAATTTTACCTCAAACACATATAATTTAGGTGTAAAATCAATATATATTTAATATTAATGGACAAAAGTGACCAAAAATTGCTTACCTCATGAATTATAGTGAATTCCCTCTCAAATATTGCCACTAACCGAGCTTCTAAAGTCCCAAAATGAAGAAAATAGCTCAAACCCTCGGCTATATCATTCTGTCCAAGCATCTCACACATGCGGATACGTAAGCCGCACATGCGATTCCGCTTTTTCAGAAAATCTTTTGCTTATGCAAATATCACTTAAACTGCGGCCTGCCGTTTCTGCATCCAAAATCCCGTTTCTGTGGTCCTCCTCGCACTTCTGCGCTGCAAGCCCAGGCCAATCTTCTCCACATATATGACCCGAAATGCGCATCGGTGGTCTCGCATATGCTGTCCTTCTCTTCACCTATGAAGCTCCCAAAGTCGGACCAATTTTTCTTCTATGTTCCTTCAGCTGCACCTGCGGCCAAGCCCACCGTAGGTGCGATTGCGCCAGCAACCACAATATCATCAACAATGCTCCTAAGTCCAATATCGATCTGTTAACCATCTGAAACTCGTCCGAGGCCCCCGGAACCTCAACCAATAATACCAATAATCCTAAATCACAATAAGCTTAGTAGAAGCCTCAAATCACATCAAAAACATGAATCACATCATAATTCAAACCTAATGAAGCTAATGGATTTCCAACTTCTAAAATCAATGTCGAAACCTATCAACCCAACTCCAATTGACCTTAAATTTTGTACACAAGTCATAAATGACACAAAGAATCTGTTCCAACTCCCGAAACTAAAATTAGAGCCCATTATCAATAAAGTCAACTCTTGGTCAAACTTCTCAACCTTCCAAACCTTCAACTTTTTCCAATTCACGCCAAACTACCTACGGACCTCCAAATCAATATCTGGACATACTCCTAAGTCTAAAATCATTACACGAATCTATCAAAACTATCAAAACTCCCTTTCGGAGCCGTTTACACATAAGAAAACATTCAGTCAACTCTTTCAACTTAAGCTTCTAACCTTGGGACTAAGTGTCCCAATTCATTCCGAAAAATCCCCAAAACCAAACAAACCACCCCGAAAAGTTACATAGCGACAAATAAATATTGAATAAGCAATAAATAGGGGAACGAGGCTACAATGCTCAAAATGACCGGCCGAGTCGTTACATTGTGTCACTTTCGCGAAGAAGGCTGCCATCGTAATTGCGAAGCCTTTGTCGCAATTGTGATGTCTATGTGGGCTGTCAGGGTTTGCTTTTCTGATCCCTATTTTGCAATTACGAGGGTTCACAAATGCAAACCCAAGTTCGCATTTGCAATATCTACAGCTGAACAAAAGGGCTGGAAGGCGAGATTTTAGTCTCATTTTCATATCTTTGAACCCTAGACTCGGTAAGAGGCGATTTGGAGAGGGGCTTTTCACATACAATTATTGGGTAAGTGATTTTGATCTATTTTCAAATATATTACATGATTATACATGAGATTTAACATCAAATTCTTGAGAATCTAGGAGAAATTATGGGGATTTTGTCTATGTTTTGAAAAATAAAAATTTGGGATTTGAGAGTCGAATTGGACTCGGATTTGAAAATAAAATACATATATGGACTCGTGGAGTTATGGGTAGTCGAGATCGACCCTAGACTCGGGTTTTGACTAAGCGATCTCGGGGTTAACTTTTGTTGATTTTTTCCAAATTCATTAAAGATTGAACCTTTTTTGCTTCGTGGGTAGTTTCTAAAGGTTATTTTGAATTGTTTGATCGATAATTTGTTAGATTTGGTTGGGTTGGAGGCTTGTTCAAAAGGAAAGTTCATGGTTGGTTGGTTGACTTGGTTGCAGAGTGAGTTAAGTGTTGTGTCTAACCTTGACTTCAGGAAATTAGAACTTGTTAGATTATTTGATATGTGAATTATGTGGGAAAATGGTGTACAAGCAAGGTGATGAGTGTATACGCGCCGTCGTGGGAATAAGCATGCGAGTTAGGCTATTTACTTTCATGACTTTATGTATTCCATGTAGGGGTGGTAAATGGGTTGTTCGTGTTGTATTTAGGCTGGTCATAATGGGATGGCTCATTAAATGGGTATTGCTCAACCCTGCCTAAAGTTCACTTGGGTTAAGATGGGTTGGGTCAAGATGGGGTAAACAATGAGTTTTAACTCAACCCGCCCAAATTGACCCAAATCTTTGCAATATTCTCAACTTTTAAACAATCATATATAAAAAAAATTCTTATGTTTTGGAATAAATGTCAATTTATACCAAATGATTTCTTTCCTCAATTTGAATTTAGGATTTTATTTGATAGATCTTCATCTTATAATAATAACAAAGACTAAATTAAGTTATAAAACCAAAATTAATCTAAAAATACTAATTAACTCCAAATGATAATTATCACGAATAATTAAAATACTAAATTAAAAGAAAATTACACAATTTGACAAAAAAAAATATGTTATTATTTTTTGATTTTTCTTTTTTGTAAAACACCTAATTATTAATCAAAAAAAAATGTAAAATCAAATCCTAAATGTAGATACTATATTTTGTATTTTTTAATGCGTTAATAAACTTAAACATATACACAAACATATGCAAACAATCAGGAAAATAACATAATAATTCCTAAAAATAACACACAATTAAAGAAAAGACCTAATTTTGTGAATTCTTTTGGATTAATTCGTGTGATGCAAAAATCACGTGCTCACAGCTGCCCCTCTTTGCCCGAAAACACGAAGAGTTTTCTTGCAAAGATAAAGTGAGCGGATACGAGAGATTTTTGCCCGTTTGAATACTCTGTGGGAAGCATCTTTTGAAAGATTTGACCGGACCTCTGCTTTAAAGGTTTCCTACATATCCTGGGCTATAAAGGAATCAGGTCAATGTTGTTCGGGAAGTTTCGGTAGCTGGGACTACCATGAAGCTGTGGTTTCACTGTTATTGCTGCTGCTGCTGCTGATACTGCTTACTGACCTCCTTATTACACCATGATGAAATGAAGAAGCTAGACTAAGCCATGATTTATGCTTTACAAAGATTTATTTTCAAACTTGATCTTGTGACTGCTGTTGCCTCGTTGATTTGTATTTCCATCAGAAGTTCCTTTGCGGCTGACTAGAATGGTATTTTTTGAAATGCTTTCCTTTTCCTCCAAGTAGATGCCTAACCGCTGAACTTGAATTATACTCCCATGCTCTCCAGGTGGGCTCCTGATTGCTGAAACTTGAATTGTATTCCCTTGCTCTCTAGGTGGGCGCCTGATTGCTGAAACTTGAATTGTATTCCCTTGCTCTCCAGGTGGGCGCCTGACTGCTGAAACTTGATTTTTGTATTCCCTTACTCTCCAGGTGGGTGCCTGATTGCTGAAACTTGAATTGTATTCCCTTGCTCTCTAGGTGGCCGCTTGATTTCAACAAAATAGACAAAAACAAAGAAACATTTTTGCCCCAGTTTGGTAGCTGGGCATATATATGAGTGTAAACTAAATCATGTTACCAAATATCAGTAAGAACTTGAAAGCTGAAACTTGAATTGTACTCCCTTGCTCTCCAGGTAGGTGCCTGATTGCTGAAACTTGAATTGTTGTTCCTTGTTCTCCAGGTGGACGCTTGATTACTGAATCTTCAACTACTTTTCCTTGTTCACCAGGTGGACGCCTGATTGCTCATACTTCAACTGTTGTTCCTTGTTCTCCAGGTGGACGCCTGATTGCTGATACTTCAACTATTGTTCCTTGTTCTCCAGGTGGACGCATGATTGCTGATATTTCAACTGTTTTTCCTTGTTCTCCAGGTGGGCGCTTGATTGCTGATATTTCAACTGTTTTTCCTTGTTATCCAGGTGGACGGCTGATTGCTAGTACTTGGTCATGCTCTTATCTTTAACATCCGTGTTGTTCTCACTGTTCTTCAGATGGGCACCTGACTTCAACAAAAATAGACAAAACAAAAGAAAATTTTCTGCCCAGTTTGGTAGCTGGGCGCATCTGTGAGTGTTAAACTAAATCATATTACCAAATATTACTAAGAATTTCAAAGCTAGGTCCCATTATCCAGGGAGGGTCCTGACAACTCTTAACTAAACGACAATTTTAAATCTAAGCTATATCTTTTAAAGGTATGACTTCTGCTAAATCTTGTTATCTAAGAAGGTCTTAAACTACTCCCCATTATCCGGGAGGGTCCTGACAACTCTAAATTAACGACAATTTTAAAGTTACATTATATCTACTGAAGGTATGTCTTATGCTAAATCTTGTTATCCAAGCTAGTTTTAAACTACGTCCCATTATCCAGGAGGGTCCTGACAATCAAAAATCAAGTCTTATCTTAAGAGTGACAATTTTACGGCGAAATTGTACTCTCTTATAACAACACTTACTTATCTAATGGAATGCTTAAAGTTACGTCCCATTATTCAGGTGGGTCCTGAAAACGCTTATGCGAACTTCGAAGCCAACTTATATCCCTTTTGGTGCACATTTGTCCTATATTCACTACTTATGTTTTTTTTGGATTTTAACCTAGGTCCCATTTTCCAGGAGGGTCATAAGTTTCGAATTGAGTCTTATCTTAAAAAAATGAAAAATTCAAACCAACTTATATTTTCACGAAGTAGAGCTTATGCTAGATTTTGTACTCATGAATGTTTTGAATTAAAGCTAAGTCCCATTTTCCAGGAGGGTCCTGAGAATTTATACGATCAAACCTGCATGGTACTTGCTTTCCTCACAGGGTGCTTCCTGAAATAAATGCCATCTTTGCCCCTGTTTCAATTCAAAGAAAATCTTGTTAGTTTAAAACGTGGTGGTTAGTTGTGGCATTCTTGCTGGGGATGATTTTCTCTTTGCCATGCTTTGCTTCAATAGACTGTCTTGAACTGGTCGAAAGGACTGTTTTGACCTCATGGCTGATCCTTAACTGCAGGATCCCCAACTGTTGTTTTTCACTTCTGACCCTTTTATTTGTAACCATACATCTCTCATGACATTACTGAACCATTCCACCGATTTAACCTTTGATTACACCCTAGGTCCCACTTTTCATCATACTATCTCCAGCATGTCCTAGCCGTATTTTACTTTGTGCAATTTTGAATCTGGTAGTACACTTTGACATTCCTTCTTATTTGTTGGAACAAGGCTAACCTTGGAAGAGCTTTAGAGGAGTAAAAATTAACAGCAATGAAATGCGACAATTTTGAGAATTAAGAATAAAGAAGAAAATCCAAATTTGGATGACTATTGGAGATAGGAAAAAGGAACTTATCTGAGTGGAGTCACTGTCACCAATGATCATGGTATGCATTTTGGATTAATCAGCCCAGTCTATTTAACCAATCTCCTTTCCAATTGTTTTACTTTGTTCTGCAAGATTTCCACAACCCAATTTTACTTTCCTCCAACTTACGGACCTTGTTAGACTTGCAGTGCCCTGAAGGGTTTTAACCGACAAACCTCTCTCATTCGTTTGTTCCTCAATTCCTTGTCGCCTTATGGTGCTCGCAAAGGTTTTCACCGATAAGATTCTCTTATTTTTACTTTCTCTCAGCTTTCGTCGCCTAATGGTGCCCGTGAAGGTTTTCATCGATAAGACTCTCTCATTTTTACTTTCTCTCAGCTTTCGTCGCCTCATGGTGCCCATGAGGGTTTTCACCAATAAGACTCTCTCATTTTTACTTTCTCTCAGCTTTCGTCGCCTCATGGTGCCCATGAGGGTTTTCACCAATAAGATTTTCTCATTTTCATTACTTTTCCTGCTTGGACCAGAGTGTTATCCTGATATGAATCACCTCTATTTGCTTAACTTGGCATCTCTCGAAGATTGATCAGAAGGTCTTTCTTTGGACCGTAATGTGGACTTTTGGATGGGGTTAGAAAGAAAGGGTATCAAAAGCTCAAAACAATTTGACATGGGTTTAAAATTACAACTCTTGGAATAACATTTTTTATTACAAGTACAACTTCTGCCCCAGTTTCTTGCTTGGGGATCTTTTGATATTTTATTTTACTATGACTGAGCCATGAGGCTGCCTACGTATCCTTAACAGTAATTAGGTCAAACGTAGTTCACAACTGAATTTCCTTGTTGTTATACTTTCTCTTTTCACTTCTTTTCTTTTCTCTTTTCTCTTTTTCTTTCTTTTCTTTCTTTTATTGATTCCAAAAGAGGGGTATGAAAGAAATAAATAAATTTCAAAAGGGGGAACAAATGGTAAAGTGTTTAGATAGCAGAACGAATTGCCTTCGTCATTTCAATCTTCAAAACAATGCCTGGTACAAACAATCAACAATTATAACAAAGAAATCATACATAATATCTCTTGACTGCATCAGAATTGATGGCCATGTCTATGCATTTTACTTCGATATCTGTTAAACATAGAGCACCATTGGACAATACTCTAGTTACAATAAATGGCCCTTGCCAATTCGGGGCGAAAGCTTCAACCTAATGTGGAAGGATACGTTTCAGCACTTGCTGACCCACTTCAAACTTTCAAGGACGTACCCTTTTGTTGTATGCTCTTGCCATTCTCTTTTGATATTACTGGCCATGACATACTGCTGCCAATCTTTTTTCATCAATCAAGTTCAACTGCTCCAAACGAGTTTTGACCCACTCATCATCATCAATCTTAGCCTCAGCGTCAATCTGAAGGGAAGAGATTTCAACTTCTGCAGGTATTACTACTTCAGTACCATATACCAACAAACAAGGAGTTGCACCTACCGAAGTACGGACTATAGTGTGATATCCCAACAACGCAAATGGTAATTTTTCGTGCCATTGCCTCGAACCTTCTACCATTTTTCGAAGTATCTTCTTTATGTTTTTGTTGGCTGCCTTGACTGCTCCATTCGCCTTGGGACGATATGGGGTAGACTTGCGATGTGTAATCTTAAACTGTTGACATACCTCTTCCATCAAGTTACTGTTAAGATTAGCACCATTATCTGTGATGATCACTTTTGGGATTTCGAATCGACAGATGATATTTGAGTGAACAAAATCGACCACTGCTTTCTTGGTCACCGATTTGAAAGTTTTGGCCTCAACCCACTTGGTGAAATAATCAATGGCTACCAAAATGAACCTGTGCTCGTTTGATGCTACTGCTCAATTGGTCCAATGACATCCATGCCCCAAGCAACAAAGGGCCATGGTGCCGACATTGTGTGCAATTCGGATGGTGGAGAATGAATCAAATCTCTGTGTATTTGGCATTGATGACATTTGCGCACAAAATTGATACAATTTCGCACCATGGTAAGCCAATAATAGCCTGCTCAGAGAATTTTCTTTGCCAGCACATATCCGCTCATATGTGGTCCGCAGACTCCCGAATGTACTTCGGACATGATAGCCGTATCTTGTCTAGCATCTATGCATCTTAATAATCAAAGGTCTGGTGTTCTCTTATACAAAACTCCCCCACTTAAGAAGAATCCATTTGCCAACCGTTGAATTGTTCTTTTTTGATCCCCCGTGGATTGCACTGGATATATCCCCATTCTAATGTACTCCTTGATATCGCGGTACCATGGTTCGCCATCAAGTTCTTCTTCAATCATGTTACAATAAGCATGCTGATCTCAGACTTGAATATGCAGAGGATCGACATAAGCTTTGTCCGGATGGTGCAACATTGATGCCAAGGTAGCCAAAGCATCGGCGACCTCATTACGGACCCTTGGAATATGCCTGAACTCCACTGATCGAAACCGTTGACAAAGATCATGCAAGCATTGTCGGTACGGTATGAGCTTCAAATCTCGCGTTTCCCATTCTCCTTGAATTTGATGTACCAGAAGATCCGAGTCTCCCAAGACCAAGACTTCCTGGATATCCATGTCTGCAGCTAGCCTTAGACCCAAAATACAGGCTTCATACTCAGCCATATTGTTGGTGCAATAAAACCGAAGCTGAGCCGTAACAGGATAGTGATGCCCTATTTCAGAAATAAGCACAGCTCCTATTTCGACTCCTTTCATGGTGGCAGCCCCATCAAAGAAAAGTTTCCAGCCTGGTTTTTCAATTTGCTCCAGTTCATCTATATGCATCACTTCTTCATCGGGAAAATAAGTTCTCAATGTCTCGTAATCTTCATCGACCGGGTTTTTGGCTAAATGATCGGCCAATGCTTGGGATTTCATCGCAGTCCGAGTCACATAGATGATGTCAAACTCTGTGAGCAATATCTGCCACTTCGCAAGTCTACCTGTCAGCATAGGCTTTTGAAAGATATACTTCAACGGATCCAAGTGCGAAATGAGGTAAGTAGTGTAGGATGACAAATAATGTTTCAATTTCTGAGCCACCCAAGTTAGGGCGCAACATGTCCTTTCCAGATGAGTGTACTTAACCTCATAAGCCGTAAACTTATTGCGAAGATAGTAGTTCCTTTCTGCCGGTAATGTCATGCTCAGTATACAGCCAAATGAATTTTCCAAGACTGTCAAGTAAAGAATCAAAGGTCTCCTTGGTTTTGGCGGAACCAACATAGGTGGGTTTGACAAGTATCCTTTTATATTATCAAATGCTTCTTGACACTCATCAGTCCATTTGACTGCAGCATCCTTCTTCAGCAATTTGAAAATAGGCTCACAAGTTGTTGTGAGCTGAGCAATAAACTTGCTGATGTAGCTCAACCTCCCTAACAGACTCATCACTTCAGTCTTGTTCCTTGGAGGTGGCAATTCTTGGATGGCTTTGATCTTTGATGGGTCCAACTCGATGCCTCACCGGCTGACTATAAATCTCAACAGCTTTCTGTATGGAACACCAAATGCGCACTTGGCAGGGTTAAGCTTGAGGTTGTACCTGCGAAGTCTCAGGAAGAATTTCCTCAAATCCCCAACGTGGTCGGCCTGATGCTTTGATTTTATGATCACATCATCCGCGTATACCTCAATCTCCTTGTGTATCATATCATGAAACACAATAGTCATCGCTCTTATGTAAGTTGCCCCGGCTTTCTTCAAACCAAATGGCATTACCCGGTAGCAGTAAGTTCCCCATGGTGTGATGAATGCCATCTTTTCTGCATCTTCTTCATCCATTAGAATCTGATGATACCCTGCATAACAATCCACAAAAGATCCAATCTCATGCTTGGCACAATTATCGATCAAAATGTGGATATTGGGTAGTGGGAAGTTATCCTTCAGACTTGCTTTGTTAAGATTGCGGTAATCGTCGCATACTCTGATCTTACCGTCCTTCTTTGGCACAGGTACGACATTAGCCAACCAAACAGGATATCGAGTGACCCGAATAACCTTTGCATCCAACTCTTTGGTGATTTCTTCTTTAATCTTCACACTCATATCAGTTTTGAATTTCCTCAACTTTTGTTTGACGGGAGGAAACGCTGGATTAGTGGGCAATTTGTGTACCACTAAATTAGTGCTCAAACCCAGCATGTCGGCATACGACCATGCAAAAACATCTTTGTATTCGATGAGTGCTTTGATTAACTCTTCCCGGATCTTTGGCTCGAGATGGACACTTATTTTAGTCTCTCTAACATAATCTGTGTCCCCTAAATTGACAATTTCTGTTTCATTCAAGTTGGGTTTGGGTTTTTCTTCGAAGTGAATTAACTCCTTACTGATCTCTTCGAAGGCTTCATCTTCATCGTATTCTGATTCGTAGTCATAATCTACTTCTTGAACTATTATTTCGGAATCAGATTGATTTTTAAGACTGGGCTGAGGATTCCTCATGCATGTCATGTCATTAGAACTAGAGTAAAAAGAACTGTACAGAAAGAAAAGAAAACAAAAGAAAAACTGTCAGGAATGATAAAGAAAGGGAAATCGCATTTTATTAAATGATGAAAGATAACAAGGTTTTCACACTTCAAACAGACTGAAAGATAAAAAATCTGGATTACAACCCTGGAATAACCCAGAAAAACTGAAGGAAACTCAAAATAAACTACCAAGACTCCTTCCGAGCGGGGAGAGGATTAGTCTTCCAATTGTTAGGCTTTGTTTTTGGCCCGACAAATTGCACTTCCACGTTGCTAGAACCCTCTCCAATTTCCACCATGTTCACACTATCGAACAACTTCTCAAATCTTTCAATTAACTCATTGTCAGGATCAGTAACAGAACTGGGAATTGCTGTTATTGGACGACTTCTGGTACCGGACAAGACAAATGATTTGGAAAGACGTGGGATTGGCTTTGAAAGGACCCATACCTTCTGTTTTAGCTTTCTGGCCTTTCTTATGTCTGCGACAGTGGGCTTGAATCCCAAACCAAATGTTCCCAAGTTTTCGGGAAGAGACACCGGCTGTATGATGCCTTGCAAAGATGTGCCCAAACCTTTACCGAGTACAAAACCATTCTTCAACATCTCATAGGCTACCATGACTGATGTGGTGGTTATCTTTTGATTTGGAATGTATTTCCCCTCCGGAACTTTCTCTACCAACATCGTGTCAGAAACCTGGTAGACCCATGTCCCTGGTCGTCTTCCACTTCAATGACTGGTACAATGGCATTGCTGTGAGCACATAAACTGTCTTCCCCATGCACAACTATTTCTTGTCTATCCCATTCAAATTTGACTACCTAGTGTAATGTTGATGGGACTGCTTTAACGGCGTGGATCAATGGTCGACCCAACAGTAAATTATAGGAAACAACTATATCCAGCACCTGAAACTCCATTGTGAACTCAACTGGCCCTATCGTCAGTTCCAACACTATGTCCCCAACTGAATCTTTACCTCCGCCGTCAAATCCCCGCATGCAAATATTGTTCTTATGGATCCTCTCATCTTCTATTTTCAACTTGCTTAGAGTGGAGAGAGGACAAATGTTTGCGCTTGACCTGCCGTCAACCAATGCCCGGGTCACCACAGAGTTCTCACATTTTAATATGAGGTAAAGAGTTCTGTTGTGCTCAGTACCTTCTACATGCAATTCATCATCAGAAAACGTGACTCTGTTTGCTTCGAAGATTTTATTGGCTATTTTATCCAAGTGATTCACGGATATCTTATCGGGAACGTGCACCTCATTCAAGATCTTCATTAAAGCTTGACGGTGCTCATCCGAATGGATTAATAATGACAATAGGGAAATTTGAGCAGGCGTCTTTCTTAATTGTTCCACAATAGAGTAGTCCTGTAACTTCATCTTCCTCAAAAATTCTTCTGCTTCTTCTTCAGTTACGGCTTTCTTTACTAGCACTGGATTATCTTTAGCTCTTCTTAACCCCTCGGGAGTAAAACACCTTCCCGAGCGAGTGAAACCCTGTACTTCACAGATTTCTTCTTTGACTTCCTTCCCTTTGTACATCACCGTTACCTGTTCGTAATTCCATGGAATAGCCTTGTTGTTGATTATTGGTAACTGGGTTACTGGCTTGATAATAACCCGATCTGTGTGGGCTCCTTCCATGATTATGATGGGTTTGCTGGCCGCTTCCGGTACAATCACCTTCACCCCTTCTTGTTTCGTTGCAACTTTGCTTAAAGACCCCTTCTCAACTGCCACAGATAGCTCAACACTCTTTTTGCTCTGCTTGAGCACCAACTTGTCATCTACTGATTGTTCATATATCTTGACTCCACTAGACTGAATCATCATGACGTCTGTGATGGCTTCTTGGGTTCTCCCTCCGCATGCACTATTTCGATCATATTTGCCTTTTGATGGGCTGACATCGGATTCCTGTTGATATTGGGTGCTTCGGGAGCTTGAACTTCAATTCTATTAGTATCAATAAGCTCATGTATCGCACTTTTCAAGTGCCAACACTTTTTTGTATGATGACCCAGAGTACCCGAACAATACTCACAACTAACAGTATAGTCAAGATTCTTTGGAGGAGGATTTGGCAGTTTGGACTGTATCGGCTTTAGCATATCTAGCTATTTTAGCCTGTGGAATAGACTAGTGTATGATTCTTCCAACGAAGTAAAGGTTTTCTTTTTCTGCAACCTTTCACCCTTGAATGCTTGAGTAGGCCTGAAACTTGGTCCGTGAGTGTTTTGGTAGGCTCGTGGATGTGGATAAGTATTTGGTAGGACAAGAGCACGCCATTGAGTATGGGCAGGAGGTTGGTTGTATACTTGTGCATGGTGGACGGAAAAATGAGGTTCTGGTGGGGGATAGTAGTGTTGGGGTGGATTGTGGTGATAAGTTTGTTAGTGGGGTCGAGGTTGATTGTAGTGGTAAGGTTAACCTCTGGATCCGGACCAAGTCCCTGAATCAACCATTGCTGCTTCCTCTCTTTTCTTCTTCCCAATCCCTCCTATGCCGCCCTGAATAGCCTGAGTAGTCGCTTTGATAGCCGAATAACTTATGATTTTATTCAACTTGAGGCCTTCTTCTACCATGCCCCCCATCTTTACTACTTTGTTGAATGACTTTCCCACAGCTGAGACCAAATGGTCATAGTAAGTAGGTTCCAAAGCATGTAGGAAGTAATCTACCATCTCACTTTCCTTCATTGGGGGATCTACTCTTGCTGCTTGCTCCCTCCATCTGAAACCATATTCTCTGAAGCTTCACTGTGCTTCTTCTCAAGTTTAGTCAAGGACAGTCGATCTGGAATGATCTCAAGATTGTATTGGAAGTGACAAGCAAATGCTTGTGCCAGATCATCCCATGTGTACCATCTCCCATGGTCTTGGCGGGTATACCATTCCAATGCTGATCCGCTCAAACTCTGACTGAAGTAAGCCATTAACAATTCATCTTTTCCTTCATCTCCCCTCATCTTGCTGCAAAAACCCCTCAAGTGGGCTACTGGATCGCCATGCCCGTTGTATAGATCGAACTTGGGCATCTTGAAACCTGCCGGTAATTGCACATTCGGGAACAGACATAGGTCCTTGTAGGCCACGCTGACTTGCCCTCCCAACCCCCGCATGTCTCTGAATGATTGTTCTAATCTTTTAACTTTCCTGAACATCTCCTCCTGTTCGGTATTTTTGACTGGTTTATCAGCTTCTATCGGGAGGTCAAAGTGAGGAGTATAAGAAAGGGTTTCTGGAGCTTTGAAAGTGGGCTCCGAGGGGTAGTATTTGTTGTCCTAGGCCTGGAACATAGACTCGCTAGGAGATTTGTGGAGTGTAGCTGGTGGAGATGCTACGAAGACAGGAGTTACTGGTGGAGGGGGGTATGGAATCGGTTTAGAGGGTGGAGATTGTGGTGTATGAGAAGTGGTGCCCCGGTAGTGTTGGTAAATGGGAAAGCTCGGGGATAGATCGGTGGCAGGATGATCCTGAGTTTGAGCCGGTGGTGGAGTGAAGGTAGGGTTAGCCGGGTAGGCGGATGGCGGTTGTCCTTTAGCCCACGCCTGATACATTTCGGCCATTTGTTGTTTTAATTTGTACATCTCTTCCTTTATGGTGTTAACGTCCAACACTTTTCCTTCAATGACACTGGTGTCTACATCTGGGATAGACATGATTATTTCTCCTTTGGATTTGGTTTGGTAGGGGTGGGTTGCCAGTATGCTTAGGTGTACTAACTGCTTGAATTCTGATAACAACAACCAAACTTGTTAGTGATTAGAGTTTTAACAAATAAACAACCATACATAGGGATGCAATGCATCTAGGCAATTAGTCATTTCTACCATGTATTGGCTCGGTTGCTTATGTCATCCCAGCTTTTCCTGACCTTTCCCTTTTATTGTCACTCGCGCCTATCTTTTATTCCTCTCCCCCTTTATTCATTTTATTCTTTTCTTTTGGTTGTGGTCGAATCCTATGGAGATTGCCTACGTATCATGACCCCACATGAATCAGATCGAGCGTAGTTCTGGCGGAAACAATTATTATTACTTTTATTTATTTTAACAAACGAAACAGTACAAAGACAGAAATGACATTACATTTGGACAATACTTTAAAAAAAATGGTTTAAAAGACTCAAAATGGACTTAAACTAAAACATGACTATTATATGAAAAGTTCCAACAACTATGACCACGCTTCACTCCACAATCTTTTGCTTTTAATCACTGGAATATCTGCTCACGGTGGGGCTTGACCCGACTGACCTCCTAGTGTATGGTACATCCTCTCTAACTCCATTGCAAGATGACGGGCAAAAGTAGGTGCATGCTCTAGAAACCTCTCATAATCCATCCCTTGGCAGTTCACATAACTTTGAGAGGTGTAAACAGCCAAATCATGGATTTGTGCTCTGAAGTCGTGGAGATTCTGGTCTTGGTTTCGTAACTGTTGTTGGCGAGTGGTAGCTATATCTCTTATGTGGCCTTCCCGATCTAAAGTCGACTCCAATTGAGCCCGAAGTGTGGCCTGATCGAGTCTTGCCTGTGCTCTCTCCCTATCAATATCTGCGTGCTGATGTTCTCTATTGTACCTTCTCATTTCTTTCAACTGTGCATGGAGTTGAGCTTCTGAATGTATCCAATGGTCCTTCTCTCTCTTGAATTGAGCCATTTCTTCTTCACATCTCATTACTTGGCGTTCCTTACTAGATTTGGCCTCCTTATTTAACTGTATGTTTTTTTCCTTAGCTTTGTCTAACGCCTTTTCAGTCTTTGTCAAGATGGAGTCATAATCTTGCATTTTTCCATCAGATTGACAATGATTTTCTGATCTTTCCAACTTCTCACTGGCGCTTCAGAGGCTTTCTTCATCTGTTGAAACTGAGCGCGGAGAGTTTTATTCTCGCTAATCAGACTCTTCTTTTCACCTTCTGCTTCTTGTGCTTGTAAGTCTTTCTCCAAATTGAGGTTCCTCAGGCTTTCTTCTAAGGCATGAATAGTTGCTTTGTACCCCTTTTCCTTTTCACCCCAAGCCAACCGTTCTTGGATTTTGTCATCAAAGGTTGAACATGCGGTCTTTTTATGGGCCTTCTAGGATCAGGTTCTGGTGCATCATCCACACGGGATCTTTTCTCAAACCACCTAGCATAACCCGGATTTATCTCACCTTTCGCAGAATCTGGAACTCGGGTAACATCTTTCAAGTATCGACAACCATTCCAAATCCGCTGGATTAAAGCCTCAGGGAGAGTGGCTTCGGGGTGTAGCTCAATCACTTGCACACTCAAATATTCATCATCAGGCACCACTTGGTATCTCCCTAGCTGTCTTAGAACTCTCTGTGGCGCATACGGCTGGACACTTCTTAAACCCAACAGCAGCAAATAACTCTTTAAGGTTGACATGTGTATCACCTCTCTTACCGGGAGCCATCCCAAAGTCCACTCAATTTGACTTGCCATTAAAGATCTTAAATGGGATATCCAGGCTTCCACCCCTTCTGGAGATTTATAATCTTTTATTCTTTCTTCATAACTCTCAATAAAATTGTCCTTGCCCGGACCATACTGCATGAACTTGGGCTGATGTCGGAGATGTTCAGTCAACCACATTTGCAACAAAATATTACACCCTTCGAAGAATTTTGCCCCAGATTTACACAAAGTCAACGCCCGATAAATGTCTGAGAGAATGATCGGTGCAAGAGTGTGATGTTCTTTGGTAGTGAGGACTTGTATGACTCTGGCTATACGAATATCAATCGTCCGCTCTTTGTTTGGGAAGACCATGATTCCCAGAAAAGCCACCATGAAAGCGAAGCGACGGTGAATCTGCCAGGTGTCCTTGTTTTGTTTGTTAGTAAGGCCCTTTTCATGAATTTCAAATCCATCCGGCTTTCCGAACCTTGAATATAGGAAGTTAAACGAACAACACCCTTTGACAACGCTGCTTTTTCTGATTTGATTAATGATATTCAGAAGACCAAAGAATCGGTGTACTGAGGGAGCCTTTGGGAATATAAGATTCTGGTTTCTCAAATCTCCGTCAAAACCGGAATATCCAGCTATTTCTTCTAATGTGGGAGTAAGCTCGAAATCAGAGAAGCGAAAGACATTGTGAACAGGGTCCCAAAAAGTCACTAGTGCCGTAATCAAATCATCGCGTGGTTTAACTTTCACAATATCTGTGAGAGCTCCCAAATACTTAATGACCCATATCTGACCATCTCCTCCTAATTCATACCACCACATATGAAGCCGAAATAGAAACTCATCTACATCTGTGAACGGTGGGTTTTGGATGGTGCACATTTTGTACCTGCGAGTGACTTTAATTTTAAAAACAAAAATCAATACTCATTTTGAAAAAAAGAAAAACAAAATCATAAAAAAAAACACTTCGATGAAGAAGATTTAAAAGCTGTGTTTGCTAACCTGCAAAATTTTTATTTTATTTTATTTATTTATATTGTTTTTAAAAAAACAAATGACCAAAGGCAGCTGTTCTTGCAAAAACAGCCTTCCGGCGCCCTTTTGGGGACATCCGGCATATTTTGGACAAGAATGACATCGCCTTACTTATGACAACACAACGACATTTATGTACCCACATTTTTATTTATTTATTATCTATTTCTCTTTCTTTTTTTTTTAAAAATAGCTGGGCCCGATGTGGATTGCCTACGTATCTCACATCCGGCGAGAATCAAACTTACGTAGTTCGTAATAATAAAACTATTTTTAAAAGAAACACAAAATTTCCTTCTTTTGTTTTTTCAAAATTTCAAAATATTTTGGAAATTATTTTTTTTCCGAAAAACAGCCAATTTTCTTTCTCGGTCCTCACTTTGATTTTCCTTTTCTAACTTTTCCTATAAGCTGGTCAACATGCAAATCCGAAACAAATGAATGCACAAGTAAGATGCATCAGGATGGTCTTTTCATTTCAGGGTACACCTGCCCTAGACAGACCCAACCCCTGTGTTGAGTCTCCGAAGTCAAATGCACATGATGCAAACAAACGCTCCTACTAGGGATCCGACATGAAGCTGAGTTATTCTAAGTGTAAAACCTGGGGTATATTGTTCTAGACTTGGCTTTCCCAAGCGGACAGCTCGAGCCGAAGTGGGGGCAACATACCGGGAGCACGAAAGTCTACCCGGCCTAGTTACTTGGATCAACTTCGTTCTATTTGGTATGACTTCTAACAAAAAGGTGGGCCACGCGCACGTGTGCACTATAAATTCAGAAGACTCAAAAAGAAGAAGGGTTTCGTAATAGTTTATATATACAGTTCAGATAATATCAAAGCGGTAAAAAGCAATATTTTGCACATTAAGCACAAACATGAAAAAAATAATAAAGCCAAATATAACAATTACTGTAAGCTCGAATTCTTGAACTCTGAACCAGAAATTCTCGGTTCTTGTCCCCAACAGAGTCGCCAATGCTGTCACACCTCCATTTTACCACCCCGAAAGATGATACAAAGGAGTTTATTCCAATTAAAGTGACATTATTCGAAATGAGATTGTTTATTTATTTTTATCAGAGTCGCCACTTGGAATAAATTATGGTGTCCCAAGTCACCGGTTTATTTTAAATCCCGAATTGAGGAAATTTCGACTTTCTTTTTGAAGTCTGCGAACCAGAATTTCTAAGTAAGGAATTCTGTTAACCCGGGAGAAGGTGTTAGGCGTTCCCGGGTTCAGTGGTTCTAGCACGGTCGCTTAGCAATTTATACTTGGCTTTATTGTTTAATTACTTATTCTTAAAAACCTATGTGCAATTATCTTTTTATCACTTTTAAATCATTTGAATTATGCCTAATTAAAGAATTGAGTTACACGTACGTATACTCTTTTCTTTTGGCGCATCAAAATCATGTCACGCGTACGTGTCCACAATCATTAACGCTTTGTTTATTTTATTAAGACAAGTTTGGTTGAGGTTGCGGGAACGCATACCTTGATTTTAACTTGGAAAATTATAACTATGTCACGCGGACGTGTACATAATCAAAAAAGAAATTGACTAGTGTATTCAGGATATTCCATTTATTTTTCCTTTTAGATTCGAGACATTTAGTTGTGTATTATTATATTTTGTTTATATTACAGAGTGTCTTAAATTAGTTCCTGATTCATCCTCTTATGATTTTTTAGCACTCTTTTTATTTCTTGCAATGTTCTTGAATTAATTCGCAACCCGCATCACTTCCTCTCTTATGATTATTTTTCACTAATAGGCATAAAATATTCTATGCCTATTTAGTATACTCTTCGTGAAACCTTTTTGTTAAAATTGACATATAAACGCGAGCAACAACTCGGCCAAAATTTAGCCATGACCTTTTGTAACTAATTAACGTAATAACAAGACAATAATTTGAAAATACAGTCACATAACTATTACAATCAAGAGAGCCGATTCTTGACTGTAAAAAATGGGAATCAACAAACTAATCCAATTCTTGAAACTATTTCAAACAAAATTATCCTAGTATTATCTCCTTTATATATATACTATTTTTTATACTTTCCCTTTAAGACTAAATGCATGATCAAATTAACAATTTACGGAAGTGATTTAAGCTTACAAGAATAGCTCGATCATTTACACTCTATCACCTATATTTTTTAGAATACTCGTTTTCTTGGAATGATTCTTCTTTCAAACCTTTAATTACAAAGAACGATATTAAGAGCGTCAACACTAAATGTTAACACCGCTATAACTTCTCAAATTCTTATACCATAAAATGTTTAAAAATATAGCGTTAACATATTTAGCAATATATCTGAACCAAATATTAAAAAAATGAAGAGGAACCTTTTATGAAGATCAACATGGTAAAGTTCTTCCAAACAATCCATACCCCAAACTCAATATGCATAATTTAAACCACAGAGTTCAAGCAAACAATTCCCAATCTACCACAATTCTAAGTTAAACGCATTAATAGAAAACTTATACATTTCGAGCTAAACTTGACTGACTAACACAGTACATCACAAGCAGAATCGAAAAGAAAATTTTACACGGATCAACCTAATACTGAATTTATGCTTTAAGACAGCTTCTCATTTATTCTGCAATTCCATTACATAAACCACTGAGGTTCAAAATGTGTACCTGATGATAGCAAAGGAAACATCAAAGAAATGAAAGCTCAGCAGTCAGCAGAGATAGGAAGGAACATCCCAGTTTTAACCCAAGAAAACAACTATTAACCCTATATAATTCAATGAAAAAGTATATGGAAGATGGTTTCAGCCAATTCGAGATTGAAAACAGTAAAATAGAAATCAATGAAACAGTAATTTCCAGTTTTTTTCCAGTATTTTCAGAGTTATTTTTCTTTTTATTTTTAAGTACCAGCCTCTCTCTTCTATATCTATCTCCGTGTTCTTCTTCTGATTTTCAGCTCCCTTAAATGGGCATTTAATTAGTGCCTTTTCCACTACAACTTATCTTCTCCATTTTAAATTATCCACTCAAATTAGTGCTTTTAGTTAATTCAATAATGCAATTACTACCCTACCACTATTAGAAGCTTCTCAATTAGTGACCACTTGCATAAAACTTATAACAGTCAATTCTTGTTAACACAGTGTTAAAAAAGAAGTTATATTAAACTACTAAACTAATCCTAATTATTCTGACTAAGTGATTAAACGAGATACGATTTCAAAGTCTTAAAACAAGCTGATATCCCAATTATACGAAACAAATCCACAAGACCAGTCTTAAAGAAACAACAGTGAACAGAAATAATTTATACAAAGAACTGATCGAATTTCAAATGAAATTGACCAAAAAAAGAAAGAAAAATAGACGAGGAAGATGAATATCAGAATAAAATTAATAGAATATAAACATAGAATCAGGACAGAGACTCACTGGTCATTAGTAATTGAAGAAAACCTTCGAATCTTCAATTTTTAAACCAGATTTTGACTTTAACTGTGTGTTCTTATCAAGAACACATAGATAAAGTCAAAATTAGCTTAAAGTATCAGCGAATCTTGACTCTGCAGTTTTAGGTTTAAAACTTAGATTCATTATTCGACAAGTTCTGGTTTAATTCGAGGGTAACGAATCGTGGATTGAGGAAGAGGAGAGGGAGGTGGCTTCAGGGTGTTAATTTGGGAGGGATTGGAGCCGGCGCCGCCACCGGAAAGCTGTGGTGAATGGTGGCGGCTACTAGGGTTCATCCCTTTAAATCGAGATTCAAACAGTTCTAGGGATGTTCGAGGGAATTGGAGCAGGGATTTGGTATGGGGGGCTTGTGATGTTCATGGGGTGTGGTTTTCAGGCGGATTGGAGCCGGCGCCGCCGGGTTTAGGGCGGTGGAAAAGGGTGGCAGCTACTAGGGTTACTCGTCTCTGAAGAGATGACGTGAGACGAGTGAGAGGAGAGGGGTGTTCTGAGGGGGTGGGGTCTGTTTGGACAAATATATACTGGGGGTAAAATTGGATCCAGGCCGTTCGATCAAACGAGATCAACGGCTTGGATCCTCTAACTAAATGGAACGACACCATTTTAAACACCTTTGAGACCGGATCGGTCTCTGAAAAATGGGTCTGGGTCGGATACGGGTGATGGGGTGCGTTCTAGACCGTTGGATGAACGATTTTTAACGGCTCAGATTGAAGCATGTCCAAACAACGTCGTTTGGTTTAGTATGGTGATGGGCTGAGTATTGGGGCGGGTTTTAGTTGGGTTTTTGAAGAATATTTTGGGCCTGTAGATTTGGGTTTGAAGAATAGCCGGAGCTTTTGATTTCTCATTTCTTTCCTCTTTCTTTTCAAATTAGTTCCCTCCTTTTCTTGTTTTATTTATTAATTTTTTAAAAATTAAAATCCTAAATTAAGTTATAAAACCAATATTAATCTAAAAATACTAATTAACTTCAAATGATAATTATCACGAATAATTAAAATACTAAATTAAAAGAAAACACACAACTTGACAAAAAAAATATGTTATTATTGTTTGATTTTTCTTTTTTTGTAAAACACCTAATTATTAATAAAAAAAAATGGAAAATCAAATCCTAAATGTAGTACTATATTTTGTATTTTTTAATGCGTTAATAAAATTAAACATATACACAAACATATGCAAACAATCAGGAAAATAACATAATAATTCCTAAAAATAACACACAATTAAAGAAAAGACCTAATTTTGAGAATTCTTTTGGAGTAATTCGTGTGAGGCAAAAATCACGTGCTCACAACTGGTATGCATATAAACCAAAGATGCAATACGCCCAAGTGATCGTTATTTTCTAAAAAACTGAACATTGAATAATAATATGAATTCACAGCTAAATCATCAACATATTACATGAAGTTCGAATCCTGATTGTGATCTTGCCAATGACGATGAAAACCCCACATAATTTAGCAATTTTGTGACTTGTTGAACCGTAGATTCATTGTTTGAATCATAGCTCTTCAAGAACAAAAATGCCTCACTTGAATTCTAAAAGACAATGCAATAGAAGATTCTGAAGGGAAAAAAAAAACTAAGCTAAACATGAAACCAATTTAAACTAGATCTCAAGAAAAATAACGAAGCAAACCTAGATCCCTGCTATAGGAAAGCAGATATTTCCTAACATCGAAGCTTATCGCATAAATCAAACTCAGAAGCTATGACATTGAACCATCAATTCAACTTGCATACAAGATTCAAATCCATACTACAGTAGCCTTAAAAACCTTAAAAGAATCTTGAATTGACTGCATCTAAACAAGTTCAAATATTGACCTTAAAACGAATAAGTAATGCAAATGACTACATTTAAAGAATTAGACTAAGATGGACACCAAACCAAACTACCATGTCATATGATATTCAGAAGCTCAGTCCCTGATCACATATTCAGAGTTTGAAAGGCAATAAGCGAAATTCTCTAAAATAAGAAGTAGACAAATAAAGTAAAATATGAACACAACTAATTGGGAATACAACTCAAAGCTCCACATTTCCATTTCGATTCCAAATCAAGCTTTACATTAGGTGGAATGTAGAAATGTGTACCTGAATAACAGCAAAATAGACCAACAATTAGCTTGAAATTAAGAGGAAACAACAATAATAGACCAATAGCAACAGAAACAAGCCACGACCCCTAATTCAAACCACTTTCAAACCCAGATGAATCAGAATATACTTCAGAAACTGAAAAAAAAAACTTCAAGAATTGTAGAAGATCTCGATGGAACAGTAATTTTTCAGTATTTCTAGCTGTATCTGATTTTTTTTTAAAAAAAGATCTCTTCCTCCAAAATTTCAGCAAATGATCCCTTTATAGAGGGGTGTTAGGGCAACAATAAAGATTTCAGATTTTGCTTGTTGCTCCTTTCAATATTTTCGTTTTTGCTTAAAGAACCTCAGTTCAAAACTCCCATTTCATTTTAGTCACCAGGTCAGCTTCTAAGAAGCTTCCCACTTCTGTTACAGAATGATTCCCTCCAATAGAATCCCTAAACTACCCTTTCAAACCCCAGATATTCACCTTAAGGCAAGGTAGACCCAGGTCGAAATGACCCAATTTAATGGGTCTGACAATCCAAATTAAACCTCCATCTAGGCCTTTGTACCTCAGAACCCAATTAAAATCTATCAAGGATTCACCATTTTAAAAACTGACCTAAAATTACCCAAAAGAAAAATCACGGAAGCCTTAAACCAAAACCCAAAAACAAAAGAAAAGGAACATGAAGCTGAATTAACTAATTTTAAATAACAACAAAGTAACTATGCTGATTAACAAACAAGTCATGCATGCACAATATTGACAACGAGCATACAATGAAAAAACAGAAACAACGACACAGAAAAGAGATGAAGAAGGATGACTTAAAAAAGAAAAATACAAGAAAAAAACGTAAAAATACCTAAATGGGCTGGGCAAGCCTTGGAGTCTTTCTCTTGATTTATAGATTTTGACCGAAAGGAGTACCAATCATGTGTTCTCAGATGAAAACACATGACCAAGGTCCATTTTAGCCTCAATCATCACCAAATCTGTCGATTTTAGGGTTTGACATGTTAGTCCTCAAATTCAATTTAAGATTCGACGAGTTTGGGGGATATTCGTAGGAAAAGAGTCATGGATTTGAAAAGAGGGGAGTGAGGGGGTTTTGGGGTGTTGCTTTGGTGGTGTTTGGAGCCGCGCCGCCGGCTGAGAGCGGTGGAAAGAGGGGCGGCGCCTTAGGGTTTGGCCTTTGGTCTCTGGAACGGGGAAGTGAGAGAGACGAGAGATGAGGAAGGGGTCTGAGGGTTCCGACAATTAAATATTAAGCACATCCTCAGTTCCTGTGCGTTGGATTGAACAACATCGATGGCCCAGATCTGTCGAGCCTTCAAAACGGGGTCGTTTGGTTTTAGTGGGGAAAGGGATCGGGTTAAGGGCGGGTTTGGGCCAGGTTTGGTTGGGTACCAGGTGTTTAACACTTGGGTCTGGGGAAAACCAATTCTAACAGCCCAAATTCGGATTTCCTTTATTTCTTTTCTTTTTCTTTTTCAATTTCAAATTCTTTTATTTTCAAAATTAAAATAAAACCTAAATTGATTAATAATTATTTTAAACTAAATTAAGCTACCCAATTAGATTAATCACTCATCCTGGTATTTACAATAATTAATAAATCCTAAATTTAAAGAAAAACTATACAATTCAAAATTAAAAAGTTAAAATGCAAATTGAACTATTTTTGTGATTTTCATATTTTATAAAACAAACTAATTTACTAATTAATCTAACAAATATAAAATATAATCCTAAATGCATTGCGTGATATTTTTGTATTTTCATGAATTAAATAAAATAAACGTGCACAGACAAATGCAAATAATTAACAGAAAATGCCACAAAATCCAACAAAATTGCAAACACTAAAAGAAATTATTTTTCTTTGAATTTGTTGGAATAATTCATATAGGGCAAAAATTACGTGCTCACAGCTGCCCCTCTTTGCCCGGAAACACGAAGAGTTTTCGTGCAAAGATAAAGTGAGCGGACACGATCGATTTTTGCCCGTTTTAATACTCCGGGGGAAGCATTTTTGAAAGATTTGACCACACCCTGCTTCCGAGGTTGCCTACATATCCTTGGCTAAAAAGGAATCAGGTCAGTGTAGTTCGGGAATGTTTGGTAGCTGGGCCTACCGTGAAGCTGTGATTTCACTGTTGCTGCTGTTGCTGCTACTGCTTACTGAACTCCCTTATTACACCATGTAAAAAATAAAAAAAGCTAGACTAGACTATGATCTATGCTTTACAAAATCCTATCTAGATCTTCAAACTTGCTCTTGTGTTTCTTGTTGCCTTGTTGTCTTGTATTCTCTTGGTAAAATTACTTTGTTGCCATCTTGAATTGTAAACTGAGATGCTTCCCTTTCTCCAGACGGGCTCCTGACTGCTGCATTTGAAAGTATTCCCTACTCTCCAGGCGGGCTCGTGACTGCTACATTTGAAAGTATTCCCTGCTCTCCAGACGGGTTCCTGACTGCTGCATTTGAAAGTATTCCCTGCTCTCCAAGCGGGCTCTTGACTGCTAATTTAAAATGTATTCTCTGCTCTCTAGGTGGCCTCCTGACTTCAACATAGACAAAACAAAGAATTTGAAAGTTAAAATTTAAATTGTACTCCCTTGTTCTCTAGGCGGGCTCCTGACTACTACGCTTGAAAGTATTCCCTGCTCTCCAGGCGGGCTCCTGACTTCAACTTGAAACGTATTCCCATGCTATCTAGGCATGCTCCTGACTTCAAAACGTGAATGTATTCCCATGCTATCCAGGCGGGCTCCTAACTTCAGCAAAATAGACAAAAAAATGAGAAAATTTTCTGCCCCAGTTTGGGTATGTGGGCCCATGTGTAAGTGTAAAACGAATCACATTACTGAATATCAATAAAAATTTTGAAAACCAAAAACCTGAATTGTACTCCCTTGTTCTCCAGGCGGGCTCCTGACTGCTAAACTTGAAAGTATTCTCTACTTTCCAGGCGGGCTCCTGACTTCAACTTGAAAGTACTCCCTGCTTTCGAGGCGGGCTCCTGACTTCAAAATAGACAAAACAAAGAATTTGAAAGCTAAAACTTAAATTGTACTCCCTTATTCTCCAGGCGGGCTCCTGACTGCTAAATTTGAAAGTATTCCATGCTTTCCAGGCGGGCTCCTGACTTCAACTTGAAATGTATTCCCATGTTATCCAGGCGGGCTCCTGACTGCTGACTTGAAATGTATTCCCTACTCTTCAGGCGGGCTCCTGACTTCAACGAAATAGACAAAACAAAGAATATTTCCTGCCCCAGTTTGGTGGCTGGGCACAGGTGTGAGTGTAAAATTACACCATGTTATCAAATATTACCAAGAATTTGGAAGCTGGGTCCCATTATCCAGGAGGGTCCTGAAAATTCCTAGCTAAACGACAATTAAAAATCTAAGTTATATCTTCTAAAGTGTGACTTCTACAAAATCTTGTTATCTAAAAGGGTCTTTAAACTACTCCCCATTATCCAGGAGGGTCCTGAAAATCAAAGGTCATATTTTATCTTAAGGGTGACAACCTTCATGTCTGAATTATACTACCCTACAATAGAGTTTACGCTAAATGTTGTTATCTAATCGAAATCTTAAAGCTAAGTCTCATTATTTAGGAGGGTCCTGGAAACTCCTAATTGAATCCTGTCTCGAACATGCAAACTTCTAAGCTAACTTATATTCTTTTGGGATACATTTATGCTAGATTATGCTATTTTTGAACTTTAAACTAGGTCCCATTTTCCAGGAGGGTCCTAAAAATCAAAAATCAAACCTGTTTGGCGACTGCCTTTCTCTACGGAAGGTTTTTCCGAGACAATTGGAATTTTCTATCCCTGTTTCAATCAAAGAACATTTTGTCAATTTAAAATGGTGGTTAGTTGATGGCATTCGTGCTGAAGATCTTTCCACTGCATTGTTTTGTTCTGAATGGCTTTCCCGAACTGGCCCTGAACCGCTTTGACTTTCTGACTGACTTTCAAATCCCATGACCTTTGACGAACCGCGTGTTCTATACCCATGTTGCTATTTCACACCTCCGACCCCTCTATCCGAACCTTTGCATCTCCCATGACATTACCAAACCATTCTACCGATGAAACTTAATGTGATTCCTTGTACCCCACCTTACATTATGTTGTTTTTGGTATGCTCTGACCACGTTGTAATTTGCAATTTTGGGAGTTGGTAGTAAGCTTTAAACTCTTTTCCACTTACTTGGGACAAGACTGACATTAAAACATCTTAGACAAATAAACCCAAAAGAAAATGAAATGCAATGACTTTGCGGGTTAAGGATAAGAAGAATCCAAAACCAGATGACTGCTACAAAGGGAAAAAGAAAGAGAAACTTATCTGAGTGGAACAACTAGTACCAATGATCATGACATGCATTTCGGATTAATCGGCCCAATTTGTCCAACCAATCAACTTTCAATTGCTGTACTTTGTCATCTCATAATTTTCATGACCTGATTACTTTACCCAAACCTTGACCTTGTTCATCCTGCGATGCCTTGAAGTAGTTTTCCACCAACAGACCTTTCTCACTTGTTGACTTTTCAACTCACTTTCGCTTCATGGTGCCCGTAAGGGTTTTCACTAATAAGACTCTCATTCTTTGATTTCTCTCAGCTCTCGTCGCCTCATGGTACCCGCGAGGGTTTTTACCAATAAGACTCTCTCATTTTTATTTTCCTGCTTGACCCAGAGTGTTGCCCCTGACATGAATTACCTTTACCTGCTCGACTTGGCATTTCTCGAAGACTGATCAGAAGGTCTTTCTTTGGACCGTAATGTGGGCTTTTGGACAGGGTTAGAAAGAAAGGGTATAAAAGGCTCAAAACAATTCAAATGGGTTCAAAATTACAACTTTCAGAATCAAATTTCTTACAACGACCACAACTTCTGCCCCAGTTTCTTTCTTGGGGGCTTTTAGATGTTTATTTTGATGAGACCGAACTGTGAGGCTGCCTACGTATCCTCAAAAGGAATCAGGTCGAACGTAGTTCATGTCATAAAAATTACTTTGTTGTTGTGATTTTCTTTTATCTTTCTTCTTTTTTTTCTCTTTTGCTTTTCTCTTTTTTTTTTCTTTTACTGTTTTTCTCCTTTTTTTCTCTTTTCTTCTTTTTCTTCATTCTTCTTTTTTCATTCTTTTCTTTCTCTTTCCTTTCTTTCTCTTTTTCGTTTCTTCCTTTTCTTATCTTTCATGCTTGTGTTTCCGATATTCACTACTGATTCCGAAAGAGGGGTAAGAAAGAAAATAAATAAGGCTCAAAAGGGGGTGACGAGGTGTAAAGTGTTTAGATAGCAGAACAAAACGCCTTCGTCATTTCAATCTTCAAAATATGCCAAATACAAACAAGTACAATCAAACAAAGAAATCATACATAGTATCTATTGAATGCATCAGAATTGATAGCCATTTCTACACATTTCCCTTCTACATCTATCAAATATAACGCGCCATTGGACAACACTCTAGTTACAATAAATGGCACCTGCCAGTTTGGGGCGAACTTTCCTTTTGCTTTAGCCTGATGAGGTAAGATACGTCTCAACACTAACTGACCCACTTCAAACTTTCGTGTTCTATGCTCTCGCCATTCTCTGTTGGTAAAACTGGCCGTGCCACACTGCTGCCAATCTCTTTTCATCAATCAGACTTAATTGCTCCAATCAGGTTTTGACCCATTCGGCGTCATCAATTTCTGCCTCAGTGACAATCCGAAGGGATGGGATTTCAATTTCTGCGGGTATTACTGCCTCCATTCCATACACCAACAAATAAGGAGTGGCCCCTACTGAAGTGCGAACAGTAGTGCGATAACCCAACAATGCGAAAGGTAACTTCTCATGCCATTGTCTGGACCCTTCCACCATTTTCCGAAGTATCTTCTTTATGTTCTTATTGGAAGCCTCGACTGCTCCATTCGCTTTAGGGCGATATGGGGTGGAATTGCGGTGTATAATTTTAAACTGCTGACAGGTCTCCGTCATCAGATGACTGTTGAGATTAGAACCATTGTCCGTGATGATTACCTTCGGAATCCCAAACCGACAAATGATATTTGAATGCACAAAATCGACCACTGCTTTCTTGGTCACAGATTTGAAAGTTTTCGCTTCAACCCACTTGGTGAAATAATCAATGGCTACCAGAATAAACCTGTGTCCGTTTAATGCTGCTGGCTCGATTGGCCCAATGACATCCATACCCCAAGCAACAAAGGGCCATGGTGCCGATATTGTTTGCAATTCATATGGTGAGGAATGAATCAAATTTTCGTGCACCTGGCACTGATGACACTTGCGCACAAAACTGATGCAATCTCGCTCCATAATGAGCCAGTAATAACCTACTCGGAGAATCTTCTTTGCCAGAATGTACCCACTCATATGCAGTCCACAAACCCCGGAGTGTACCTCAGTCATGATAGCTATGGCTTGTCTGGCATCGATGCATCTTAGCAATCCAATATCTGGAGTTCTTCTGTATAACACCCCTCCACTGAGGAAAAATCCACTTGCCAATCATCGAATTGTTCTTTTCTGATCACCTGTGGCCTGTACCGGATATACCCCCATCCTGATGTATTCTTTGATATCGGAACCATGGCTCCCCATCAAGTTCTTCTTCCACCATATTACAGTAAGCATGCTGATCATGGACTTAAATCTGCAAAGGGTCCACATAAGCCTTATCTGGATGATGTAACATTGACGTCAGAGTAGCTGAAGCATCGGAAACTTCATTATGGATCCTTGGGATATGCCTGAATTCTATTGACTGAAACCGCTGGCAAAGATCATCCAAACATTGTCTATATGGTATGAGTTTCAAATCCCGTGTTTCCCATTCTCCCTGAATCTGGTGCACCAGAAGGTCTGAGTCACCCAAGACCAAGACTTACACCCATATCCACCGCTAACCTCAAACCCAGAATGCATACCTCGTACTTAGCCATGTTGTTGGTACAATAAAAACGAAGCTGAGCCGTAACAGGGTAGTGTTGTCCTGTTTCAGAAATAAGTACTTCTCCTATCCCTACATTCTTCATGTTTGCAGCCCCATCAAAGAAACGTTTCCATCCCGGCTTCTCAACTTGCTCCAACTCGTCAATATACATCACCTCTTCATCAGGGAAATAAGTTTTCAAAGGTTCATAATCTTCATCAACCGGGTTCTCGGACAAATGGTCTGCCAAGGCCTGTGCTTTCATTGCAGTTCGAGTCACGTAGACAATGTCAAACCCTGTGAGCATGATCTGCCACTTTGCAAGCCTCCCTGTGGGCATAGGTTTCTGAAAGATATACTTCAATGGATCCAAGCAAGATATGAGGTAGGTAGTATAAGATGACAAATAATGTTTCAGCTTCTGTGCCACCCAAGTTAGGGTGCAACATGTCCTCTCAAGATGAGTATACTTAATCTCGTACGACGTGAATTTCTTGCTGAGGTAGTAGATGTCCTGCTCCTTCCTGCCAGTGATATCATGTTGACCCAATACACAGCCGAATGAATTGTCTAAAACCGTCAAATATAGAATCAAAGGTCGCCCTAGTCCTGGCGGGACGAACACAGGTGGATTTGACAAATACCCCTTTATCTTATCAAACGCCTCCTGACATTCATATGTCCATTTGACCGCAACGTCTTTCTTTAACAGTTTGAAGATAGGCTCACAAGTTGTCGTGAGCTGAGCGATGAACCTGTTGATATAATTCAATCTCCCCAACAAATTCATCACCTCGGTCTTGTTCCTCGGAGATGGCAATTCCTGGATGGCCTTGACTTTTGATGGATCCAGTTCAATGCCCCGGCAGCTGACTACGAACCCCAACAACTTTCCATACGGCACCCCAAAAGCACACTTTGCAGGATTAAGCTTGAGATTGTACCTGCGAAGCCTTTGGAAGAACTTCCTCAGGTCCCTGACATGGTCAGACTGCTTTCTAGACTTCACAATCACATCATCCACGTACACCTCGATATACTAGTATATCATATCATGGAATATTATTATCATTGCCCTCATGTAGGTTGCCCCAGCATTCTTCAAGCCGAATGGCATGACCCGATAACAGTACGTTCCCCACGGCGTGATGAATGCCGTCTTTTCTGCATCTTCCTCGTCCATTAAGATCTGGTGATAACCCACGTAACAATCCGCAAAAGAACTAATCTCATGTTTGGAACAATTATCAATCAAGATATGGATGTTCGGCAATGGGAAATTGTCTTATGGACTCGCCTTGTTGAGATCCCGATAGTCAATACACACCATGGTCTTGCCATCCTTCTTCAGCACAGGCACAACATTGGCTAACCAGGTGGGATACCGGGTGACCCAAATGACTTTGGCATCGAATTGCTTGGTGACCTCCTCTTTGATCTCTACACTCATATCCGTTTTAAACTTTCTCAGCTTCTATTTGACAGGAGGGAACGCCGGGTCAGTGGGCAACTTGTGAACCACTAAATCAGTGCTTAGACCCGACATGTCGTCATAGGACCATGCAAAAATATCTTTGTATTCGAACAGTGATTTAATTATCTCCTCCCTGAGTTGAGGTTCCAGATGGACACTTATTTTAGTTTCACGGACATTATCTTGGTCCCCTAGATTAACTGCTTCTGTATCATTCAAATTAGGTTTGGGCTTTTCCTCAAAATGACTTAGTTCCTTACTAATTTCTTCATAGGCCTCATCATCATCAAATTCCAACTCGTCATCACACTCAATTTCTTGTATTATTATTTCAGAGTTAGATTGACTTTTAAAACTGGGCCGAAGATTCCTCATGCATGTCATGTCATTGATATCAACATAAAAAGAACTGCACAAAAGAAGAAAACAAAAATAGAATTAGAAGAAATGAAGGAAAAGGAACAATTGCATTTCATTGAATTTAAAGATAACAAGTATTTAACACATCCAACTGGACGGAACATAATATCTGAATTACAGGCCCTGGAATAATCCAGACAACTAAAAGAAAATCAAAACCCACTACCAAGACTCCCTCCGGGTAGGAAGAGGAGTAGCTTCCCAGTTGTTGACTTTTGCACGTGGTCCCACGAATTACACATCTGCCTTGCTTGACCCTTCCCCAGCCTCATCCATGTTAACCTCGGCGAATAACCTTTCAAACCCCTTTTCCAAGTCTCCATCAGCACCAATCAATGATCCAGGAACCTTTGACAACAATTGCTTTCTGATACCCGACCTGATGAATGATCTGTACAGACGCGGGATTCGCCATGGCAATGACCATACTTTTTGTTTCATTTTGCGGGCTCGTCTCACATCTGCAACTGTAGTCTTGAACCCCAGACCAAAAGTATCCAGATTCTTTGGGAGAGAAACTGGCTGCACAATACCTTGCAGAGATGCACCCAAACCCTTGCCCGAAAAACCATTCTTCAACATTTCAATGGCTACCATGACTGATGCAGTAGCTACCTTTGGAGTTGGAACGCACTTCCCTTCTGGAACTTTCTCTACCGATACTGTATCGAAAACCTGATAAACCTATGGCCCCTTGTCGTCTTCAACTTCTATGAGCGGAACAATGGCATCATTGGGTACACACAAATTATCCTCGCCGTGTACGACAATTTCCTATTGATCCCATTCAAACTTGACAATTTGATGCAGAGTAGACGGGACCGCTTTGGCAGCATGAATCCAAGGTCATCCCAATAACAGATTATAGGAAATAGCCACATCGAGCACCTGGAACTCCATGGTAAATTCAACTGGCCCTATTGTGAGCTCAACCACAATGTCCCCGACTGAATCTTTCCCTCCACCGTCGAATCCCCAAACGCAAATACTGTTCTTGTGAATTCTTTCATCCTCCACTTTCAGCTTGTTCAATGTGGAGAGAGGACAAATGTTCGCACTAAACCCATTGTCAACTAGTACCCGAGTAACCACAAAATCTTCGCATTTCACCGTTAGATAGAGGGCTCTATTGTGCTCAATACCCTCCACGGGCAACTCATCATCAGAAAAAAGTGACTCTGTTTACCTGAAATATCTTGCTAGCTATCTTTTCTAAGTGGTTTATTGAGATTTTGTCAGGAACGTGGGCTTCGTTCAAGATCATCATCAAAGCACGACGATGTTCGTCTGAATGGATCAATAATGACAAGAGCGAGATCTGAGCTGGTGTCTTCCTTAACTGCTCCACAATGGAATAGTCTTGTACTTTCATCTTTCTTAGAAATTCTTCTGCTTCTTCCTCGGTCACCACTTTCTTCACCAACACTGGATTATCTTTTGAGGTCTTAGCTTTTCTCAACTCTTCGGGGGAATAGCATCTCCCCGATCGAGTCAAACCATGAGTATCACACACTTCTTCTTTAACCACTTTCCCTTTGTAAGTCACGGTCACTCATTCATAATTCCATGGGACTGCCTTGCTGTTGACTATCGGTAATTGAGTTACCGGTTTGATAATGACAGGATCTGTAGGGGCGCCTTTCACAATTACCACAAGCTTGTTCGTCACTCCTGACACAACCACTTTTGCTCTTTCAAGTTTTCCTACAACGTCACTTGAGGACCCCTTCTTGACCTCTATAGATGGTTCATTATTTGCCCTGTTCAACTTGATAACAGACTTCTCACTTGTTAACTTTTCAAATGGTCTGGCTTCACTAGCCCGAATCATCATGACAGTTTGCGAAGGCTTCTTAGGCTCCCCTCCCTTATGCACTATCTCAATCATATTTGTTTCATGATGGGCTGGCAAGGGATTCTGATTGATATTGGGCACCTCCGGAGCTTGGACCTCAATCCGATTGGTGTCAATGAGTTCTTTAATGGTTGTTTTCAATTTCTAGCATTTTTTTGTGTGATGTCCCGGGGCCCCTGAACAATACTCACAACTCACCGAGCGGTCAAGATTTCTGGGAGGAGGATTCGACAATTTAGCCTCGATCGAATTCAATATACCCAACTGTCTCAGTCTGTGGAATAGACTAGCATATGATTCTCCCAATGGAGTGAAAGTCTTTTGCTTTTGCAACCTCTCATTCTTAAAAGCTTGGTTGGGTCGAAAACCCATTCCAGGAGGATTTCTGTAGGCTTTTGGGGGTGGATAGTTGTTTTGTGGAGCTTGGTACGGATTTTGTGGAGCTGGCGCACGCCATTGTGAGTGAACGGGCGGTTGGGTATAGGTTTGTGCGTGATGGACAGAAAAATGGGGATCTGGCGGTGGGTAATAGTGTTGTGGTGGGTTATATGGAGTATGGGGTTAAGTTTGGGGATAAAGTCGCGGCTGGTTGTAGTAACGGGGAAGGTTCCTGGATCCAACCTAAGCTCCCGACTCAATTGTCGCAACATCCTCCTTCTTCTTTTTCCCAAGCACACCCCCAATACCGTTTTGAATGGCCTGAGTGGTCGCTTTGATCGCTGAATAACTCATGATCTTGTTGGAATTGAGTCATTCTTCAACCATGCCTCCCATTTTTACTATTTCATTAAAGGACTTACCTACTGCTAACACCAAGTGACCGAAATAAGTGGGTTCCAAAGCCTGCAAAAAAATAATCAACCATCTCGCTTTCTTTCATCGGAGGGTCAACCCTCGCTACTTTCTCTCTCCACCAGAATCCATATTCCCTAAATCTCTCACTGGGCTTCTTCTCAAGCTTTGTCAACGATAGACAGTCGGGGATAATTTCGAGGTTGTACTGAAAATGGCAGGCAAAGGCTTGGGCCAAATCGTCCCATGTGTACCACCTGTTGTGATCTTGTCTGGTATACCATTCTAAGGCCGATCCACTTAAACTTTGGCTAAAATATGCCATCAGCAATTCATATCTTCCACCTGCTCCTCTGATTTTGCTACAAAATCCTCTTAAGTGTGCTACTGGGTCACCATGCCCATCGTACAGATCAAACTTGGGCATTTTGAACCCCGTTGGCAACTGAACATCTGGGAACAGACATAAATACTTATAGGCCACACTTACTTGACCTCCCAACCCCCTCATATCTCGGAACGACTATTCTAAGCTTTTGACCTTTCTGATCATCTCTTCATGCTCGGGATTTTGGGTGGCTTCTTGGTCTCTACCGGGAGATCAAGATGAGGGGTGTAAGGATATGGTTCTGGAACTTTGAAGGTGGGTTCAGGGGGACAGTACTGGTTGTCGTGTGTTTGGAACATGGGTTCACTGGAAGATCAGTGTAATATAGCAGGTGGAGGTGCCACAAAAACAGGTGTAATTGGTGGGGGAGGGTATGGGACTTGTTTGGGTGGGGGAGCTTGAGAAGTATGGGAAGTGGCGCCATGGAATTGTTGGTAGAGGGGAAAGGTTGGAGATGAGTTCACAGTGGGAGGCTCCGGAGGTTGGGCTGATGGTGGGATATAAGCAGGGTTGGCAGGATAAACCGGTGGTGGATGCCCCTTCGCCCAGGCTTGGTACATTTCAGCCATCTGTTGCTTCAACTTATACATTTCTTCCCTCATGGCATTAATGTCCAATTATTCCACTTATTTCGATGGGTCAACAATACTTGTTTCCGGTTCCTGGTTGGCCATATTCAGCCTGTCTTTCGATCGGGTGTTGTATGAGTGAGTTGCCAGAATGCCAATCAACTAACCACCTGCCTGAACTCAATACATCAACAACAACCTTGTTAGCGATTAGGCTTTAACAGATTGGTAACCGCATATTGGGCAGAATGCACCTAAACAGTTAACCGTTTCTATTATGTATTTGATCGGTGACATGCGTCATCCCGGCCTTTTCTTACTTTTAATTGCAAACTTCCCCCTTTTCTTTCTTCTCGTTTCCTTCCTTTCATTCTTGCCTCTATTCTCTCTTTGTTTTTACTCTCTCTTAATTTCTTATTTTCTCTCTTTTCTTTATTGTTTTTCCGCTCTTTTCTTTTCTTTACTCTCTTGTTGTTCCTCTTATTTTCTTTCTCTGTCTTTTTTATTTGGTTACGGTCGAATCCTATGGAGATTGCCTACGTATCATAACCTCGCATGAATCAGACCACGCGTAGTTCTTGGAGATAAGTGTGAAATAAAACATTTTTTGGGATTTTCAGTTTTCATAAAAAAACAAATGCTTCCATTACAAAACTCAAAACTAACAAATTGTAAAAGACTAACAGATTTCGATGCAAAGATGAAATACAGACTCCGAAAATAAACATCATACTCCAACAGAAGAAAATACAGACTCAAAAACAATTTGACGGACTCTAGCAGAAAGAAAATACAAACTCAACATGACTGACAGACGCTAACAAAAGGGAATGCAGACTCAAACGGAAAAATCATGAATACATCAATGCTCCTGGTGCCCGCGGGACATCATTCGGTCTCGCCGCGGGCCTATATGCAAGCTCCCTTTGAAGTCGATCCAAGTCATTCATTATCTGTTTAACAAATGTCATTACTGCTGCAAAGAAGGTAGTGCGAGTCATATCCTCACAGATCTGGAACTTCATAACGATGTAGTCAGCGATGTTTCTAATTCTCTCTCTTATGACGCCTTTTTCTTATAACAAATGGCCAATCTGCTGGGCCCTGGCTTCCAAAGTTTGCTCAGCCGCAAGGTTTTGCTCCTAAAGTTGTTGCAAATCTATTTCTAATAGCGTAAATGCTGTATAACAATGTTCCCTTTCAACTTTGAAGTCTTTTGCCTGTTTGATCATTTTGTTTTCCGTGGCGATGACCCTTTTCTTTAACCCTGCGACCTCATCGTCGTACCTTTGTCTCAACTGCTTAACCAGGCTTACTCGTTCGTCTGCGTTTTTAGCCAATTGTTTTCGAGCCTTGGCTAGTTCACTTTCTGCTTTGTTCAAATCAAAACTATAGTCATTTACTTTCTGCCTCAGGTTAGCTATGAGTTTTTCATCTCTGTCACTTCGGGCTGGATTTTCTGCCGCTACTTTTATTTTCTGAATTTGAGCTCGAAGAGCCTCATTTCCTTGGCTAGCTTTTTCTTTTCTCCTTCATCCACCGCGACTTGTAAGCTATTATCGAATTGAAGTTCTTTGACTTGCTTTTCCAATTTGCTTATGGTATCCCTGTACTCGTTTTCTTTGGTCATCAAGTCCCATTGCACTTGTGCTCCGTCGGTGAATTGTTGGATATAGGGTCTCTTTGCGGGCCTGTCAGGTTCATGTTGAACTCGGGATCTTTTACCATACCAAGCAATATAACTAGGCTCCACCTCGCCTCTGGATAGGTCTCGTACTTGAGTATTAGGCCCTAAGAATCTGCACTGATGCCAAATCCGGCACACTTTCTCTTCTGGGAAGGCAGCTTTTGGATCTAACTCAATGACTTGCCGACTCAAATCTTCATTGTGTGGGATGGTCTGGTATCGGCCTAACTGACGTAAGACCCTATGCGGAGCATAAGGCTGGATACTCCGAAGACCCATCAACAGCAAAAAGCACACCTCAGCCGACATATAGATTACTTCATTGACCGAGAGCCACCCAAATGTCCATTCGATCTTATTTGCTGTCAAAGATCTCAAATGAGCATGCCATGCTTCCGTACCATCCGGAAACTCATAACCCTCTACTCGCTTTTCATGTTTTTCAATGCACTCAAGGCCACTCATACCGCAATTCAAGTATCCGGGACGATGGCAAAGGTGTTCCTCCATCCATATTTGTAACAACATATTGCATCCTTCAAAGAACTTTGCTCCTTCTCGACTGAGAGTGAGATCTCGGTAAATTTCTGCCAAGATCAGCGGCACTATAGTCCCATTTGTCTTTTTCATCATAAAGTCGGCTATCCCTACTAGCCCCATCTTTATGTTCCCATCTTTTCTCGGGCAAACCAAGATACCTAGGAGTGCCACTATGAAATCTAATCCTCTGTGATCTTCCCACTTATCTTGATCTCTAGAGTGAGTAAGACCGGTATCTGGAGTTTTGAAGCCACGGGGATTCCCGTAACGTCGAAACAGAAAGTAGAAGGTACAAAATCCTTTGGCCAGATTTCCGTCTCAGATATCCCGGCTGATGCTTAACAAGTCCAAAAATTTGTGAGGGGTCACTGTTCTTGGTGCTACCGGGTATTGACTTCTGAGATTCCCTTCGAAACCAGCATAGCCTGCTATCTCTTCTAGCGTAGGAGTTAACTCGAAATCCGCAAAGTGGAACACATTATGTGTTGTGTTCCAAAACGGTATCAAGGCCTCAATCACGTCTTTTTTGGGCTTGACCTTCAAAAGCCCAATAAGACTGCCCAATGCTTTTGTCACAACTTTCCTGCTGCCGCCCCCCAAATCATGCCACCACATATGTAGCTCCAAAGGGATCTCTTCACGGACTGAGAAAGGTTCATTTTGATTTGTGCTCATCCTGCATATTTATTAAGGTGATTTTAATTAAAAGAAAACCATGACTCGTTTTTGACTTAAGAGAAATGACCATTTTTCAAAATTTCCACAAAACATCCGGCCTTGCCAACACGGCCTTTCAGCACTTCGAAAACGAAGATTTTAAGGCTGTGTCAGCTAACCAGCCAAAACCTCTAAAAGTGACAAAAAGTGGATGTTCTTGCAAAAACAGCCTTTCGACGCCCTTTTAGGGACATTCGGCTATTTCTGACAAGAATGACATCACCCTAATTATTTTCAAATTAAAGTAAGATTTTTGCTCTTTTGGCTACTTTCGCAAAAAAAGAAGTTGGACCCGATGGGGGTTGCCTACGTATCTCACACCCTGTGAGAATCAAACTGGCGTAGTTCGGGCAAATAAAATAAACTATTTTTTGAAAACAAGACTTTTTTTTCTTTTTTTTTTCATTTCGTTAGCAAATAAAATTATTTTTTGATAACACCAACTTTTGTTTTTCCTCTTTTTTGTTTTTATTTTCTCAGAATTCGACAGAGTTTCGACACTATTTGGACATTGTTTTTTTTTTCAGAAGAGGCGATTAACTCTCTCTAACCCTCATACTGCTATTTCTCTTTCCTCAACTTTTCCCAGTATTCATAAGCCGGTCAGCATGCAAGTCTGAAGAAAATAAATGCACAAGTAGCTAGTAGGATACATCAGGATGGTCTTTTTATTTCGGGTGCACCTGTCCTAGACAGACCCAACCCCCGTGTTGAGTCTCTAAAGCCAAAATGCACATGATGCAAACAAACGTTCCTACTAGGGATCCTACATGAGGTATTGTTATACTAGGTTTAAACTTGAGTTTATTTGTTCTAGACCTGGCTTACTCGAGCGGACAACTCGAGCCGAAGGGGTGCAGCGTACCGGGAATACAAAAGCTTCACTGACTTTGCAACTTGTCCAAACTTCGTTCTAAATTTGGAATATGACTCTAACAGAAAAGAAGTCACACGAAGTGCGCACTTCTTCATGATTTAGAAGACTTAGAGAGAAGAGAGATTTCGCAACAGTTTATACACAGTTCACGGAATATCGAAGCGGTAAAAGCAATCAATTAGCACATTAGGCCCAAATCATGTAACAAAGTCTGATAATGGATAAAGCCAACTATAACAATTATTCTAAGCTCGAATTCTTTAACCCTGAACCAGAGATTCTGGGTTCGATCCCCAGCAGAGTCTCCAGAGCTGTCACACCTCCTTTTTTACTACACCCCTAAGGGTGTATATAGGGAGTTTTTCCAATTAAAGGACAATCGAAATGAGATTTATTTTATTAAAATTCAGAGTCACCACTTGGGAGATTTATGGTGTCCCAATCCACCAGTTGAATCCCGAATCGAGGAAAACTTGACTCTGTTTAACAGTCCGCGAACCGAAAATCCTAGTAAGGAATTCTGTTAACCCGGGAGAAGGGGTTAGGCATTCCTTAATTCCGTGGTTCTAGCACGGTCGCTCAACTGTCATATTCGGCTTAATTATCTAATTTTTTAACGATTATAAACCTATGTGCATATTTTAACTTTTAACCGCTTCTATTTAATTTTTAAAGAAGATTAAACGTCGTTTAAAATACGTCTTTGGATCGCGCCACATGAAATGCACCCGCAATCCTAAACATATTTTATTCAACGTTTCAAGATTTGATTTGGGTCACATGAAATGCACACCCGAGTTTAAGAAGGTAAAAATATTAAATAATGCGCCCTAAAGCAACTAACGCATCTTTTAACTTTTGCGAGGGCCATGGAAATTTGCTAAATGGCACGCCTCGATTTATTCTAATTATAAAGTTTCTAAACTAACTTACGAGGGCTATGAATTGTATGTTTGTCTAATATGACACGCCTCAAATTAATTACCACAAATAATTGAACTAACACAATTTAAGGCCGAGGTATGCAACTATTAGGGAAAGGGGGAGGGGCGTTAGATTTTCAGAAGCCAGATCACCCCTAGTAGTTAACATCAGCAACAATAAAAATTTTAGGCTCGAGAAGAGGCCCAGGACAAACGAAACAGCGAGACCACTCCTTAATTCCAAAGGGGCCTCCAAGACCAGGCCCAAAAGTCAGCTGAGCCTACTGGCCCTGGCCAGCACATGCCTTACTGGTATACGTATAAACCAAAGATGCAATACGCCCAAGTGATCATTATTTTCTAAAAAACTAGACATTGAATAATAGTAAGAATTTATAGCTAAATCATCAACATATTACATGAAGTTCGAATCCTGATTGTGATCTTGCCAATGACAATGAAAACCCCACATAACTTAGCAATTTTGTGACTTGTTGAACCGTAAATTCATTGTTTGAATCATAGCTCTTCAAGAACAAAAATGCCTCACTTAAATTCTAAAAGACAATGCAATAGAAGATTTTTAAGGAAAAAAAACTAAGCTAAACATGAAACCAATTTAAACTAGATCTCAAGAAAAATAACGAAGCAAACCTAGATCCCTGCTATAGGAAAGCAGATATTTCCTAACATCGAAGCTTATCGCATAATCAAACTCAAAAGCTATGGTATTGAACCATCAATTCAACTTGCATACAAGATTCAAATCCATACTACAGTAGCCTTAAAAAACTTACTTAGTACACATTTAAAGTTTAAAAGAATCTCGAATTGACTGCATCTAAACAAGTCCAAATCCTGACCTCAAAATGAATAAGTAATGCAAATGACTACATTTAAAGAATTAGACTAAGATGGACACCAAACCAAACTACTAGGTCATATGATATTTAGAAGCTCAGACCCTGATCACATATTCAGATTTTGAAAGTCAATAAGCGAAATTCTCTAAAATAAGAACTAGACAAATAAAGTAAAATATGAACACAACTAATTGTGAATACAACTCAAAGCACCAGATTTCCATTTTGATTCCAAATCAAGCTTTACATTAGGTGGAATGTAGAAATGTGTACCTGAATAATTGCAAAATAGACCAACAATTAGCTTGAAACTAAGAGGAAGCAGCAGTAATAGACCAATAGCAACAGAAACAAGCCACAACCCCTAATTCAAACCACTTTCAAACCCAGATGAATCAGAATATACTTCAGAAACTGAAAAAAAAAATTTCAAGAATTGTAGAAGATCTCGATGGAACAGTAATTTTTTAGTATTTCTAGCTGTATCTGATTTTTTTTAAAAAAGATCTCCTCCTCCAAAATTTCAGCAAATGATCCCTTTATAGAGGGGTGTTAGGGCAACAATAAAGATTTCAGATTTTACTTGTTGCTCCTTTCAGTATTGTCGTTTTTGCTTAAAGAACCTCAGTTCAAAACTCCCATTTCATTTTAGTCTCCAGGTCAGCTTCTAAGAAGCTTCCCACTTCTGTTACAGAAAGATTCCCTCCAATATAATCCCTAAACTACCCTTTCAAACCCCATATATTCACCTTAAGGCCAGGCAGACTCAGGTCGAAATGACCCAATTTAAAGGGTCTGACAATCCAAATTAAACCTCCATCTGAGCCTTTGATACCTCAGAACCCAATTAAAATCTATCAAGGATTCACCATTTTAAAAACTGATCTAAAATTACCCAAAAGAAAAATCACGGAAGCCTTAAACCAAAACCCAAAAACAAAAGAAAAGGAACATGAAACTGAATTAACTAATTTTAAATAACAACAAAGTAACTATGCTGATTAACAAACAAGTCATGCATGCACAATATTGACAACGAGCATACAATGAAAAACAGAAACAAAGACACAGAAAAGAGATGAAGAAGGACGACTTAAAAAAAAAAAGAAAAATACAAGAAAAAAAAACGTAAAAATACCTAAACGGGCTGGGCAAGCCTTGGAGTCTTTCCCTTGATTTCTAGATTTTGACCGAAATGAGTCTCAATCATGTGTTCTCAGATGAAAATACATGACCAAGGTCCATTTGAGCCTCAATCATCACCAAGTCTGTCGATTTTAGGGTTTGACATGTTAGGCCTCAATTTCGATGTAAGATTCGACGAGTTCAGGGGATACTCGAGGAAAAAGAGTCATGGATTTGAAAAGAGGGGAGTGAGGGGGTTTTGGGGTGTTGCTTTGGTGGTGTTTGGAGCCGGCGCCGCCCGCTGAGAGGGGTGGAAAGAGAGGCGGCGCCTTAGGGTTTGGCCTTTGGTCTCTGGAACGGGGAAGTGAGAAAGACAAGAGATGAGGAAGGGGTTTGAGGGTTCCGACACTTAAATATTAAGCATACCCTCAGTTCCTGTCCGTTGGATTGAACAACATCGACGACCCAGATCTGTCGAGCCTTCAAAACGGGGTCGTTTGGTTTTAGTGGGGAAAGGGACTGGGTTAAGGGCGGTTTTGGTCTGGTTTTGGTCGGGTACCGGGTGTTTAACACTTGGGCCTGGGGAAAACCAATTGTAACAACCCAAATTCGGATTTCCTTTATTTCTTTTCTTTTTCTTTTCTTTTCAAATTCTTTTCTTTTCAAAATTAAAATAAAACCTAAATTGATTAATAATTTTTAAACTAAATTAACTTACCCAATTAGATTAATCACTCATCATGGTATTTACAATAATTAATTAAATCCTAAATTTTTAAAAAAAAGACGATACAATTAAAAATTAAAAAGTTAAAATGCAAAATGAACTATTTTTGTGATTTTCATATTTTATAAAACAAACTAATTTACTAATTAATCTAACAAAAATAAAATTAAATACTAAATGCAGTGCGTGATATTTTTGTATTTTCATGAAATAAATAAAATAAACGTGCACAGACAAGTGCAAATAATTAACAGAAAATGCCACAAAATCCAACAAAATTGCAAACACTGAAATAAATTATTTTGCTTTGAATTTGTTGGAATAATTCATATAGGCCAAAAATCACGTGCTCACAAGCTCGACAAAGCAGGGTACTCCTGCCATAATTCTTTCATCGGTTGACCCACCACCTGCTTAACCAGCTAAAGGCGGGGGTCAGGTCGCCTGAGGTGGAGGCCTTTCAATTAGAGGTAGAGGCTAGTCAGTGAGAGGTCATCCTAGAGGTAAAGGGCAGGTTGGTGGGGCTCAAACCTGTTGTTATGTATTTCCAGGTCATCCTGAGGCGAAGTGGTTCAAAGCAGTTATTACAGGTATTATCTCAATCTGGTATAGAGATGCTTCCATGTTATTTGATCCGGGTTCTACATATTCTTATATGTATTCATATTTTTCTTTGCATTTGAGTATGCCTCGTAATTCTGTGTGTAAACCAATTGGAGATCCCATAGTTGTTGATTGGGTATATAAGTCTTGTGTTATTAATGACTTTGATATTGTAGTTGATTTTTTGTTACTGAATATGATAGATTTTGAGGTCAATCTTGATATGGATTGGTTGTCCCATATCACACTATCTTACATAATCATAGAAAGACTATGACTTTAGCCATACTGGGGTTGCCTAGATAAAGTGGAGAGAGACTCTAAGTTATTCCACTAGTATGGTGGTTTCATATTTGAAGGCTAGGCGTATGGTTGAGAAGGGGTGTTTAGCTCATTTGGCTTATATCTGAGATTCTAGTGCGGAGGTTCCTTCTATGAATTTAGTACCGGTTGTGAGTGAATTTTCATAGGTGTTTCCTATAGATTTATCGGGTATGCCACTCGACAAGGATATTGACTTTTCCGTTGTTTTGGTTCTAGTCACTCATCCTATTTCTATTCCACTGTACCGTATGGCTCCATCTGAGTTGAAGTAATTGAAAGATTAGTTGCAGGATTTTCTTGACAAAGGGTTTACTAGACCGAGTGTTTCACCTTGGGGTGCGTCAGTGTTGTTTGTTAAGAAAAAAGATGGATCAATTAGAATGTGCATTGATAATACCAGCAGTGAAGGGACCATTGGCCATGGATTTTTAGGCCTTGGCTAACAAGTTCTGAGGTTGGATGTTTCGGTGCCTAGCAGGGTTCGAGCTTGTGTTTTGGCGCAGTCATCTTTGTTGGAGCATAGCAAGACTCACATGTTTGATGATCCTCACTTGTTGTTGTTAAAAGACATAGTGAAGTGGGGTGGTGCTAATAAGGTCGTGATTGGAATGGTGTTATGTAGCTTCAGTGCTAGATTTGTGTTTCGAATGACAATGGGTTGATAGAGTTGATCCTTGAGGAGGCCTATCATTCACGATATTCCATTCACCTAGGTGTCATGAAGATGTATCGTGACTTGAAGCACCACTATTGGTGGAAAAAATGAAGAAAGACATTATTGGGCATGTCTCTCGGTATTTAAATTATCAAATGGTGAAATATGAACATTAGAAACTGGATGATTTGACTCAGAAGTTAGTAATGCCGGAGTGAAAGTAGGAGCGCATCACTATGAACTTTGTGGTAGGATTACCATGTACCTTGAGGAAGTATGATGTTGTTTGGGTCATTGTGGACCAGTTGACTAAGTACGCATATATCATTACGGTGATGACTTCTCTTCTGTGCGTTTAGCACATATTTACATTCGGGAGATTATCCTCCTGCACGGTGTGCCTATTTCTATCATTTTAGAATGTGCCACACAGTTCACTTCACACTTTTGTAGAGCTGTGAAATGTGAGTTGGGCACGTGGATTGAGCTGAGTACCAAGTTTCATCCTCAGATGGACGGGCAGTCCGAGCGGGCCATTCAGATTTTAGAGGATATCTTGAGGGCATGCTCTATAGATTTCGGGGGTAAGTGGGACCAATGTCTACCTCTAGCAATGTTTGCCTACAACAACAATAATTAGTCAAGTATCCCGATATCTTTGTACGAGGACTTATATGGGAGGTGATGTCGTTCTCTGATTGGATGGTTTGAGACCGATAAGGCTAGATTATTAGGTAAAAACTTGGTTCGTGATGCTTTGGAAAAGGTGAATGTGATTGAGGAGCAGCTGCGTACAGCATAGTCCGGGAAAAAGAGTTATGCAGATAGCAAGGTTGGGGATGTAGCTTACATAGAGGGTGAGAATGTTATTCTCCTAGCGTTGCCTATGACGGCCGTGATTCCATTTGGGAAGAAGGGAACGTTGATCCCAAGGTTTATTTTCCCATTTGAGATGTTGGAGAAAGTTGGGGAGGTTGCTTTTAGGCTTGTACTGCCTCCTAGCCTTCTGGAAGTACATCCGATATTTCATGTTTCCATGCTTCGCAAGTACCATAAGGATAGGTCACATGTTTTAGACTTCATCACGGTGCAGCTTGATGAGAATCTGCCTTATAAGGAAGAGCCAGTGGCTATTCTAGACCGGTACGTTTGAAATTGAGATCTAAAGATATTCCTCCTATGAAAGTGCATTTGATAGATCAATCGATTGAGGAAGCTATTTTGATGTTCAAGTCAGACATTAGGAGTATATATCCACATATTTTTGCTAATTTAGGTACATTTCTATGTCCGTTCGAGGATTAACGTTTCTTTTAGAGGTGGACAATGCAATGATCAGACAAGTTGTTTTGAGTACTAGTTCCCCTTTTTATGTTCGAGACCTTTCATAGCTCTATCTGATGATTTATGACTTGCGTGTGTCGTCCATGTCGATTTGCGGAAAGTTTAAATGTGAATTCTTGAAGAAAATGTGATTTTGACTTTGAAAATGGCTAAAGTTGACCATAGTCAACGTTATTGGTAAACGACCTCGGATTGGTATTTTTACAATTCCAGTAGGTTTGTATAATGATTTTGGACTTGTACGCATATTTGGTTGGGGTCTTGGGTGACCCAAGGCCGTTTGGCGCTACAAGTGGAAAGTTGAAAAATTGAGTTTAACCTTGAAATATTTTTGAGTTTTATTGATCGATTTTTGATTTTTGATGTTATTATTGTGATTTTAGCCTGAGTTCGCATTTGTATGATGTTATTATTGTGATTTTAGCTTGATAGTAAGTTTCGAATAGGTTGCAGACTGATTTGGCATGACAGTGTGTTGCTTGTGTTGTTAATCTACAGATCTCGCATATGCGAGACAATGCTCGCATTTGCGAAGATGGGCTGGGGCCGGGCAGTTTGCTTTTTTAAAGTATGTGTCCTACTTGAGGACTAGTGGTCTTCGCATTTGCGATGAGTCCGTCGCATTTGCAACTTTGGGCCAATGGGGACTGCTTCACATTTTCAAAGATTTTTTCTCATTTTGAGGAGGTCCCCATGATCGCATTTTCGACTAGGTTGTCGTATTCACGATATTGGGGGCTCAAGGTCTGGTTCACAATTACGACCAACTGTTCGCATTTGTGTACATAGTAATTATGAACACGAGTTTGTAATTGTGATACCTGGATAAAATATGGGAATTTCGGTACACAGCTCATTTCACTCCATTTTTGAGACCTAGACTCCATAGAGGCGATTTTGGAGAGCAATTTCTTCCCAATATGTTAGTAACTTTAACTTATTTTCAGTAAATTTCCATGACTTTTGCATGAAGTTCCACTATCAAATGTAAGTTTTCATAGACTAGAAATTGCGGTTTTGGGTATATTTACCGCAAAAATGGTAATAACTATTAAATTTTATTATGGGACTCTAAAAATACGTGATCTATTTTTATGCTAGTTGTTAAGCAGTTGACGCTATGTGTGAGGTTTAGAAACGAGATAAGAGTAAGGAGTAAGATGATAACCAAACCGATAGGTTAGCAATTGGGGCCTCGAGCTTGTCGATTCGGGGGTCTCGAGGTCGATTCCGGAGCTCGACTGTGAGCTACCAAAGGTGATTGGAATATGACTAACAATTGTAATAAAATCAACGAAGGCTCTTTATGGCCAATAATAAGCAATAAATGATGAACAAAAATGAAGATAATTAAGGGAAGCAATAATATCAAGAGAATGTGTTAGAGAGCAAAGAGAATATTCTTGTATATTTCATGTGGGGAAACTGAAGCAACAAAGGTCTCTAAAATGATAAGGATCCCTTTTATATATGAGGGGAATCCCAACATAGTACAAAATGCATTAATTATAAAGATATGGAGATGGGACAGCTAGATGGTGCCCTGATTCAGGTTTAGAGTAGCCTACTAGACTTTGTCAGCCCTAGCTGTATTTCTTGGGAACTCCCCATTTCTATCACAACCGCAATCAACATTGTCCCCAGGTCGAGCGTCGTTGAACCAAGAGAGAGGAAACTCGACCGTAGCCTTGTAGCCCCGATCCTCCGAGAAGATCCTCTAAGGTGTTTCGATGGCGAGGAATTGGACCCTCCGATTTCACCGTAAACAAATAGTCCTCGCATTTCTTAGAGAGGAGAGATAAGAAACGATTTTGACATCTAACTCTTTGGACTTCCCGTGATGATGTCACATTGATAATATCTTACTTATGACGTAAGCCTTCACGATAACCGGGACATCGTATGGACTTGTCTTTTTAGCGTTATTCAATGTGCTGTTGATCCCCATTCTTCAAAGCGACAGTGTCGCTGTTGATTCAGTTTGATTGCGCCTGCCAATCCGTCTTCCAAAGGCATTAATGGTGTTGTCGGCCATACTATCACCCCCTATAAATAGGGGCCTTTCGGTACTATCTTTTAATCCAAGTTCCTTTCAATATCTTTCCATCCCTTTCTTCTCACTATCCTCCTCCATTGCTTCCTACCATGTTTGGGGTCTATGGCCTTAAGGTTACATGGCGATGTTCTCATCAGCCACTCTATGGCCTTTTGCCTGGGCTTTCCTTTACCGAGCGAGATTATACTGTCTTGTCATTGTTGTTGTTGCTGTTACGATTGTTACTGCTGTCATCGTTGGTTCGAGGTGATGAGATAGGGGGGCCGACTTCTTCCGACTTTCGAGAACGTTTGGACTCTACACCGCTGCTTGGGAGAACGTTCGGACTATATACCGTTGCTCACTCTCCTACCCTGGCCTGGTGTAACACTTCATCCCCTTGGTTTTGCAAGGGATAAAATGGGACAACCGGCCGTTAAACTTGCACGGTACAATGTCCCAGAAGGCGGACTTGGAGCAGTCGTACAAGTAGGGTTGATGCTCGCAGAATACTCCACCTCTGGCTTCGGTGGGCTATGTCTCTTTTTTTCTGCTTCTTCTGCATTACTTTCCTCTTCTTCATCATCCCACTTTCCTCTTCTTCATGTTCGCCCTCAGAGATATTATTCTGGATAACCGAGATGAAACCCCAGAGGAAGTGGTGGACAAAGATATTGCCACCGAGGATGCATGCCCGAGGGGATGGTGATCGAAGATGTTGCTGCCGAGGATACACCTTTGAGAGTAGGCTAGGCTCTAGGCTTTTACTATATGTGTACCTTTTTGCTTCTTTGTTTCTGTGTAAGGACCCTTCGTGGGCTTCTATAATCAATTTTTTATTAATACAAAGTTGTTTCTTGAATTTTGTCTTCGATGCTTGCTATATTCCCTTTTATTTACGTTTATGGAGACTTTGAATGCACAATTCTATCGGCTGCTTCCAATATCGAGCCCAGGTGTGAGCATTTTTCCTGACCTTCGATTGATTAATACGACTCCACGTGGAACCTTTTGTCGTTCCTTGGACCAAGCCTGGATTTGGCCGATAAACCCGGGTCGTCGAGACCTTTATTTCTAGTTGAACGAAAGTAAAGCTTCGAGGCTTGAGATCGGGATTTACCATTTAGATCCCGTGGTAATCTTTGAGGGCAGATTTTCTTGGAGGTCCGAGGATAGGGACTGCCTTTAAGCTTTTGAGAGCAGTCCCCAAGTGAGGATTCGTTCAAACTCAGGCCACATGGAAACCTGCTTTGGACTTAGCGTAGATAGCCCTAAGGCATTGTAGATAGATCTCGAACGAGGTTTTACCCGAATTTGGATGGTACGTCGTGATCAAGCCCATATAGGTGGACTTTAAATGCTTATTTCTTTGGAGCCTAACTCCTTTTTGATTGAGGTCCTCGAGGTCGGGTACGACCTTGAGACTTGTAATGATGTTATTGGCTTCGTAGAGCCTAACGTTTTTTCGATGGAGATCTTCGAGGTCGAGTACCACCTGGGGACTAGCGATGATTCCATTGGCTTCTTAGAGCTTAACCTTTCCTTGCTAGAGGTCCTTGAGGTCGGGTACCACCTCGGAACTTGCGATGATGCCATTGGCTTCTTGGAGCCCAACCTCTTTCTGATGGAAGTCCTCGAGGTCGGGTACCACCTCGGGATTTGCGGTGATGTGGTTGGCTTCTTAGAACCTAACTTCCCTTTGATGGAGGTCCTCTAGGTTGGGTACCACCTCGGGACTTGTGGTGATGTCGTTGGCTTCTTAGAGCCTAACTTCCCTTTGATGGAGGTCCTTGAGGTCGGGTACCACATCGGGACTTGCGGTGATACAGGGATTTCCGTTCCCAAAACATTACATGGCGTCACCTAATGTATGATAAGGATACAAAGTTATTGAGGCGATTTGGTAATATCGATCAGTGTTTTTAATCGGCTTTTGAGGCAGGTGGATCGTCGTCATTTTTTCCATATATATATATATATATAGGGTTGTTTCTTCTCTTTTGGAGATCTTACCATTTTATGTAGTTACCCTTCTTTTTATACATTAAGCCTTTCGTTACTTCAGTACAAACGTACTTGCACAGATTCCTGCTTTAGTTATCTAATTATGCCATAGCCATGACTGTCGCATTGGGGTCTGTCCGGCAGAGAAGGGAGAGCCCCACCTTTGGCATACAGGACCATCGAGAGTATACCTTGAAGTTTACTTCTTTGATAGAAGAAGAGCATCTTGGGTTGGTGAGAAAAGACTGCGGATGGGGGAAGGAAGTAGTGTTACAGATACTTTCCCCGGATGAGGGCATCACGGCTCGTGCCGATGGATTCTTGAATGTTTACACGTATCCTTTCACACTGGGCCCCCTTGATAGGGTTGTGTTTGACTTTTATTTAAAGTATCGAGTTACCTTGGCGCAGATCCACCCGTCATTTTGGCAAAAAGTGTTGATGATGAGATTTTTTGTGAAGAAGGCGGGGCATGAACTTACACTCAGTCATCTTATTAGGTTGTACCGACCCTTTCACTATCGAGGTTTGTTAACCTTGCGATGCCGGTCGACCGCACCATTCATTGTTGATGATGAGGATGATGGAGATCGGGAGTGGATAAGTCGATTCGTCCGAATCCGGACCGCTGACATTATCCCCGTGGAGCTTATACCATTCCCTGAGGAATGGAACTATACACGTAAGTGGTACATTCCGTGCCTTCTCAGTTCTGTTTACGGCGAAGGCTGGTTTCGTAATCGTGTCTTCTTTTCTTTTTCTACAGCAGCTTCATGGGCACTGGGTGAGGTTCCTGATCTACCGAATTGGGTTCGGAGGTTTGCGACCCACTCGACATGTGATGAGCGCAAGTGGCGAGCTTTGTCCCTGGGCATATGGGAAGCAAAATATCATGGTGCGTATTGTATTATTTTTTCCTTTCCCTTCCTTCATTTGGAGAGGCATTTTCCCTTTCTACGTATTAATCTTGCTGTTGTAGGCATCAGAGAGCCTTCCGAGGCGAGGCTGCACCCGTTTGGAGAGGGGGAAGGATTGCTAGCTTCCTGGCTAAAGAACGACAACAATAAGCGAGAGATGCCTCTACGGGGCGATGACGCTCAAGGCAAGGCAAAACCAGATAGGGGCTCCGGAGCAGAATAATTGTCGGGGCTTGCCCTGCCCGTGGTTCCTGGTTTTGGAAAGGTGGTTTCTCCGTTGTTGTCATCTTCGTTTTTCATCAAAAGTACTTTGAGGGATACTCGAAAGACGGGGTCGCATACACCAAGCGACCGTGCCTAGACTGGAGTCAACCCTTTCAGAGCTGAGGGAGCTAGGTTGGAAGATGTGTGCTCGGCCTACGAGGAAGCCCAGCGGCTTAACTTTGTGGTGAGTTTCGGCATAGGCCTTTCGCGTTCCGCACCTTCCCTTCCTTATTGGGTTTTCTTTTGCAGTTCTTTGACAAGCTTAAGTCCGGGCTACTTCGTCATGAAGTGAGGCTGCGGAAAGCTCTAGATGAGGAGAGATCCCTTAGGCTCCTTTGCGATGAAAAGGAAGCCAAGTTGGTAAACTTGCGATATGAGGTGAGCCGAAGCTTGAATTATGAGAGCTACTTGAAGGAGCAGGTAATTTTTTGTCCCTGGTGAGCGTGCATTCTGCCTTCTAGCTTCTGAGGCTAACGCTTCGTTTATTTCAGTTGCAGAAAAAGACGGAGGCCCTAGAGCGCCTTCGAGATGAAGCTGGCCGAGCCAAGCATGAGCATGATGAGCTAAAAGCTCGGGCGGAGGCTCAGGCTTTAGAGGGGAAGGGTGCTCTGGCTAAAGTTCCCGTTTTTGACGCTCAGCTTCGCTTAGTTCGTGATAACGCTTCGGTTCAAATAGATATGACTACGAAGCTTGAGTCCGAGCTTTCGAAGGTCAGGGCTAAGATCGTTAATGCCCGGGCAGAAGTCGTAATGAGCCAAACTAAGGCTGACCAGAATATGGCGATCTGTTTAAAGGACGCTAACGATGCTCAAGCTGAGTTGAGAAGGATCCTCGATCGCAAAGAGAGGATCAAAGAATAGGCTCGTTGCAAGTCTCGAAGAAAGATTCTCAAGGAGATCCGTCCGTAGGAGTTTCAATGATCCATCCGAGATGATCCTCTGAGGTGTTTCAATGGCGAGGAATTGTACCCTCCGATTTCACCATATACAGGATAGAATTTAGGGATTTTATAAAATTGAGATTTAGACCTCAAATTGAGGTCGGATTTCTAACCAAATCATATATTCGGACTTGGGGTACATGGGTAATCAGTATTTGATCCTGATTTCGAATTTTGACCCGATGGGTTCGGGTTGACGTTTTGTTTACTTTTCCAATTATATTAAAGATCGAACTTTTTTTGTACGAGAGTAGTTTCTAAAGCTTGTTTTGACTTGTTTGAATAATAATTGACTAGATTTTTGTAGTTTGGATGCTTGTTCCAAAGAGAAATCTGTGTTGAATGGCCGAGCTTGTTCCGAAAAGAGGTGGGTGTCCAAATTCACCTTGATCTAAGAGAATTAAGACTTGATTGGTCTATTTACTGCGTGATTTATGTGTGGGGACAGTGTATATGCAATGTGAAGGGTGTATATGCATTGTCATGAGTTTAAGAATGTGGGGTGTACTACTTTACATGTCTTTAATTATACCATATCTTAATTTATTCCATGTTTTACTTGTTATGTGCTTTTACTTGATATATACCTTTATTTGTTACCTGTCTTTAATTGTTACATGCTTCAATTAATTCATGCCTTTATTTATTATCCGCCTTTACTTGTTATATTCTCTAACATGTATTAGATAGATGTTTCTATAATTTCATTCCTTTACTTGCCTTATTGACTTTACTTGTTTCCTGTTTTAGTCTACCTTGTTACATCGAATTGCCTTAGAGAATTATACGTTATAGTTCTCTTTTATGTTATGTTGTGAGATTTTCTGTATTTGGTTGTTACTGATATATTTGATCATGTTATACAGTTCAATAGTATTATTATATATATGTAGATCGGGTTGAATATCGCAACAATATTATTATATATATGGATCGAGTTGTACACCGTAACATTATTATTATATATGTGGATCGTGTTGCATGCCGCAATAATATTATTATATTTGTAGATAGGGTTGCACGCTGCAACAATATTATTATTTATATGGATCGGGTTGCCGCAAAAGTATTATATGTATATATATATACATATATGTATATATATATGTGTGTGTTTATATGTTTGTGTGTGTGTGTGATGTGTATCAGGTTGCACGCTGTGATGATATTAGTATCGATATATGGATCGGGTTGGCTCTACAACAGAAAAGATGAATTGTGGCTATTCTTGATTTTTGTATTCCGCTATCGAGCTGTGTTGTAAGACTGTGATGTAATGATATTCTGGGCCCCTCTGTCATTTACTTTCTTGTTCCATTTATTATATAGTTATCTATTTATCTATCTTGTTTTTGCTTCTCTGCTTATTACTCTTGCAGGTTTAGAGTGATGTCTTGTCATAGTCTCGTCACTATTTCATCGAGGTTAGGTTCGATACTTACTGAATACATGGGGCCAGTTGTACACATATTATAATTCTCCACTTCTTATGTAGATCCTAACGTTGGTCCCAACAGCGTTCAGAGGTGATATCTCAGACCTTTTTCATTCAGGAGACTTGAGGTAGTGCTGCTTGCGATCACAGACCCTGGAGTCCCCTTCCTACCTTTATCTTATGTTTATTGTTCCAGTGTCACACCCCAACCTAGGTGAGGAGTGGCTGGCACCCGGTGACGTACTGGCCTGAGCGAACCACTCTGCAACTCTTGAATGCTTGACATAACCTAGAACATACATAGGCCAACATTCCCAAACTCTATCATATTATAAGCTATCATGGACAATATAGCCGCAACACATAATATATCGTAGGAGGCCAAGCATCATATCAGCTAGCCATCATACTCAAACATCAATACATGTTCGGGCCGAGGAGGCCACTATGAGTATCAATACTGGACAACCCATAAAGAAAACATAAATGAGGGTCGCAAGGGCACTAACATACTGTACATACTGAACCTGTGTGTACAAAGCCTCTAAAAGTATATGACATCAAAATATCTTCGGAACAAGGCCCCGGCCTACCTGTAAGTCTATAACAAAATTTGATATCATGACCTCTAGACTTGGCTATATTCCAAGAAGAGATGGAGTCTTACCAATTTCTCGCTGAATATTAATCCTATCTGCTTTGAGAGTTCATCAAACTGATTACTTGCACCTGCAGGCATGAAGTGCAGCACCCCAACAATGGGACATTAGTGCAATGAGATGTACCAAGTATGTAAGGCTTTCCCTTTCTTCTTCCAACATGATTTTGCAGTGACGTTACCCTTATAAGAGGTTCAAAGGGACGAGTCCTAGCGTATGTTCTATGTTGACGGGTTAAGAGCCTTTAAATAGTTCAAAAGTGAATATAAGAAATGAGTTACTTGTAGTTGTAATCCACGGATAATTCGTACAAATAAGTAGAACTTCAGGGAACTTATGTTTAGTCTACGGCGAGAAGTATAGCCTTCGTTTAATGGTAAATTATAAGTGGCTCAGTAGTAGAAATAACATATAGAACCTATGATCTTATGAAATGGCCGAAGTAGTTTTCATTGGTTAGTGAAGGTAGCTACGGAAGATCTCTAATTCTAAAAAGAGGGAGATGTAAATTAAGAGATGTGATAAGTTGATTAACAAGAGCCTCCCCGTAAATTTAAAGGCTATGAATGAGCAAACTAAAGAATCAAGAATATATCGTATGTAGAAGAACGTAAGGTCACATAAGTTATGAAACACATTGTACTACCTAACTAGAATAATCATGCTCATGCAGAAATAGTAATGATATTCCATACATTAAAGGAAGTACAGATTGAGTTAAAGAATGCGATGAGTCGCTTGAAACAATAAGGAATACGAGCCCTACGATATACTAAATGAATTTGTAAAGGTAAGATGATATGAATCTTGAAAGCTTTTTACTAGTATGTCACAACAGATGTGTAAATGTGAGAATAGTTACAAATTTCCTTAAAGATAATGTGTAGGGATTACGAGTTGCCGAATACAAACTGAGAATTACCGAAAGTACTAGAAGAAGTTATACGTTATATAGATAAGTACTTAGCTTGTAAGATATTGACTATTGCATACTGTTATAATATATTTATGGATAAGTATGTTCACTATGGACGTTCTATGAACGCATATGGGATAATAAAGGTTAAGCTATAGATGGGGTATGAAACGCATAGGTAAGATAAAGGTTGGCTATGAACGGTCATGATGTTGTTGATACGTTGTAAGTTCTTTCAAGTTTAAGAAGAGTTGTTTTTGGAGTTTTCTTACTGTTTAAAGTAAGCGCTTCTTCTCCTACATGAGTTTGATCATATCTAAGCAGTAGATAAGTTGTTTGAAGCTAGAAGTTATGAGTTGACGGTCCAAATACGCATAGAAGTTATGATACCATGTTGGACTATTTTGAGGTGTTTTTATGAAGTTGTCGTGGTTGGATTTTTGGGTGAATATGTATATATATTATCTGTGTACGTGCGTGCATTCATGTGTGTGTGTGTGTTGTTGTTGCTAATTCTATTGGGGTAAGAAAGTTGTATACGGTAAAAATCAGAGAGTCCGATTTTACGATCGTTATGGCACTTCGTAATACCTCCCCCAGAAGGCTCGAGGCTCAGCTCGGGGTTCGACCCCGAGGGTTCTCAATGATCGACCTTGAGGTAGTACAAATCAATGACTATGATAGACAAACGGGAAGTTCCCAAGGCACATAATCAAAGATGACCAAGTCTATTAGGCAAGTTCAATCCCGTACCGTGGCATTAAGTAGTTGTACCAGCCTCAAATCCTTTTAATAAGTGCATTTGTACTATGTTAGGATTCCCCCTCATATATAAAGGGGACCCTTGTTATTTTGTAAGTTATACACAACATTCAATACAAGAACATTCTCAGCTCTCTAACTTAAACACATTCTCCCTTGATACTATTATTTACATTTATTGCTCACATTTATTGTGCTTCATTAATTGTTCTTCATTTATTACTCATTATTGATCATAAAGAGCTCTTATCAAAGCTCTTAGAATTGTTAGACCTTCATCGGCCGGTCACTGCCTAACGCTTAGCTTGACCTTGAGGCCCCGTATAGGCCAGCTCGAGGCCCCGAATCCCGTCTACGCGGTTTGCTCGACATACTGCCTTCAAGCTCTTATCATATTTCTTAGTCTCACACTTAGCATCTACTGCCTAACAACTAGCATAAAAATAAATCACGTTTTTTAAAACCACAAAATCAAATCTAATTGTAATTACCATTTTCAAGGTAAATAGTTTGGCGCCCACCGTGGGGCTAAAAATAATAGTGGTTGTTTTCTTGCTGGTTTACTAAATAACACAAGTTATTCTTTATACCTTTTCTTGCCCAGAATTTTTGATTTCAGGTCAAAATGTCTAAATCAATGAACGCACATGAAAAAAACGGCCTTGAGGACCATAGGGAGAATGGTGTAGCTGGTCTAGGTATTGGTGTGTCACCACGAAACCCTGAGGATGCACCAGAATCGATTCCCGTGGATGTGGTCTCACGCAATGCCCAACACGTCAATGTAAGCTCCCACACTGACAGGAGTATATGCCAAGAAAACCTATAAGAGGCTTAGGAAATCCAAGCGCGAGGGGAGAAAGAGGTTAGCCTTCATGTTATTTTTGAGATGTTACAGGCACAACAACTGGCGATTGCCCAACTGCAAAGCCACAAAAAAACTCCAAGTATAGTAGCACCGAAGATGGCTCCTCGAGTCGAACATGTACTGGAAAGATCGAGTAACAACGGGTCAACGACCGACCCCGCTATAATGAAGATGCTTGATGACCTCAGAAATAGGATTGAATCGGGCAAAAAGATGATAGACGCTAACGACAAAAAGGTGGAGACCTACAATTCAAGGGTCGACCAGATCCCGGGTGCACCCCCGATCCTAAAGTGTGTTGATGCAATGAAATTCATACAAAAGCCATTCTCTTCAAGTGCGGCTCCGAAACTCATCCCGAAGAAATTCAGAATGCCTGATCTCCTGAAGTACAATGGGACCTCGGACCCTAACGAGCACGTGACAGCTTACACTTGTGTCGTAAAGGGAAATGACTTGAAGGATGATGAGATTGAATCCGTCCTGTTGAAGAAATTTGGGGGAAAACTTTCAAAAGGGGCCATGATGTGGTATCACAACCTATCCCTGAATTTGATAGATTCATTTGCCATGCTCGCAAATTCTTTTATAAAGGCACATGTCGGTTCCATCAAGGTTGCTGCAAGGAAGTCCGGCGTCTTCAAAATAAAACAAAGAGAAAATGAGATGTTGCAGGAGTTCGTATCTCGTTTTCAAATAGAGCAAATGGAATTACCACCAGTCTTCAATGACTGGGCAGTACAGGCCTTCACCCAAGGCTTGAATGAACGAAGCTCGGTGGCTTCGAAGCAGCTGAAGTAGAATTTGGTTGAATATCCCGTCCTGACTTGGTGGGATGTCCACAACCAATATCAGTCAAATATTAGGGTCGAGGATGACCAACTGGGAGCCCGCTCGGTCTCGATATATCCAAGAAGACTCCTGGCAAAGGAGCCAAAGCCAAACAAGGAAAGGTACCAACCATACACCAAAGATAGGGGAAACTCCCCAAGGCATAACATACCCCGAAGTGATCGATGAATAGATTGAGGTCAAAGTCCTCGGGGACTCGTAAGTAGAGACGGGTTCGACAGACACACAGGACCGATGGAGACACCCCGCTTGTCGGAATACAACTTCAACGTTGACGTCTCAGACATCATATCTACCATCGGTAAAATCAGAGACACTAGGTGGCTAAGACCTGTACTATCGGACCAGCCACAGAGGAACCCCAACATAGTGTGCGAATTTCATGGAACACACGGTCATAGGACCGAAGATTGCAAACAACTCCGAGAAGAAGTAGCTAGGCTACTCAGCAAAGGCACCTCCGAGAGTTCCTTAGCGATCGAGCCAAAAATCAATTCTGAGAAAGAGGGGCAAACAAGAAAAATGAAACAGATGAGACGTAACATGCCATCCACATAATAGTTGGAGGAATCGACATCCTACAGGAACCTATTGTCAAAAGAACAAAAATATCCATCGCCAGAGAGAAGCGAACTCGGGGTTATATACCCAAAGATGCTCTCACGTTCAGCGACGAGGACCTCGAGACCCTGTCTCAACCTCATAACGATGCCTTGGTAATTTCTTTTCTTGTGAATACATTTTAAATTAAGCATGTGCTTGTGGATCCAGGTAGCTCGGCCAACATTATCAGGTCGAGGACCAGATCGTGCCCACCTCTCCAGTCCTCAACGGATTCAACATGGCGAGCAAAACAACAAAAGGGGTAATCACCCTCCCGGTCAACATGGCTGGCACAACCCAAAATGTCAAATTTCATGTCATTGGAGGAGACATGAGGTACAACGCCTTGCTCGGAAGGCCATGGATACACTGCATGAGAGTAGTACCATCAACCCTTCATCAAATGATAAAGTTTCCGACGAAGGACGGAATACAAATCGTGTATGGGGAACAACATGCAGCGATGGAGATGTTCGTGGTGCACGATGTGGAACTGGCATCAACGACTTCAACATCGAAGGAGCAAAAGGATAAGCAAATAGTAAAGTAGCAATCACGAGACACATTCTCGGCTACACTCGTAACAAGCAAAGGACCGTGCCGCATCCCCGTAACAAATGTTTGAAGCATATCGAGGCTCAAAGCGCCATCACCACTAAGGTATAACCATCTCCCTTTTTATTTACATCTTACACTAACCTTTGTGCAGGCGCCCGCTCAGAACTGTCGAAGCGTTGTCCAACTCGAAGATCTTAAGTTTCAAAGCATACGTTGCACTCTTTTCCTTCGATCGGGTTTTATCCCAAGAAGGGTTTTACCGGCAAGGTTTTTAACGAGGCAACATCTATATGCTACCTAAAGGGGAACTTAACAAGTGTTCAAGGCTTCTCCCCAATCAACCTCGAACACTGAGGGGCATCCCCTCAGAAGGTCACCTTCTCGAAGTCAAGATGAGCCAAAAAGGGTCTCGATAGGAAACTGATGTATCGAGCGAAACGGTCGAATGAACCTTGTCCGCATAGTATAATTGAGCCCTTTGTACCAAGTAATCGAAGGAGTATCTTTTACCACCAAAATGCTTCGCGCCTCAAAAAATCTCCTGAACACTCGGGGACTGACATCAAAAACTCAAAGCCATATGACCTATGGGTCGGAAACTTCAAACTCGTAAGCCCTCAATGAGGCAAAACCAAGTTTACAAGGAACGGCTCCAGAGCCAAGAAACTTTTGACGCCTCGGGGACTGTCGCCGACTATCACCCCCATTAATTTGTTGAAAACCCAAGGCCATAGGACCCAATGCGGGCAACTTCGAGCTCACAAGACCTTTATAAGGCAATACCAAATCTGTAAGGCCTTGCAAAAAGGCATCGTCCCGATCTTAAAGTTAGGGCCATATATTCGAACTTCTAAGACCCCTAAAAAGGCATACCCTCGATATAAACACCGAGACTACTTCTCTCGAGGACTGAAAGGCTACGACCAAATTCAATGACTATGGTCACATGGCTCTGGCCAAACTCACGCGACTCGAGGATTCCCGACTGTCGCTATAAAATCACAGGCCTTCAATTACTTTGAAAATACTTCGAAAAGAACCAGTTAATTAGGCTACACTCGGCATAAGCAAAAGATCTGTGATCATATTAGCTCCAAACAATAGGCTTCGAAATAATTTAGCCGTCGAATGAAACCTCCCGAGGTGCTCATTCATCGCTATATAACGACTCACAATCGAGGTTCTTATAGAGCCATTGAAGAGCCGAGCGATTACAAAACTTCAAAAAGTTTTAACGAGGGTAAAATAAAGCCTACATAAGATGTCGTACCGACCCTATGCGTAAGATCCACTATCGCCAGCCTAAAATTAGAGGTCGTACCGACCCTATACATAAGAGCCAACTTAAAATTCAAAAACTTAAGGGTGAATAGAGCTTGAGCCGATATCTGGCTCGGAGACTGAGCCCGAAGCAGTTAACTAAAAACACCTAAGGGCAAATGCGTAAGAGCTTACGGTCCAGCCCAACAAGCCTCAGGGCCGATTTTCAAACCTAAGGGTTTTACCTCGAAGTCCAGTTCACCTGGCCAATTGTCGACGAACGAGTAAATTCAAAACAAAGAAAGACATACTCAAGCAAATGGAAATTCATAGAAGGAGAAAACCGAAAGGTTTCTTTATATACGTATATGAAACAATGCAAGGCTACATTTACAAACGCTCCCTGAGAGCCCTATACAAAGAATCAAAAGGAAAAATGCCTAGCCTACTTCCCCTTCAGGGACTGTGGCCCATCGGCCTCTTCCTCATTATCTTTAGAATCGGACAAAAGGAACTTGGCATCATATTCGTCCACCTTTGCCTAGTTTATCTCTTCCGAGAGATTGAATCCCCTAGCGTGGATCTCCTCGAGGGTTTCCCTCCGAGATTTGCACCGAGCATATACATTGCTTCTGCTCTCTCAATCGGAAGCCCCTCTCAGCTCAGCTCGAGCGTCAGCAGCGTCTTTAAATAGACATCCACTTTCCTATCGGCCTTAGCCCGGACCTCTTCAGCTTTTTCCCGGGCATCCACGACCTCAATCTTCATCTCTAAAGTTCGGACTCGAGCCTTGTAATCCTGCTCGTCTGAACCGAGCTATTTTCACGGACATTCCGGAGCTGCACCTTGAGGGCAGAAACCTTGGCCAAAGCATTCTTCTTGGCCGCAATATGGGCATCAACCTGAGCCCTTAGCTCGTTACACTCATACTTGGCCCGGACAACCCCACCCCAAAGACGTTCCAGATCCTTTATTTTTCTCTACAACTGAAGTATCAAAATATTAATCATTGAGGATAGAACAAGAAGCATGCATTCCCTCGGAGCAAAGGTTAACTATTTCTCGAGGTGTCTTTCACAGTTCAAGCTTCGATTCGCCTCGTACCGAAAGTGCCTCAATTTCTTTCCCCTTTTATCACAAAGAAGCCTGAGGGATTTCTCCCTATCCAAGGCTTTCCTCAACTTGGCTTCACAGTGGAGTAGCTTGAACTTGAGCTTGTCAAAGGCCTATGAAAAAGAAGCTCAATGAGAAAACGAAAATGCAAAATCAAAAGACCAACAAAGTCAACCAAAGCTCACCACAAAGAAAAGCCGCTGGGCCTCCTCAAAGGTTGAGCGTGCATCTACTGTCCTGGTCTCACCAGTCCCGGTTGAACCAATCTCAGTGGGTACATGGTCGCTCGAGACCCTGTTTGATTTAGGCGGCCCCTGATCTCGAACATCCCTCGAAGTACCTTTGAAGGGAGGTGAAAACGGTGGCAGTAAACATGTATCCCCCGAAGTACCTTCGGTAGGAGATGAGGACGAAGACCGAACACCTGTATCCCTCGAAGTACCTTCGACATGAAAGGAAGACAGCGGTGAAGGAGGAACCATTTTTCTGAGGCTAGATGCCTCATATGCCGCAGGCTCTTGGACAAATCGACTCATCCACCCTCGGTCTGCGTCTTTGCATTGCTAGCAACAAAAGGGAAGGGTGGATCGACGTCACAAAGTAATCAGGCCTCGGTATTGCAAAGGCCGATACAATCTAATAAGATGGCTGAGGGTGAACTCGAGCCTGGCTTTATCTGCAAAATACCTTATCATTAGCACTATCCTCCAAAACGATGGGTGAACCTGTGCTAGGGTAATTTGATATCTTCTACAAAATTCAAGCACGACCCTATCGAGAGGGCCCAATGTAAAGGGGTATGTATATACGTTCAAAAACCCCTCGACATGAGCCATGATGCTCTCTTTCAGGGAAGGTACCTGCAGTACCACCTTTTCTCCCTATCCATAGTCTTTTCGTACTGCCTCGAGGTGTTCCTCCCCCATCGAGGAGATAAACCTCGATGCATGCTTCTAATGGCCCTGAACATTGGGAGGTCTCTCTAACATAAAGTCCCTCCTCGAGACAAAGCACCTCAAAGTTAGCTCACCAGACACCGGCGGTGTACTACCGACCGACTGCGAAGTAGAGGCGGAGCTCTCCTATTCTTGGTGAATAGATTTGGACGTAGTAGCCATGGCTATGGTAAAATAGGAAAATGAAAATAAAGACTTAGGCAAAAGCTTTGAGTTGAAATGGTAAGAGAACTAGCGCAAAGAATAAGAGCTCTATGAAAGGGATAGCTATTCAAAGTAGCGGAGTCCCCAAATAAGAAACAAGAAAATGCATATATAGAGCAACCAACAGCTGTTCGTCTATCCTGAAGGCCAATTAATTCTGACCAAGTCAGTACCATTTTTGGGGAACTGTACCGGTGGGGCCACCCTGCTCACTTCGCAGCCATGTCACATAAATGACACTGTCATATAGCGCTCGAGAGTCATTAAGTCCCCGATGATTTCTGTTATTACAAGCATCGGTTCTAAAAAACTATCGACCTAATCTCGAGATGGTTCCTAATATCGAGGGTCCCGATTACTCGACATATGGACTCTGAAGAGCCAACGTCGAAGTCCAAAGGTGAACTCCGTGTAAACGCTGAAATATATAATTCAAAGACTTGAAGCAGAAAAATCTTCTTACATTACCAAAAACAATTTACAAGGGGGTGTCTTTACGAAACCTTTCCCCCCCGAGAAATTCATACACAAAAAAGAGAGGAAGACGACGTGGGTCTATTCTTCTCCATCACTACTCTTTGGATCATCTCCGGAGCCCTCTTCCGAAGTGGCCAAAAATGCTGATTCTTCCTCCAAGATCCGGGCTTTCTCAATCTCAACTAAGATATTGGCGCCTTTGGAGCTTGCTTCCTCGAAAGCCTGCCTCATTGCTTGCGAATGAGCGTAAGCAACGGCCCGAGTTAGCTTTTGCTTGGCCTTCTCCAATATCTCTCTGGCCCGATCATTTGCAGTGGTAGCATCTTTCATGTATGAAGACGCATTTTCTTCGGCCTCAGACTTGGCCGCGGATAGTGCAACAACCTCCTTCTGAGCACTCCAAAGAAGACCATGGACCTATGCCAACTCCAACTGCAAAAGGTCTCTCTCTGAGGTCACGACCTAATTTTTCCCCCTCAGCTCAATGATCTCCGCATTCTTGGCTGCAACCTTTTCCTGAAGTTGCCCCACCAGGGCATCCTTTTGCCCAATCTGCAAAGGCAAAACAACTTGGTGAGCATCAAATTATAAGAATAAAAAGGTGAGTTTGCGGATGCCATGTTACTTGCTCAGCAAGGTTAGTCCTTTCATGGCGCACTTCCACCAAACCGCTTGAAGCCCGCTCAACTCCTCCCCCTTTCAGGCAGAGGAGGCCTCCGACTCCTTCAACATCGAGCTGAGCTTCTCGAGCTCCTTCCCGCAGCAAAAAGCTCATCGTAAAGCCTAGAAAAGGCATGGTCATACATTTTTTAGCCTGCAACAACACAGAAAAGTTAGAGAGTCAAGAATAAAGATTTAAAGTGCAAATGATATGTCAAGAATATCACCGGCTGGTGAAGTCTTTCTACCTCCTCGAGATCAACAGGAGCATCGAGATCAATGTTCTCATCAACTCCGGCAATGAGGTCTTCGAGCACATCTTCACCTCCATGAGAGGCCCCCATATAGGCGATATCCGGGTCATGTGCATCCCTGATTTCCCCCGGTGAGTACGAACGGCCCAAATTAAGGCCACCCAGAGCATTAATTTCTCTAAGGGTCTCATCTTGCCCCCGAGAAGCGGGTTCATTGGCACGGACTATACCATGTCCATCTGGAAACTCGGGGACTGTACCCGTACCCTCCTCGAGGGTCTCCTCAGCACGGGTTTGGTCCATATCGACCGCCCCTGATTCGGTGACTTTCCGCCCAACAACTTGCGGAGCATCTGCACCTCGGCTCGTGATTTGTACCAAAGGGCCTTCATCATCATCATCATCATCATCACCTTCATCCTCGATATGAGGACTTTTCACAGTAGCCAAAGTCGAGACCTTGGCATCAGGTCGAGGCCTTCGAGATTTAGGTTTCTCTAATTTGGGAGACTCAACCGATGCCTCTTTCTTCCTCTTCTTACCCTTACCGGGTTTCGAGGTGCCTTCCTCACCATCAGGATACAGTCTCATCAACACTCTATCCCTAAGGCCTACACAAGTGTGATACATAAAACTTACCACCATAAAGATATTCATAAGGAAACATGGTAAAGATAGCAGTAAAGAGCATACCATGGTTCTTGGCCTACCACCGCATCTTGGCCAAGTCATGCCAGAATGCTCAATATAAGGGAAAGTGGAGTCCAACTATCCGATCCATCCCGATAGTTTCTGAACCACGGCGGGGTACCGAGCAGTGGCTGCATAATTAAAAGATCATTTTTCAGTAGGGGATGAAAGGGAAATAAAATGTGCTCGAGGTAGGTGCACTTACAGTTCATATTCCATTCCTCAAGGAATGACATCTATTAGCCGGGATAATGTCCGAGGTCCTCACTCGGACAAACCAGCTCATCCACCCCCGATCCTTGTCCTCATCGATGCTCGAAAAGAACGGCCTCGCAGATTGAGGATGAATCTTGATCAGACCACGAAAGAGGAGAGGGCTGTATAATCTAACCAAGTGATTGGGGGTAAAGGTCATATCCTCGACCTGGCTGGAAAAGTATCGGAGCATATAAATGATCCTCCATAAAGAAGGATAGATCTGACCGAGTGTCACTCAGTACTCATGGCAAAAGTCGGGAATCACCGGATCTATCAACGGGGAAGAAGGACCCGAAGAATCTACGGGACCTAAAGTAAATGGGTACGTATACACGCTGAGGAAACCAACTTTGTGGTCTACTATGCTTTCCTTAGGATTGGGGATCTCTACTAACACTGCCTCCTCCCATCGGCAGTCTTCCTTCACTCTGTTTGTATTGGTCACCATGCTGATGTACCGAGACACGTGCTCACATCGGCCTAGTGTAGAAGGGGGATTTTCGATGGAAAATTAAGACACAATATCAAATTGGGTAGAAGTACATTGCTCGACAGTTGGGGGGTCATTTGGTTTACCCCTGGATGGGCGAGATGAAGAAGCAACACCCTCTTTCTAAGGTACCGTTCTAAAGGTCCTAGCCATGACTATAAAAAAAGGTTTCTAAGAAGGAAATTGAGGAGGCAACTGCAGAAGGGAGAAGAATGTAGAAGTTGGTGAATTTAGCTCTAGAAAATTGAAGACGTTGTAAAAGTGTGAATAACAAAACAGTTGAGGTATTTATAGAAGCCATACGGGAAGCATTTGGGAAGTGGAAAGGCCGAACCAATAGCAGTTCGTGGGTTTTTCGATAGTCATGTTGACAACAACTCCTGCGCAGCCTTTGAGTCATGGCATTTAATGCTCTGATGGACTGACGTCATGATGGTAGTATCGAAGAGACAAGAATTCAAGACTGTTTCTCATCACTTTCATTCTTAAAAATGCGGGGACTATCTGTATACTATAAAAATCAGAGTGTCCGATTTCACGATCGTTATGGCACTTCGTAAGACCACCCCTAGAAGGCTCGAGGCTCAGCTCGGGGTTCGACCTCGAGAGTTCTCAATGATCGACCTCGAGGTAGTACAAATCAATGGCTATGATGGACAAATGGGAAGTTCCCAAGGCACGTGATTAAAGCTAACCAAGTCTATTAGGCTAGTTCAAGCCCGTACCGTTGCATTAAATAGCTGTACCAGCCTCAAATCCTTGTAATAAATGTGTCTGTACTATGTTGGGATTGCCCCTCATATATAAAGGGGACCCTTGGTATTTTGTAAGTTATACACAACATTCAATACAAGAATATTCTCTGCTCTCTAACTTAAACACATTCTCCCTTGATTCTATTATTTACATTTATTGCTAACATTTATTATTCTTCATTAATTGTTATTCGTTTGTTACTCATTATTGATCATAAAGAGCTCTTATCAAAGCTCTTAGAATTGTTAGACCTTCATCGGCCGGTCACTGTCTAACGCTAAGCTCGACCTCGAGGCCCTGTATAGGCTAGCTCGAGGCCCCGAATCCCAGCTACTCGGTTTGCTTGACACACTACCTTCAAGCTCTTATCATATTTCTTAGTCTCATACTTAGCGTCTATTGCCTAAAAACTAGTATAAAAATAAATCACGTATTTTTAGAACCACAAAATCAAATCTAATTGTAATTACCATTTTCAAGTTAAACAAAAGTCATTACATGTGGAATGTTAGTATGCAGACAAAACATGATGCGTGGAGCAGTGATATAGCGACAAGTGTCATTCTCAATGAATAGAATTAAGAATACAAGAAAGGCACTAGAGAAACACCCATGAGACAGTATAGAGAAGAAAATCGGGCCTGACAGTTGTCAAGGAAGAGGCGAGGACGGAATGAATAAGGATAAAAAAAAAGGAAAGATATATGAACCAAAAGTAAATAAGGAAGGGAAATCGGAGTAGTTATAAAAAATTTATATCAATAAAATATGTTAGTTACGGTTATCTATGGTAATGGGTAATCAATAGAATTAATGCCCATAATGAATTCAGATTATGTGAGAAACCCTTTATGATTGTACACTCCTATATAAGGATATATAATTTTATTTGTAAGGACAAGTTCCAAGTACTACTGAAATACATTCTATAATTCTCTGCTTTACAACCTAGATTTTAGGGATTGATTATTGATTTATCCCTTATTTCTCTTTGTTAATTCCCTATATAATTTTCACTATTTTGCAAATAGCTTGTCGTGAAAGTGGAGTAAAACTTGGTTATCAGTAACCCGTTTTCTTCTAAATATAAGCTTTGACCAAAAATTTATTTTTCGGTTAAACAAATTGGTTTCGTTACCGGAAAACTGATAATCTTTTCACTTTCCAAATTCTTTTTCTGACAAACAACTATGTCAACTATTAATGATAACAACCAGGTGAACCCACAGGAGGGAGTAACTCCACCTCTCCTCTATCTGCAAGGATCTCCTCAACAGTCGGTGATGGATCACTTGAAAGATCTGCGTCACAAGCTAATGACTAGCAAGGGGACGAACAACCTGTCAAACAAGATACTCTAAAGCAATTGATTGCAGACCATGTGAACAGTTCTCTTCAAGCCTTTGTTAGGAGATTGCCAACTACACCACAAACTCCTCCACCAGTCAATACCACAACCCTAGAAAACCCACGTTTTAGGCTCGACAATTCTGGAAGTGGAGGAACTCCCAATGAATCTCATGATGGAAGGTTAGGTACACCAAACAATTCTGATTTAAAAGGTTTGGTACTAACTTTGCAAAAATAGTTAGAAGAGCAAAATGATTTCATAGAGCAAATACTTGACGTACCACCCGTGATTAAATGGGTAGATATTGATAAATATTCACAACTGAAAGCCAAGTGCATCACCTTTGTCGATTCCTAAAAAGTTTTAAAATGCCTGATATTCAAAAATATGATGGAATAACTTACCCTCGAGATCACATAACTGCGTTCACAACTGGCGTGAAGGACAATGATTTAACCAAGTAGGAAATCGAATCAATTTTGGTTAAAAATTTGGTGAAACACTCGCGAAAAGAGTATTAACGTGCTATTCTCTTTTACCTGAAAACTCTATTGATTATTTTGATAAGCTTGCACATTCATTCATAAAAGCACGTTCGAGAGCTCAAAAAGTTGAAAAAAGGATGGAAGACATCTTTATGGTAAAACAAGAAAATACAGAATTACTCAGGGAGTTTGTGGATAGCTTCCAACAGGAGAGGATGATGTTACCACAAGTAACTGACAACTGGGCAGCTATGGCATTCGCAAGCAATCTAAACAAGAAAGGTTCAGAAGAAATGAGGAGACTGGAGGAGAGTTTATGAGAATTTCCAGCAACAACTTGGAATGACCTGTACAATAGGTACAACATGAAGATGCGGATAGAAGAACATACGGTTGCACAATCAAGGGTTGATGAAAGAGCAGGATCAAGACGTTCAAAATTAGAAAGAAGGACCAAAAAATAGGTATGAGCCTTACATGGGACATGCAGGGCGAGATTCTTGGTCTAAGCAAGAAAAAACACGAGCTGAATCAAGATCAAGGAAAAAAGATGTGGATTCTTCATCTAGATTCATAAAGGAACAGGATGCAGGAGGCAACAACTTCAATACACATGCAAAAGTTGGTGATTACAGGTTTAATGTCAGCATCTCCGAGTTAGTGGCTATTTTAAGAGGTATGGGAGATTAGGTGAGATTGCATAAAGAGATGAGATCAAACCCGAGAAAAAGAAATCCAGATTTCTGGTGTGAATTTCACAACGATCATGGCCATAGAACAATAGATTGTAGGATACTATAGGGAGAAGCTAAGAATTTGTTGAAACAAGGTTATCTAATTGACCTATTCAACAAGAAAGGTAGACAATCATATATGAAGAACAAATAAGAACCCCTAAAACCCTCATCTCCAAAAAGAACGATCAATTTAATAATCGAGGGAGAGGAGGTCAATGGTTTTGCATATACAGCTTCAAAAAAGACGTCAAAAGTCACAGTCACTCATGGGAAGTGAGTTCGCCAAGTATTGGATGGAGACAATGTAACATTTGATGACGAAGATGCGGATGACTTGATGATTCCTCACAATGACGCACTGGTAATATCTCTACTTGTACATGATACTAACATCAAACGAGTTTTGATTGACCCAAGTAGTTCCATTAATATCATTCTACTAAGAGTGGTGAATGAAATGCAAGCTAAAAACAAGGTGACACCAAAGGCACGGTCTTTGTCTGGATTCGATAGTTCAAGCATTATCACAAAAGGGGAAGTAATGCTTGCCACGTTTGCAGAAGGGGTTATCAAGGACACAAAGTTCCAGGTGATATATGCGAACATGGCTTATAATATAATTCTGGGAAGATCATGGATTCACGATATGGATGTTGTACCGTCCACACAGCATCAAGTTATTAAATTTCCTTCACAGTGGGGAATTCGGCAAATCTGTGGAGATCAAAAGGCTTCTAAATATATTAATTTAGTGGTGGCTACAAGCACGGTAAACGATGTTGCAGGCGAGAAATAGCAACTACAGAATTCAGTTGAGGACTTCGTAATACAAACCTCAATTAAATGCATTCCAGGACAAACTGATGTTGATTAAAGACCCGATGTTATTCAAGAGCTAGAAGAAAATGAAAACATGAAGACATCTACCGAAGAACTCGAAGCGGTGGTGATATTTATAAACTGGAAAGATAAAATACATCGGAGCAAACCTAAGCCCAAAAATGAAAGGTAACTTAATTGAACTTTTAAAAGCTAACGCAGATTGCTTTGCTAGGTCGCATTCAGATATGACAGGTATACCACCGGAGGTGATGGTCCACAAACTGAATCAGGACCCATCATATCCACATGTCAAGCAGGAGAAGAGGAAGTAGGGATCCTTCAAAAATCAAGTAATCCAAGATGAGGTACAGAAGCTTTTAAAAATTAGGACAATACGAGAGGTAAAATACCCTAACATGTTAGCTAATACTGTGGTAGTTCCAAAAAAGAATGGGAAATTGCGAGTTTGTGTAGATTATACTGATTTAAATAAAGCTTGTTCTAAAGATTCGTTTCCTTTGCTGCATATATATCAACTAATTGATTCTACCACAGGACATGAGCTGTAAAGTTTATTAGATGCATATTCAGCGTATAAACAAATAAAAATGGATCCTTTAGATAAAGAAAAACTTCATTTATCACAGACAGGGGGACTTACTGTTACAAAGTCATGCCATTTGGTCTAAAAAAGTCTGGAGCCACGTACCAAAGATTGGTGACTAAAATATTTCAAGAACATCTAGGAAAGACTATGGAAGTCTATTTTGACGATATGCTAGTCAAATTAGCACAAGTGGGAGACCATTTTCAACATTTGTTTGACACTTTCCAGACTCTCCGTAATTACAATATGAAGCTAAACCCAGAAAAATGTGCTTTTGGCATGGCTTCAGGTAAGTTTTTAGGCTTTTTTGTTTCTAACATAGGTATTGAAGTGAATCATGCACAAATCAAAGCTATCGATGAAATACCAGATGTACTCACAAGCAAAAATGAAGTGCATTGATTAACATGAAGAATAGCAGCCCTGGGGAGGTTTATTTCAAAATCATTAGAAAAGAGTTTTAAATTCTTTTCAGTATTGAAAAAGCAGAATCAAGTTGAATGGACTGATGAATTCCAACAAGCCCTCAAGGACCTAAAATCGTATTTGTCAAATCCACCTTTGCTAGCCAAACCAAAAGATGGAGAAAGACTGCTTGTTTACCTTGCTGTCTCAGAAGTGGCGGTAAGCGCGGTGTTGGTATGATAGGATAAAGGTAAACAATCTCTAATACATTATGTTAGAAAATCTTTACTAGATGTTGAGACATGATATCCTCATATAGAAAAGCTTGATTTAGCATTAATTATGGCATCTAGAAAGTTGAGACCTTATTTTCAATGTCATCCTATCTCTGTAATAACTGCTTTCTCCCTTGAGGAATATTGCATAAACAAAAACTATATGGTAGGTCAGCTAACTGGGTAATAGAAATCAATGAGTATGATATCATATATAAGCCTAGAACTGCAATAAAAATCACAGGATTTAGCAGATGTTTTAGCAGATTTCAACATAAATTTAGTTCCTGAAGAAGAAAAAGAATTACAGGTATTTTCCAGATCTAATACGAGGACTTGAATTTTATTTACTGACGGTTCCTCGAATGTTAAAGGAGCGAACATAGGTATTGTTTTAATTCTGCTTCAGGGGAAGTCATAAGACAAGCGATAAAATGTTATCCCATCATTAACAATGAAGTGTAGTACGAAGCTGCGATTGCAGGTTTGGAACTAGCATGAGAACTTGGTATAGAACAGATTGTAATCAAAAGTGCCCCACAGCTAGTAGTTAACCAAATGCAGGGGACATACATAGCAAGAGAGGCACGAATGCAAAAATATCTAGAAAAGGTATGGGTATTAGTCAGACAATTTCAGTTGTGGAAGGCCGTACAAATACCTAAGGAGGAGAATGTGGAGGCGGATGCACTGGCCAATCTTGCATATGTTATGGAAATAACAAATGCAGAAAATGTCATTGTAATACATTTGTTTCATTCGGCACTCGACCAAGACAAGAACAAGGTAAATTTTAATAATCTAACTTGGGATTGGAGGAACGAATTTGTTAACTTTTTGCAGTACATAATCTTACCTGAAGACAAGAAGAAGTCATAGCTGCTTCGTCAAAAAGCCGCCCGGTATTGGTTAATTTGGGGAACTTATACCGAAAGACGTTTAGAGGACCTTTGGCATGGAGTCTCGAACCTTCACAAACGGAATATGTATTAAGGGAAGTACATGAGGGGTACTGTAGCAATAATATTGGGGGAATATCATTGGTAAAGACTTTAATAAGAGTAGGATACTATTGGCCAAAAATGGAAGAAGAAGCAGAAAACATTGTAGCCAGGTGCGATAAGTGTCAACGATATGCCAATAACATGCACCTCCTAGGAGAATTGTTACATTCAGTTATCTCCCCATGGCCTTTCATGAAATAGGTAATGGATATCGTAGGTCCATTATATCAAGCTAAAGGAAAGGTACGATTTCTATTAGTTTTAACAGATTATTTTTCAAAATGGGTAAAAGCAGGAACTTTCAAACAGGTGCGAAAAAAAGAATTCAGGGACTTTATTTGGTGAAACATTATCTTCCAGTTTGGAGTTACAAAGGAAATCATGTGTGACAATGGCCCACAATTCATAGGCACGAAAATCACAGTATTCTTTCAGAGTTGGTAGATTAAAAGAATTACATATGGACCTTACCATCCTGTAGCCAATAGGCGAGCTGAGTCAACAAACAAAATTATTATTAATAACTTGAAGAAGAGATTAGAAAAATCAAAAGGCAAGTGGTCAGAAGTGTTACCATGGGTATTATGGGCTTATCGAATGACAGCAAAAACAAGTATGAACGAGACTCCATTTTCACTTGTCTATGGCACTGAAGCCTTAATTCCAGTAGAAATAGGTGAACCAAGCACGAGATACACACATGATACCAAGGAGTCAAATGAGGAAGAAATGTGAATGAATTTAGATTTACTAGGAGAAAGGAGAAAAACAGCGTTAATAAGGATGACGGCTCAAACACAGTTGATTGAGCGATATTATAATAGGGAAGTTAATATGAGATACTTCAAGATTAGAGACTTCGTCCTCAAAAAAGTGGTTCGATTAACAAAAGAGGATAATGAAGGAAATTACGTCTAAATTGGGAAGACCCTTATAGGGTTCGTGGCATCGCTGGAAAGGGAGCATATGAGTTTAAAACCATGGATGTCAACATACTACCATCAAATTGGAACGTTGTTCATCTGAAGAAGTATTACTTGTAGACGAAGGAAGTACCCATGGTCAGGTATCATGCAAATACAATTTTATTTTTTGTTCTTTTGAATTTTTCTTACTATTTTAGATGATAGGCAAAAATCTAGCCCATACCAAATGATGATAGAATAACCGAAAGACAAGTGGAATGTTAAATTATTCTCGGTCTATGTTACAACCTTTCTGATGGAAAAAGGGGTTATGCAGTCGTTATATAAATGTATATCTCAGACTCCCGTTTGTATTTTCCTTTTCAGGGAATGGACCAAAAAGATGGAGTAATCCAGTGTTCGAGATTTCATACTTCAAAGCTCTAACACTAGGGGGACTATACATATAGACAAAGAAGTAAAAGAGCCAAAAAGCAAGCCTGAATCAAAAACCTCGAAGCAACCTCGAGAAGGCGTGAACTCGCGAGAAAGATACAAGATACGTTCCATGTTCCTACGAGTTTTAGGTTAAGGCAAAAATTTAGTCTTGGGATAATAGACCCGATTTTGTATCTGAAAATTTACTACAAAGAAAGTAGTTATGAAAGTGTTGTATGAATAATAGAGAAAATGATGTACGAAATTTATTTGAAAGTTCAAAGTTAAAACTTCCTCAAATTATTTTGTTTTTGTCTACATCGTCTTTCATACATTTACACCAATGTGAAGATGAGACGTCATCTTCATCAGTGTCATTTACATAAAAAGGTCCTCTTTTGTAAAAGCCTGTGTTTGTCAAAGTCACGTATTATTAAAGCATTTTTTAAATGCAAGGAAAAGCTCAAATATCAAAGAACAAAATAAACAGTAAAAATAATCGGGACCATCGTCTTAAACAGTAAAAATATTAGTTTGTCATTAAACCCAAAAAGAAGACAGGGGTAACCAAAAACAACCTTCCCAAAAATAACAAACTTCCCAAAAAGTTGTTAAGCTAAACAAACATACACAAAAAAGTAGGAAAAAACTGAGGAGCATCATCCACGAAAGCGTCATTAACGGGAGAAGAAGGATTAAATTGAGAAGAAGAGGCTTAAACATTAGCCTCACTAGGAATAAGGCCATTTCCATCACCCTCGGGACCATCGTCTTCAGGTAAGGAAAAGCGTTGACGTTGCTGAGTTTTATCAATTGCTTCTTTAGCCTTAGTAGTCTCAACATTAAGGTCAAAACCCTCCTTGTTGGCTTCAATTAAAGTCTCGAGGAAAGTGTTTAAGAAATCCCAGCTCACATCCAACGATAGTTTATCCTCGAGAATCTCATAATCCTTCTCCCACATGTCAATCTCAGCTCTCAGCTCTTCTTTTTTTTTCTTCAAAGGCATTGTAATTTGTCTTCAAAGGAGCGAGAGAACTTTCGAAGAACAAAATCTTATCAGTAGAGGCACATAGATCTTCCTGAACTTGAGTAAGTGTTTGAACCAATTCTCCCACATAAACCTCTTTCTGGTTAAGGAGATCTTTCAAACTCCTTATATCTTTAGTTATCCTGGAAAGTTGGTAAGCAAAAGAGGACTCAAGTATATCCTTGTCCTTTCCAACTGTCACGCCCCGAACCTGGGGGCATGACAAAAGTGGTATCATAGCAGTTCTATCCTAGGGAGTCTACAAGCCGTGTCTAGTAAACTCTTGTTTATGGGTGTGTTGTGCACCACACTTATAAGCATGAGGCTACATGGCATTTAAGGCTGTTACTCTTTCTTCTTACTCTAGATCGTGTGGTAGAGCTCACTTATAAGAATTCAAATTCCGAACTTCTATTTTATTCGTAATACGATGATGCCTACATTCAGAAAGGTGATCAATAAGAGATATAGCTGTAAAAGTGTTGAGTTAGAGGAACTCGATTTTGCATCTTTCTTATGATGAGTAAATGAGAGGTCTTCTGCAGATCATGCGTGTACTAAAAGGTGTACGATTCCTAATAAGGAGCTTTTAGGAAAGAATACTTATCCACTCTTACGGTAAAAAGGAATAATGAAATCGGAAGTTGGATACGAGTTGTAGCAAGTAAAAGAAGCAAGGTGAAGAAAGGTACGAGATACCCAGTTAATAAAGATTATCATTATTTACCATTCAGGAAGGGAGATATGAGCATTTCGAATTACTTTCAACAGTAATAGATGTACGTACAATCGGACACACCTATCTCAGTTATGCCCTATGGGAGCTAACAGATATGGTTTAAGAGAAGGACAGGATAGCAGGATCCGGCTGGGATTAGAGTAACCCAAAATGATGAATGGATGGTTTGTGTTAGTTGACATTTCTAAAGGATATGACAAAGGTGGTAATGGATCTTCTTGTGAGATACCGAGATGGTGTACTCTAAAATGGTACAACTAGATATGATTACTATAAAGACATGCACTGGAATTCTAGAAGGGGTAAATATTACCTTAGTGTTGCTCCCGTACCTTGTAGAGAAAGAATGTTTGGAAATTCAAAGAGCTAATAGATGGCACAAGGGGAGCTAAAAACAAAGGAATGTTTTGTTAAAATTTTAAAAATAAAGTGATAGATAAAAGATTAGCAGGGAAGTACGAAGAGGGATAATGATGCATTATGAGTGAGATGTGATACATGGATGACAACGGTTGAGTTTTACAGAATCTATAGTCAAATGAAGAAAGATACGAGAGGTGATGGGCCTTATGACAACAAAAGAGTATAGGCCATACAGTCACATCCTCATTTCAAGAAATAAGTTCGCGACTCTAACATGATTAATAGAAGGAAAAGTTAGACCCTGGAGTAATAAAAATAAGTATGGACCGGTGAACAAGATAAACTAAACATGAATTATGAACTGAGTGATTTGATAATAGTCAGCATCATGAGAATTTCAGACTACATTCCGGCAATAATAGAATGGATAATAGAAGAAGACACATGATGAATTCAGAGAATGGTCATTTAGGGAGACACTTCCCTATAGCAAGCAATATGAGCAAAGTTAAGCTTAAGGGACTGTATGTGCCAGTTACACTAAGTGTCACCACTACGAGTGAGTAATTTTGTTATCCTTGGTACAGAAGGAATACCGCAAGGTGAGTAAGGGTCATTGATGATGCGAAAGGATGCCAAAGATGAAGAGGAAAAACATCTATAGGCAGGTCATCATGGCTCCAGGTCTTAGTACTCCCCCAAAGAAGGGAATATGGAATGATAAAGGAAGAATGCGATAAAAATAAGAAAGGGATGAGATTGCACTTATCTAAATGTTACAGATATGCTATGATTCTAGAACGTTATGTAAGCACGACGTCAAAAAAAGGAAAAAGTAAGGGTTCCTTCCCGGGATGTTATTAATAGATAAAGAGCAAGTACGTGAGGCAAGTTAAGACAAGAAAATAACCCAAGAAAGATTACGCGGAATATGGATATGAGAATGGGCCAACGAGTAGTTATTAGTTGATTCAGGAAGAGCCCAGTTATGCCTAGACAAGAGGATAAAGACAAATCAACGGATCAATGCAAGATAAACATAGGGAACCCTAACATGGGGAATTCACCCTCGTAGTTATGATATTGTAATGCTTGAGATATATTCATATAAGAGTTGGGGAAGTTTAAAAGGTACTGTATGAGTACTACGGAAATAAAAGAGAATGCCACTAGGAACACAGATGAAATATCAGTTTAGAAGCAACCCTACAAGTACAAGGGCGTTGAAGGAAGTAACTACGGATAATTAGAGGCGCGGAAGAACATCAAAAATTCCATCGGGTATACGATGTAATAAGCTGGCAGATTTACAAGAGTCAGAGGGTCCTCTCTAAAGTACTACAATGAAAGACTAGCTAAGGAAAATAAGGAAGAAGGCTTCAACCTAAACTTAGTGACCTAAAGAGGAAATGGTATTATAACAATAATCTAACAACAACATTGTAAGCACTCCAAAGGAAAGTGGCACCTATAGTGTCTAATGAACGTGAAGTAAAAATTAAAAGTAATATTCGAGATCATATGAGTTGTACAAAAACAGTGGCATATGTGGGCACTAAGATAAGTTAAGTATGGACGCAACAAAGGAGCAAAAAGAGTAGGAAAAGTAATAGCTTATGTTTAAAGAAAGCTAAGATAGAACGAAAAGAAATTATTCGATCATTGATCCAGAGTTAGTTACGTATGAACTAACTTAAGGGTTCGAAGTTTTGTACACGTAGCATATACGACATTAGAAGATTTGGGTATACGATAAAAGAAAGAATTGAGCACATGTCATAAACGAAGGGTTAAATTGCTAAAAGATTGTATCATGTATATCCCTCAGCGCCCATGAAAGTCCAAACAGAATAACTAATACCATGAACCCCAAATCGAGAGATAACTTAAGCCGACATTAAGGTCGATCAGAAGAAAGAGGAAATTAAAGAGTTACATCAACGAAGTAAATCAGGATTTTGATTATTGGACCCAGGAAATTACAGAAATCGTGATTCAGAATATTGCAGAATTAATCTTAATATTAAAGGTGCAAGAGAGATAGCACAACAACCATATTCTATAACGGCTCTATGATAAAGACAGTTAGAAAAATACCAGCCTCATAAGAATTTAGTATGGAGCTCCCACCGGATTGTATAGGCACCAGAGGTACAAGTATTATTATAGAGCTTCAAATGGTGGATGTGGTTTATACCTATGTAGGAGGGAGGTTATGAAAGAGAGATAGAAGAATATGAGGTGATATTTTAAAATAAGTAAGGTAAAGGTGAATAACATACTAAATAATCAAGTATAGAAGGATGAGAGTGGTCCATACTTTAGGTAAAGGACAAGAAGCGTGGGATTCAGTATCTAGGAATGATAGCAGCATCGTCAGTGGCATACCTTCCAGCCTATGGTTTCTATGTACCGAAAGGTCTAATTAAAGAGTAAAATAAGAGTTAGAGACAATGCGATGTCTTTCTTGCTATTCCAGGAAAGCATAAGGGAATCAATTGCAAGCTAAAGTATGATAGAACGACAAGGTTTTAGAACAACAAGAGTAAGGTGTCACGACCCAAACTGAAGGGCCGCGACGGGCACCCGGTGCCTTACTCAACCGAGTACCAACGCAACATATCTTTCTTATCATATTATCATGAGTAAATGAGCCAGAAAACCCGCCATGAGATAACAAGAATAAAACATAAGGGAATACTCAACATATAAAGACCCAACATGATATACAAACTTATATATGTGACATACGGGCCTATAAGGCCGACATGACTATTAGTAAACTCGAAACATAGGATGACAAGGCCATACAAGTATCCATACACCTGATATCTGTCTACAAGCCTCTAAGAGTACATAAAATCATAAAGGTCGGGACAGGGCCCCTCCATACTAATCAATATATATCCAAAGCATACTGACCAAATAGGCAACTCCGGAGCAAGTGGAGTGCACCAACACCTTCGCTGAGCTGATAGCCTACTAGGAGGACTGTCAAGCTATCAATCGGGACCTGCGGGCATGAAACACAGCGTCCCTAGGCAAAAGGGACGTCAGTACAAATAAAGTACCGAGTATGTTACGCAGGAACGCATAAACAAGAACAATAATGTAAAGAGAGAGATAGAGGAGATACAACCTGTAACATCTGAGTGCCTATAGGGGCTATGATATGAAATGCATAATATATATATATACATAAACTTTTTAAAACATTCGCCTGTGTGGGCATCATCATCATCATATCGTACCCGGCCTGAAAGAGGACTCGGTAAAAGTGTACCCGACCATCATAAGGTTCGGTAAAATCGTACCCGGCCACGTGAAGCTCGGTAAACCCAACTGATTAGTGGTTGAACAATAGGTGCCAAACCCGGCCGACTATAGCGCGGCTCGGTAGAGTAAAATAGATACATATATATATATATATATATATATATATATATAATGCATGCTCGACTCATGGAATCACGTTATAACCCTTTCGGAGTGATGTAAGGTCATTGCACCTTCGATTAACATTATGGACATCCCTACCATCAATATGAACCTTAGTGGGATTTAAGGATCATACACACTTGTTTAGAATAACTTTATAAGGAAAGAACAACATGGACAACCTTAGTTTCTAGGAGTAGATCCGTTATGAATTAGCGTACCGTTTATGTTCATGTCACTTTAGATCATGCCAAAAGAAAGAAGTAAGTGCCTTAACATACCTTAAACCCGTTGAGTCCTTAATCACTTCCAAGCAACTCTTCAAACAAGTCAACTCAATCTATCATAGTATAAGGAGATTCAAAATCAGTGCTGAGCAAAGGCTAAGTCTATAACTTAAGCTAGTAGCTCGTTTACGTAAATTTTGGCAGCATCTCCCTTGTAACAAGGGCCTCCTCCAATACCATATACAAACAACAATGACCAGAGCAATCCATCAATACATAATTATCAATATCAAGACACCATATAACAACAACAAGTCACAACTACATTACGACGAGCGGCAAGCTCCGATTGGAATCCGTATACCCCTTATCAATCCTTATAGACTTCTTACTTCAACATAAAAGTATCATTAACATGATAATGAAGTCATTAATCAATGATTCCAGCCTTATACCATATATTTATAACAACGAAAATAATCCACAACTTCAACTATCCTCAATTAGCAACTTTATTCACTAGTTCATGTCTAGCCCATCCATTTAACTTAATCAACATCAAGATAACCTTAGGCACAAGTAAGAACACAATATAAATACCTCCTACAGTAACTTCAAGTCAAAATCCAAGTTATATTCAGTTTACAACAACCCTCAATAGCAATACAACACCATAGAAGTGACTTAAGCTAACCCAAGTATTATCTTGTAGTTTATCATCCTAACAACTTAACCAACATACAAGAAAGATTAAGTACAATTAGTAGGCTGTTATAATCACCTTAGACAGAAGCAACAACTTGGAATTTCATCCAAATACATCCCACAACAATCCTCAATGACAACACAACCTCAAAGAGGTGTTGTTCTTCACTAGAACTAAGTTTTGATGTTGAAATATGGTGTAATCACTTCAAACCCTTGTGGTATATGTTTAGGAGGGTTAGTAGAAGTTTGGAGACGAATTTTAGTTGAAAAATGAGCAAAAATAGGCGTTCAAATCGTTTATAAATTGAAGTAGGTCAACCACCGCCTAAGTGGGTCCCATTGGGAGCTGCTTGCGCGGTCTCGCGAAAACACGAATATCTCTCTACTCCGATGTCGTATTGACGAACGGTTTAATGCGTTAGAAATTAGACTTGTAGACCTTCCATTTAGTAGGTATAACACCCCATGATTCCATGAATATTTGGAGAAATGCTCAGATACATTTGACCTAAATTTCAGCAAATTTATGAATGTAACTTGTGATGACCTTTGCCAACTCTTGTTCCACAACTTGCTTGCCTTCAAAATGTAGAAAATAAATATCATACGACTAAAACAACTCATATAATAACCTCCTTATCATGTTAAGAACCCTAGTCTCACCCCAAAGTACATGTTATAACATTCCAAACTTGTCGACTTTTGACGAAACTTATTTTCTTCAATTGGTTTAGCTTCTAAGATTTCCAACCCTCTTGGTACTCGTTATTCATGATCTTAAATATTTGTAACCTCCAAGGTAACATGATTAACTTACTTTATTTTCTTCCAAATATAATCTCATTTCCGAGCTTACATCAATGACTTACGACGTACTCTCACGTATGAAAACTTGGGGTGTAACATCATTCCCCCCTTTGGAACATTCGTCCTCGAATGTTGACTGATGCGCTTATCAGTTTCATAAACTATGGCTCTTACGAATACTTTAATGCTCATCTTTCCATCTAAGCAATTATTTTGTGAATAAATCCAAATGCTTGGGCATTCCCCCCTTTTAGGCCTCTTTGTCACACCATGACATGTGGTTGGAATTCTTCCAACATCGTAACATTTAATACCTTATGTCATGCAGTATGTACGACTGTGTCCTTGTATGAGGGCCTAGCGACTCATATTCTTTTTTTCCTCCATCTTTTAGCCAATCTCTAAACCTCACTTTATGAACATATACATAATTATGACAAGTTGTCCCTCTAGGCATCTATAGGTGTACTGATGTCTTTCGCTTGGTACTTTATCGAACTTAAGACTATTTCTATCTCTTGTTTCATAGCCTTGTATATCTATCCTTATGGATTTACTACATCTAGGTAGGTTATACTATACCATAAAACTTACTTCGGTTTATTATTACCGAGGTTTGCTACCCAACTCCAGGTTACTCTCTCGCTGCTTATCCTATATGTATAAATCTAAGTCCTTTAGTGCTTCCTCATTATTATTCATCTAAGAATAACAAACAAATCTCATCTCGTACTTTGGAACTTGTACCCATCTATTGTTTATTCACCTTAATGTTGATCTATAATCTATCACTGATAACTTGCAACCTCTTACGTAATACACTGTCACTAGGGCTCACATCTTATCAGGGAACATATGAAGTGATTTTCCTGATCCACCTAGGGATAATACTATACTTCAATAACCGTATTTCATTGCATCCCAACGCGATTCATCTTATGGGGGTATTCTAATCCCATGCAATTAATGAAATCCCTTTCTCGTTAAATCGTTACTCAATCAAAGGCCTAAGTATAATCCTCTTATTTATCACAATTAGACCCTTATTCTACTGCCAGGGAAGCATTCCATCTCTTCTAAATTCACCCAGTCTCAGACTCCTCTGTGTTCATTCAGGCTGTACCGAGCTTTTTATTACATATGAAAATCATCAGCTCCCTTGTTTTGATGGGTTTAATCCCGAGGACATATATATTCTCGTCACCTTCTCACTCACCTTTTCATATCCTTACTCCTATCAACCTAAAACCTTGTTGCTCTACAATACTTTACCTTAGGACCTACACCGATCTATTTATACTACTCGCAACCTTCCTTTAACTTGCTAGCACCATAAATTTCCTTTCGTGCCTTCTCAGTTGTCCTTAAATGTAAGCAATTACTTTTGCTGGTCGTTCTATCACTTGTTGCATGAATACTTGGCTTGTCATTTTGCCCACGAATACTATAATTTCATGTACCTCATATGATCTCAAACATCACCTTTGATGGCTTTTTTTTACCATTCATTAGCCATGATAGGTGCCACTTTCTTATGGAGTGTATACAATATTGTAGTGAGACTGTTGTTACAGGATCATTTACTCTTTAGCTCACTATGCTTAGGTGGAAACCTTCTTCCTTATTTCCTCAGCTAGTCTTTCATTGTAGTACTTAGGGAGACCTTCTGGCTCTTGTAAAGTTGCGAGCTTGATATATCGTACACCCGAAGGTAATTTTCGTTATTCTTACTCGCCTATAATAATCCTTAGTTACATAAATTTATGCCTTTGTGCTCGTAGGGTTACTTCTAAGCTCAAATTTTTATTGTCTCCTTAGTGGCACTCTCTCTTATTTTTATAAACCTTAAAAATGGTACCTTTAATTGCCTCAACTCCTATCTGAAATTTTTCAAATGATTGCGATCTCGTATCTGCGAGACTAAATTCACTATGCTGCGGTTCACTACATTTATCTTGCATGATCTATTGATTTATCTGTGACCTCTTGTCTAGCCATAACTGGGTTCTTCTTGAATCAACTACTTATTACTCGTTGGTACATTCTCATATATATATATATATATATATATATATATATATATATATATATATATTCTGCATAATCCCTCTTGGGATATATCATTTGTCTTAACTTATCTCTCGCCACTAGCTTCTGATGTATCAAGTGTCCATTCACACTTATTTATCAATAACATCCTGGCCGGAAACTTTTACTACCTCTCTCCGGTGTCGTGCTTGTATAATGTTCTGGAGTCGCAACATATCTGCAGGAACTGAATAAATGCAACATCATCTCTTTCTCCTTTTTACCACATTCTTACTTTACCATTCCATAGTTAACTGAACCGCTTAACTCCGACTTAATACCGTATCACACCATATTCCCCCCCCCTTTAGCGGAGTACTAAGATTTAGTACTACGACGATCTACCTATAGCTGTTTTACCTCTTCATCTTTGGCGTCTTTTCACATTATCAATGAACCTTAATCACCTTATGGTAACCTTCTATACCAGGGATAACTAAATTTCTTACGCACGAAGGTGACACCTACTATAACTGGCACACTTAGTCCCTTAAGATTAACTCTGCTCAGAGTGTTTGCTTTAGGTAAGCGACTTCCTAAATGGCCTTTAAAGTTTATTCGTCTATTGTCTATTCTATTATTGTTGGTGCATGATCTTTGAAATTCTCACGATGTCGACCATTATCAAATCCTCCGGTCCCTAATTCATGTTCGGTTTTATCTTGTTCACTAGCCCATACTGATTTTTATTACTCTGGGGTCTAACCTTTCCTCTTGGTAATCACATTGAAGTCACCAACTCATTTCTCGAAATAAGGATATAAATTTATGGCTTATACTCTTTTATTGCCTTAAGGCTTGTCACCTCTTGTATTTTCTTTCACTTGACTATAGACTCTGTCATCGTGTCATATTTTGATTTACTGTTATCACCCCTATATCACATCTTACTCATGATGCTTCATTTATTTTCTTCTTATTCTCCGGATAATATTTTTTTGTCTATTACTTTATTCTGAAAACTTCAACAAAAAGTTCTTTCCCTTTAAGCTCCCCTAGCTTCATCTCACTGGCTCTTTGGAATGCCTAACATTCTTTTTTTACTCAGGGCTAGAGTCATACTAAGGTAAATATTTGTCCCTTCTAGGATCCCACTGCCTATCTTCTGAAATTTTTGAATATTCCAGTATTCGTATCTGATTGTACTACTCTAGAGTTCACCATCTGGGTGTCTTAGAAGGAGATCTATTACCACATTTGCACCATCTTTCGGAAACGTTAGTTAATGATAACAACCTATCCACAATTTTTGGGTTACTCTAACTCCAACTGGATCCTGATATCCCATCTTTCTCTTAAATAATATCTGTTAGCTCCCATAGAACATAACTGAGATAGGTGTGGCCAATTGTACTTACCTCTATCATTGATGAAGGTACCAAAATGCTTATATTTCTCTGCCTGATTTGAAAATATTGATAATCTTCATTATCTGGGTGCCTCGTACCCATCTTCACCTTACTTCATTTACTTGTTAAAACTTGTATCTAGCTTCTGAATTCCTCATAGATTTTTACCATATTCGTGAATAGATATCTGTGCCTTAAGGCTCCTTATTAAGAAGCATACACATCTTAGTACACACATGATCTGTTGAATACCTCATATTTACTCATCATAAGCATGATGTGAAATCAAGTTCCTCTGACTAAACTCTTCCATATCCACATACAATATCTTACCAACTGTGTTTGTGGATGTAGGTATCGTTGTATTACGACTAAAGTCGAATTTAAGAGTTTGAATTATTACAACTGAGCTCTACCGCACGATCTAGAGTAAGAAGAAAGAGTGACAGACCTAAATGCCATGTAGCCTCCTGCTTATAAGTGTGGTGCACAACACACCCATAAACAAGAATCTACTAGACACGGCTTGTAGACTCACTAGGACAGAACTGCTATGATACCACATCTGTCACGACCCAAACCGAAGGGCCGCGACGGGCACCCGGTGCCTTACTCAACCGAGTACCAATGCAACATATCTTTCTTATCATATTATCATGAGTAAATGAGCCACAAAACCCGTCATGAGATAACAAGAATAAAACATAAGGGAATACTCAACATATGAAGACCCAACATGATATACAAACTTATATATGTGACATACAGGCCTATAAGGCCGACATGACCATCAGTAAACTCGAAACATAGGACGACAAGGCCATACAAGTATCCATACACCTGATATCTATCTACAAGCCTCTAAGAGTACATAAAATCATAAAGGTCGGGACAGGGCCCCGCCTTACCAATCAATATATATCCAAAGCATACTGACCAAATAGGCAACTCCGGAGCAAGTGGAGTGCACCAACACCTTCGCTGAGCTGATAGCCTACTAGGAGGACTGTCAAGCTATCAATCGGGACTTGCGGGCATGAAACGTAGCGTCCCCAGGCAAAAGGGACGTCAATATGAATAAAGTACCGAGTATGTTAGACGGGAAAGCATAAACAAGAACAGTAATGTAAAGAGAGAGATAGAGGAGATACAACCTGTAACATCAGAGTGCCTCTGGGGGTTACTGATATGAAATGCATAATACATATATATACATAAACTTTTTAAAACATTCGCCTCTGTGGGCATCATCATCATCATATCGTACCCGGCCTCAAAGAGGACTCGGTAAAAGCGTACCCGACCATCATAAGGTTCGGTAGAATCGTACCCGGCCACGTGGAGCTCGGTAAACCCAACTGATCAGTGGTTGCACAATAGGTGCCATACCCGGCAGACTATAGCGCGGCTCGGTAGAGTAAAATAGATACTAGATATATATATATATATATATATATATATATAATGCATGCTCGACTCATGGAATCACATTCTAAACCTTTTGGAGTGACTTAAGAACATTATGGACATCCCTACCATCAATATGAACCTTAGTAGGATTTAAGGATCATACACACTTGTTTAGAATAATTTTATAAGGAAAGAACAACATGGACAACCTTAGTTGCTAGGAGTAGAGTCATTATGAAATAGCGTATCGTTTATGTTCATTTCATTTTAGACCATGCCAAAAGAAAGAAGAAAGTGCCTTAACATACCTTAAACCCGTTGAGTCCTTAATCCCTTCCAAGCAACTCTTCAAACAAGTCAACTCAATCTATCATAGTATAAGGAGATTCAAAATCAGTGCTGAGCAAAGGCTAAGTCTATAACTTAAGCTAGTAGCTCGTTTACGTAAATTTTGGCAGCATCTCCCTTGTAACAAGGGCCTCCTCCAATACCATATACAAACAACAATGACCAGAGCAATCCATCAATACATAATTATCAATATCAAGACACCATATAACAACAACAAGTCACAACTACATTACGACGAGCGGCAAGCTCCGATTGGAATCCGTATACCCCTTATCAATCCTTATAGACTTCTTACTTCAACATAAAAGTATCATTAACATGATAATGAAGTCATTAATCAATGATTCCAGCCTTATACCATATATTTATAGCAACGAAAATAATCTACAACTTCAACTATCCCCAACTAGCAACTTTATTCACTAGTTCATGTCTAGCCCATCCATTTAACTTAATAAACATCAAGATAACCTTAGGCACAAGTAAGAACACAATATAAATACCTCCTACAGTAACTTCAAGTTAAAATCCATGTTATATTCATTTTACAACAACCCTCAATAGTAATACAACACCATAGAAGTGACTTAAGCTAACCCAAGTATTATCTTGTAGTTTATCATCCTAACAACTTAACCAACATACAATAAAGATTAAGAACAATTAGTATGCTGTTATACTCACCTTAGACAGCAGCAAAAACTTGGAATGTCATCCAAAAACATCCCACAACAATCCTCAATGACAACACAACCTCAAAGATGTGTTGTTCTTCACTAGAACTAAGTTTTGATGTTGAAATATGGTGTAATCACTTCAAACCCTTGTGGTATATGTTTAGGAGGGTTAGGATAAGTTTGGATACGAATTGTAGTTGAAAAATGAGCAAAAATAGGCGTTCAAATCGTTTATAAATTGAAGTAGGTCAACCACCGCCTAAGTGGGTCCCATTGGGAGCTGCTTGCGCGGTCTCGCGAAAACACGAATATCTCTCTACTGCGATGTCGTATTTATGAACGGTTTAATGCGTTAGAAAGTAGACTTGTAGAGCTTCAATTTATTAGGTATAACACCCCATGATTCCAAGTATATTTGGAGAAATGCTCAGATACATTTGACCTAAATTTCAGCAAATTTATGAATGTAACTTGTGATGACCTTTGCCAACTCTTGTTCCACAACTTGCTTGCCTTCAAAATGTAGAAAATAAATATCATACGACTAAAATAACTCATAGAATAACCTCCTTATCATGTTAAGAACCCTAGTCTCACCCCAAAGTTCATGTTATAACAATCCAAACTTGTCGACTTTTGACGAAATTTATTTTCTTCAATTGGTTTAGCTTCTAAGATTTCCAACCCTCTTGGTACTCGTTATTCATGATCTTAAATATTTGTAACCTCCAACGTAACATGATTAACTTACTTTATTTTTTTCCAAATATAATCTCATTTCCGAGCTTACATCAATGACTTACAACATACTCTCACGTATGAAAACTTGGGGTGTAACATAAGGATACGAAGAAGGTAAGTGAGAAGGTGACAAAAATGGTAAGTCCTCGGGATTAAGCCCGTGAAAACAAAGGAGTTGATGGTTCCTCTAAGTTATAGAAAGCTCAATATAGCCTGAATGAACTCAAAGGAGTCTAAGACTAGTAGCATTAAAAAGAGAATGGATCCTACCCTGGTAGCAGAATGAAACTGTAATTGTGACAAATGAAGAATGACGTTTGGGTCTTCGCTTGAGTAATGATTTGAAGAAGAACAAAAAAGGGGGAAAGGATTTCATGAATTGTAAAAGATTAGAATACCCCCATAAGGTGAATCACATTGAGATACTATGAAATACGATTATGGAAATCACTTCAAATATTCCTCGATGCAACATAAGCCCTAGTGGCAAGGTATTACATAAGAAGTTTCAAGTTATCAATGGAAGATTGTAGATCAACATTAATGTAAATCAATAAAGTATGGGTAAAAGATACAAAGTACGAGAGGAGATTAGGCCATCAGTCTTAGAATGAGCAAAAGTGAAGAAGCGTTAAAAGACTTAGCTTTATGCATATAGAATAAGCAACGAGCGTAACCTAGAGTGTGGATGAAGACCTCAGTAACATTAAATCAAGGTAAGAGTTATGGTATATTATGACCTACTTAGATAATGTAATTCATGCTGATAGATAATCAGGCTTATGAAATAAGATATAGCAATATTCGTAAGTTCGACGAAGTACCGAGGAAAGAACTTTAGTATACATATAGTTGCCCAGAAGGACATCATATTAAGCTCTGTACATGGTTACAAAGTGAGGCCTAGATATTGGCTAAAGTCTAGAGGAAAAAGGAAAGAAGAGTCGCATAGGTGCACTTACAAATTCAGAGTCGTACAGGCTGCATGATAAAATGTAGCAATAGACAAGATCAGAAAGATTCTGACAACGAATTGTGGTGTGAGAAAGAGGCCTAAAGAGGGAAAATGACCTGGACTTTGGGATTCGTTCATAGAACATTTGCCTAGATGGAAAGAGGAGTATCAAAGTATTAACCAGAGCTATGGGTTATGAGAATGATAAGTGCATCAGTCAACATTCTAGGACGAATGTTCCAAAGAGGGGAATGATGTTACACCCCCTATTTTCATACGTGGAAGTATGCCATAAATAAATTGATGAAAGCTCGGAAAATGAGATGTTACATCTCGCATTTTCGTACGTTAAAGTTTCATCGTAAGTTAATTGACGTAAGTTTGGGAATGAGATTATTTTGAGATTGTAAGTGTTATGCTATTTCAAGCAAGTGATAAGTAAATTCGTGAAGGTGAGAGGGTAAGCAAATCGATGAGAATGAATTTTGTCGAAGTTTGGTATTTTGAGATAAAATACGGTCCGGACTATAAATACCCGGTATTTATGGATTAGTGTCATAAAAGGTACCACATGACCATGATAGTAAGGTGTATAAGGTGTGTTAAAATTGATTAGTATTCTAAGTAATTTTGGATAATACTTAATTATGTGGGTAATTGGTTAATTATTGGTTAGTGAGAGATTAACAAGTTAATCAAGAGAATAGTGGATAATTAATTAGAATTGAGGATAAGCTTAAATGCAAAATGTGGCAGCAACTTTATTTAAGGTTGATGACTCTTACAAGCCACTTGATAAGGCTTTGGCTTATTCATCACATTGGAAAGGCTTAGTCATATACCAATAACGTTAAGGATAAGATTCAATAACATTACTTCTCTCATTTTTTTTAAGAATGAGATCAATAATGTTAGTCATTGTCTTAGACATCACCTTTGCAAATTAATGTTACTAGCTCAAAATTTTGCAATGGTAATGTGAGATTCCTCTGAAATACTACACGGTTCAACGTGAAATGCTAATTCAAAGAAGGTCCGGTACGATCTTTCTCAAGAATATCATACAGATTCTTCCCTACTTCGATCTTCCATTACGTGTTTTTGCAAAGAGAATCGGTTCAGGTATGTTAAGGCAAAGTTCTTCCTTCATTTTGCATGAACTCGTCATGACACAAGTTTGATAACGAGGAATAAAGAAAAATTTATATCCCGGAATTTACGTATATTTTGCTAGTCCCGCAAATTATGTATATTTTCCTAGTTTTGTAAGTTATAGTATTCTCCTTATTGGGACTTCATATTCAATTGAGTATTTCCTTCCGGTCAAGAGAGTAGAGCATTTATATATACAGTATTAAAGTATTTTCATTGCCATGAAACTATAATCAATGGGCAGGCCCCTATTGGGCAACCTCTAATCAGATTGTAAGTTATATACCAAGCCTACTGTGGCCGAGCGCCTATGAGTGAGCCAGTTGGTCGAGATACAGAGTCTAGTATGGTCGAGTGCCTATGAACGAGCCTACTATGGCAGAGTAGTTATATATTTATACCGAGCCTTATAGGGTCGGACAACTATTTTATTTACTATATTGAGAGAGTTGAGTTAGTATCAGGAGGTAAGCATATCTTCAAATTATTTTTGACTTCCATATACTTGCAGTTATTATATTATCAGTTCAGTTTCAACTTTAGTATATTGCCTTACATACTCGATATATTATTTCGTACTAATATCTCTTTTCTGGGGGCATTGCATTTCATGCGTGCAGGTTCAGGTAGACAGACTGGTAGACCTCTTCATTAAGTGTTGCCCGAGTTCAACTTGATCAGTAAGCTCCATGCCTTTTGGAGTCGCCGGGTCTAGAGCTTTATGTATATCTTGTGTGTATATGTATCTATGTTATGACTAGGTCGGGAGCTATTCCGATCACAGTATATCCACCAGTAGAGGCTTGTAGACATATCTTGTCAGCTAGTGTAATATGTTGGGCTTGTAGGCCTTGTATGTATATTTGGTTGGTTTGTCCGCTGCAATAATTATGACGGTCTTGTCGGCCCAACTTTATATTGATATTTAGTCTGCATTCGCAGTTGTCTTGCAATGTGACCCATGGCCAAAGTATGACAGTATATGTTTAGAGTCCCTTAGCTGCAAGCTAGTACACAAGGATAGGTAAGGCACTGGGTGCCGCTCTCGCCCCCAGGTTCGGGGCGTGACACCAACCTAGTTAAAAGAAGCTTTTTCAACAGCTAATTCAGCAATAATCACCCTCATTTGTTATTCAAAAGCATTCTTTTCTTTTGCAAGAACCTCTTTTTCTAGTTGAAGACCTTCAAATTATTCTTTCCAGTTATCAGCTTTGGTGTGAAAATCTATAACTTGTTGTTCTGCCTGAGAAACTCTTTTCATAAGCTCTTTGCTAATTAAGTTGATCTGCAAAAAAGGAGAAAGAGTTATGACTGAGAAAGAGAAAAGAAAGGAAATATAATTAAGCATGTACATTCAAAGAAGAATGAACGATATCATTCATTAAAGTCAGAGAGCTATGGCTTTCTAACTTCTTCTTCTATACGGGACCTAGTAGAGGCTTTAACCACAAGTTGGCTTGACACGATTTTCTTAATAAGTTCCCACCTTAAGGAACATCAACAACAACTCTTCTCATTTCCCTCCTGCTGCTAGAAAGTTCGACCTCTGCATGAGAAGCAATCACAGGAGTAGCAGATGGTGTAGAAGTAGCTACGGGAGGGATAGCAGGAATAACATTAGGTAAGGACATGGGAGGGGGGTAATGGAAACTGAAACTAGAAGGGAAGCTAGGGGTAATTTTTCAGAAACATGCCCAAAAGCTTCATCACCCTCAAATCCATGAGCAAACAATCTATCAATAGAACCTGGGGGAGGATCAACAACATCTTCATCAAAAACTACCAAAGTTGCACTCTTTGGCTCATCTGTGAGTCTAAAAGGGATTGAACTTGTTGGAGGGTCACAAGAAGGAATTATCTCATCATCATAAATCACACATCTCCTGACTCGTGGTCTTCATACTAAAGAACCTTCCTCTATATCCTCTTCACCATCAGAGCCACAAGCTCCAACGGTTTTCCTTTTTGAAGAAGAAGCACTTAAATCTCTTTCCTGAGCAAGACTCACAGAAAGCCTAGTTGATGGAACAGATGCGGGATTAATGCCACGAATAGGAAACCCTAATAAAAAAGAGAAGGATGAGAAATTCTTGAACAAACAAGGAAGAGAAAAAAAACAGTGAAGGTAAAAATTACTATACATCTTCACTTTCCATCCGAATTTTTGAGATACTTCCACGACCTTTTCTCCATAGGTGCACCTATTAACATTTTTCCTACCCAAGCACGGAAGTTGGAAATTTCATCAAAAACTTCCATGGTTGCTGAAAAATTGAGCATATGATTATAATGAAGTTCTTTGAGATATTTAAAAAAAGGGAGAAAGCTTACGTGCAAAGTTCCATTTCTTTAGAAAGGCATGTTTTCTTCTCCTACTAATCCACTAGTGGAAGAAGAAACCATAAGAGCAAATCAGCCACGATCTCGATCATCCTCATGGCTAACCAAAACTCTCTTACTTCTATCCACGAGGGTAAAAAGACCTTTGTGAAACAATTTGGGGGAGTACAGTTGAAGCAAGTGCTGAAAAGTGAAAGGCATGAAAATGAGATCTGCTAAAGCGAAGGCATGCAACAACCCTCCATACTATGGGGCCAATCTAGCCAAGACACACATTGAAATAACGTAAGAATTCAATGATTACTGGATCAATAGGAGGTTTGAACCCTAAAGTGAAGGGGTAGGTATAAACAATAGAAAAACCGGCATAATAGAAAGCATTTCTCTGGTTGGCACCAAGAACTAAATTTGGGAAATCTTGTTTCCAGTGACACTCTCTTCGAACCAGGGAAAGAATACCAATAGTGATCAAACTCGGGTAAAAGTCATCAGGATTGAGGGAGGCCATAGAAGAAACATGATTTCTTATGGTTTCACGATTATTAACAAAACAAAATTCTTGAGGAACAATCTCTACAAATATAGGTTCACGCATAAGATCAGCTAAATCTCTATTCCTAGAAGAAGATCTAGGGGTTAAAGGGGCTCTAGGCCTAGAAGAAGATAGCTTAGCAGCACTACTCCGGGAAGAAGAACCATAGTTAGATATTGAACCAATACTACGGAGCCTACCACCCCTCCTACTTCTAGTAGGAGAATTAGAAGGAATAAACTCGTCAACAATCACAACCTTGCGAGGGTCTGGTGATGTACATCACATTGTTCTTGAAGGAGACATGATAACACTCGAAAAATGGCGGCAAAGAATTACCGCCATAAAAGCTTACCACTTCTTGGATATTGAGTTGAGAATATTCAGAAAGTGGGGGGACTATCTGTATTGGAGTTAAAAAGTCATTACACGTAGAATGTTAGTATATTGAAAAAACATGATGTGTGAAGCAGTGATATAATGACAAGTGGCATTCTCAATTAATAGAATTAAGAATACGAGAAAGGCACGGGAGAAACACCCATGAGACAGTATAGAGAAGTAAACCAGGTCTGACAGTTGTCAAAGAAGAGGCGAGGATGAAATGAATAAGGATAAAAAAGAAGGGAAGATACATGAAACAAAAGTAAATAAGTATGGGGAATCAAAGCAGTTATAAAGCATTTATATCAATAAAATATGCCATTTACGGTTATCTATGGTAATGGGCAATCAATAGAATTAATACCCATAATGAATTCATATTATGTGAGAAAATCATTATGATTGTACACTTCTATATACGGATACGAAATTTTATTTGTAAGGACAAGTTCCAAGTAATACTGAAATACATTCTATTTCTCTGCATTACAACCTTGATTTTAGGGATTGACAATTGATTTATCCCTTATTTCTCTTTGTTAATTCAATCTATAATTTTCACTATTTTGCAAATAGCTTGTCGTGAAAGTGGAGTAAAACTTGGTTACCAGTAATCCGTCTTTTTCTAAATATAAGCTTTGACCAAAAATTTATTTTTTGGTTAAACACTAATATGTAACTTGAAGAGAAGAACAAGAAGAAGTGTAGATTAGTGTTTTGTTGCTAGTTAAGGACCGAGTTTGGTACTCGACGTATCATAAACTAGCTATTCCTAAGCTTAATGTTGGCCCTATTGTTGTTGTTATATTGTATTATTGGGAAGTGCTCGTGTTGTTAAGGTGCTGGATATATGGATTAAGGGTGGTTGTTATTGTTGATGTTATGACCTTGAGGGAGGTGAAAGAAATGATGGATATGTTGTCCGATTTGCCATAGAACAAGCTTGTCGCGTGGTAGCTAGTTGATGTGTTACTATTGTTGATAGTATTGTTATTTTCATTAGTGTATATTATATTGAAGAGGAGTCTTTCCCACCATCTTCGTTGAAAGATTGACTTAAAGGTATGTACGGCTTTCCCATTCTTCTTCTAGCATGATTCCGTAGTGACGTCACCCTTATAAGCGGTTCAAGGGGACGAGTTATAGCATATGTTCTATGTTGACGGGATAAGAGACTCTAATATTTCAAAAGTGAATATAGATAAGAAATGAGTTACTCGTAGTTGTAATCCACGGATAATTCCTAAAAATAAGTAGAGACTTCATGGAACGTATGTTGAGTCTACAACGAGAAGTATAGCCTTCGTTTAATGGTAATTATAAATGGCTCATGAGTAGAAATCACGTATAGAATTTGTGATCTTATGAAATGTTCGAAGTAGTGTTCATTGGTTAGGAAAGATAGCTACGAAAGATCCCTAATGCTAATAAGAGAGAGATGTAAATTAAGAGATGTGATAAGTTGCTTAACAAGAACCTCCATGTAAATTTAAAGGTTGTGAATGAGCAAACTTACGAATGAAGAATAGATCGTATATAGAAGAATGTAAGGTCACATAAGTTATGAAACACATTGTACTACCTAACTAGAATAATCGTGCGCATGCGGAAATAGTAATGATAAACCATACATTAAAGGAAATAGAGATTGAGTTAACGAATGCGATGAGTCGCTTGAAACAATATGAAATATGAGCCCTACGATGTACCAAATGAATTTGTAAAGGTAAGATTATATGAATCTCGAAAGCCTTTTACTAGTAATGAGAGTAGTTATGAGTTTCCTTAAAGCTAATAAGTAGGGATTACAAGTTACCGAATATGACCAGAGAGTTATTGAAAGTACTACAAGAAGTTATACGTTATAGACACTAGTACCTAGTGTTTATCGTGAAAATGGTAATAACAATTATATGATTATGGGACTCTAAAAATATGTGATCTATTTTTATGCTAGTTGTTAAGCAGTTGGTGCTAAGTGTGAGGTTTATAAACGAGATAAAAGTAAGGAATGAAGTGGTAACCAAACTGATAGGTTAACAATCGGGGCATCGAGCTTGTCGATTCGGGGGCCTTAAGGTCAAATTTGGAGCTCGGTTGGGAGCTATCAAGGGGGGTCGAAGTATGTCTAACAGTTATAGTGAAATCAACAAAGAATCTTTATGGCCAATGATAAGCAATAAATGATGAACAATAATGAAGATAATAAATAGAAGCAATAATATTAAGAGAATATGTTAGAGAGCAAAGAAAATGTTCTTGTATATTTTCTGCAGAGCAGCTGAAGCAATAGGGGTTTACAAAATAACAAGGATCCCTTTATATAGGAGGGGAGTCCTAACATAGTACAAAAATGCATTAATTACAAAGATATGGGGATGAGACAGCTAGGTGACGCTCTGATTCGGGTTTAGAGTAGTCCACTAGGCTTTGTCAGTCCTAGCCGTGCACCTTGGGAACTCCCTGTTTATACCATAGCCAAGGTCAACATTATCCCAAGGTAAGGCAACGACGAAACTCGAGGGAGGGGACTCGACCATAGCCTTGTAGCCTCAAGGCTTCGAGATCATCTTCTAAGGTGCCTCGATGACGAGGAATTGGACCCTCTGATTTCATCATATACAGATAGTCCCCGCGTTTCTCAGAGAGGAGCGATAAGAAACGAATTTAACATCCGACTCTTCGGACTTCCCGTGATGATGTCATACCGATGACGCAAGCCTCCGTGATAACCGAAATATCCCGTCATTTCATTTCTTCAGGTTCATTCAAAGCGTTACAGTTTCTCATTCTTCAGAGCTATAATGTTGCTGCCGGTTTACCGGTTCAGCTCCCATGAGCGCATTAAATACGCCTGTCGTTACATCTTCCGAGGGCAATAATGGCACTGTCGGTTACCCTGCCTTCCTTTCTATAAATGAGAGCCTTCTAGGATCAACCTTTCACCCAAGTATCTTCCTATATCTGTCCATACTTCTCTTCTCTCCATCCTTACCCATTGTCGTTCACCATGTTTAAGGCCCATGGTCTCAAGATTATATGACGGCGTTTCTATCAGCCATGCCACGGACTATCTCCTGGACTTTATTTTGTCGAGCGAGACTAAACCATTTTGTTGTTGTTGTTGTTGCTGTCATCGTTAGCTCGGGACGACAAAGTAGGGGGCCGATTTCTCCTGACCCAGGGAAATATTTGGACTCTACATCCCTGCTCAAGAGGGAGCTCGGACTATACACCGTTGCTCACCTCTCCCGATTACCTGGTACGAAGCCTCACTCCCTTTTCTTTGCGTGGAGTGAGGTGGTACTATCTACTAACTGCTGCATCCAGCACCGGGGAAACGTCCTAAGAAGCGGCTTTACAATAGTAGCCTTGTGAAATCCATACTAGCCAGACTTTTACCCAGCCACTTCTTCGTTCCTTTCTGCCTCTTCCGCATCACTTTGGTCTTCTCCATCGCTTTCCTCTTCGTCGTCTCTCCTTTTGAAGATGCCATTTTGGAGGATCGAGATAAGACTCCCGAGGAGATGATGCTCGAAGATGCTGCTACCGAGGAAACGCCTTTGAGAGTAGGCTAGGATCTAGGCTTTTACTATATGTGTACCTTTTCGCTTCTTTGTTTCTGTATAAGGACCCTTCGTGGGCTTTTGTAATCATATGTAAGGACCCCTCATGGGCTTTTGTAATCATATGTAAGGACACCTCGTGGGCTTTTGTCATCAAATATTTTTTTATGAAAACAAAGCATTTTCTTCAATTTTGTCTTTGACGCTTGCTATATTCCCTTTTATTTACGTATATGGAGATTCTGAATGTTTGAATCTACCGGTTGTTGCCAATATTAAGCGCAGATGTGAGTGTTTTTTCCTCATTTTTGATTTATTAGTATGGCTTCTTGTGGAGTCCTTCGCCATTATCGAGCCTGGATTGGACCGATAAACTTTGGTCATGAGGACCCTTACTTTGAGTCAAATGAAAGTAACGCTTTGAGCCTTGAAACCGTGATTTATCACTTTGGCTCCGCAGTAACCTTTGAGGGGGAATTTGCTTAGAGGCTCGTGGATAGGGACTGCCTTTGAGCTTTCGAGGGTAGTCCCCGAGTGGAGGTTCATTCAAAATCGTACCACCTGGAAACTTGCTTTGAACTTAGTGTAAAGAGCCTTAAGGCACTGTGGATAGATCCTAGAAGAGGGTTTGTCCGAACTCAAATGGTATCCCGGGGCCAAGCCCATACGAGTGGAGTTTAAGTGCTTATTTCCTTGGAGCCTAACTCCTTTTTGACGAAAGTTCCCAAGGTCAGGTACCAACTCGGGCCTTGTATTGATGTCATTGGCTTTTTAGAGCCTAACTTGTTTTTTATGGAGGTCCTCGAGGTCGAGTTCCACCTCGGGACTGGAAATGACGTTATTGGCTTCCTAGAGCCTAACCTTTTTTGATGGAGGTCCCAGAGGTCGGGTACCACCTCGAGACTAGAGATGATGATGTTGGCCTTTTAGAGCCTAACTTCTTTTTGATGGAGGTCCTCGAGGTCAGGTACCACCTCGGGACTAGCAATGATACGGGGATTTCTGCTCTCAAAACATTACATGGCATCGCCTAATGTACGATATGGTTGCCAAGTTATTGGGGCGATTTGGTGATATCAGCCAGTGTTTTTAATCGTCTTTGAGGCAGGCGGATCGTCGTCATTTTTTACACACACACACACACACACACACATATATATATATATATATATATATATATTGGGATGTTTCTGCTATTTTGGAGATCCCACCATTTTAAGTAGTTACCCTTCTTTTTCTGCGTTAAGTCTTTCATTACTTCAGTACTAACATACTTGCATGGATTCCTACTTTAGTTGTCTAATTTTTTCATAGCCATGACTGCTACATCGGGGTATGTTCGGCAGAGAGGGGAGAGTTCCACCTCTGGCATTCAGGACCAATGAGAGTATAACTCGAAGATCACTTATTTGATAGGAGAAGAGCACCTTGAGTTAGTGAGGAAAGACTGCGGATGGGGGAGAAGGTGGTGTTACAGATATTTTCTCGGGATGAGGGCATCACGGATCGTGCCGATGGATTTTTGAATGTGTACACTTATTTCATACTAGGCCCCCTTAATAAGGTCGTGCTCGACTTTTGTTTAAAGTATCGGGTTACCTTGGCGCAGATCCACCCGTCGTTTTGGCGAACAGTGTTAATGATGAGATTTTTCGCGAAGAAGGCGGGCTTGAACTTACGCTCAGTCATCTTGTTAGGTTGTACCGGCCCTTTCACCATCGAGGTCTGCTAACCTTATGATGTCGATCGACCACGCCCTTCATTGTTGATGATGACTAAGATGGAGACCGGGAGTGGATGAGTCGCTTTGTCCAAGTGCGGACCATTGACATTATCCCCGTGGAGCTTATGTCATTCCCTAAGGAATGGAACTATACACGTAAGTGGTGCATTTCGAGCTTTCTCAGTTTTGTATATGGCAAAAGCTAGTTTTGTAACAGTGCCTTCTTTTCTTTTTCCGCAGCGGTTTCATTGGCATCAGGCGACATTCCTGATTTTGCGGATTGGGTTTGAAAGTTGGCGACCCACTCGACCTACGATGAGCGCAAGTGGCGAGCTTTGTCCTGGGGCAGATGGGAAGCACAACATCATGGTGCGTGTTGTGCTATTTTTTCCTTTCCCTTCCTTTATCTGGATAGGCATTTTCCCTTTATGCATATTAATCTTGTTGTTGTAGGCATCGGAGGGCCTTTCGAGGTGAAGCACTCAGTGTGATGGCACTCAAAACAAGGCAAAATGGGACCAAGGGTTCGAAGCGAAAGCATCATCCGAGCCTGCCGCATCCGTGGTTCTTGGTTCGGAAAGGATGGTATCTCCATTACTGTCGCCTTCGTTTTCCATTGACAGTACTTTGAGGGATACTAAAAACCCGGGGATGCATACACCGAGCGATCGTGCCTCGACCGGAGTCGACCCATTCAGAACTGAGGGAACTAGGTTGGCAGATGTGCGCTCGGCCTTCGAGGAAGCCCAACGGCTTCACTTCGTGGTTACTTTCGGCACAGGCTTTTCGAGCTTCGTGCCTTTCTCTTCCTTATTGGGTTTTCTTTTGTAGGCCTTCGACAGGCTTAAGTCTGGGCTGCTTTGTTGTGAAGCTAGGCTGCAGAAATCTCTAGATGAGGAGATATCCCTTAGGCTCCTTTGTGATGAAAAGGGAGTCGAGTTGGTACACTTGCGGTATGCGGCGAGTCGGAGCTTGAATTATGAGAACTACTTGAAGGAGCAGACAAATTTCTGTCTGGGTGAGCGTGCATTCTGCCTTCTAGCTTCTGAGGTTAACGCTTCTTTTATTTTAGTTACAGAAAAGGATGGAGTCCCTGGAGCGCCTTTGGGATGAAGTTAACCGAGCCAGGCGTGAGCATGATAAGCTGAAATCTCGGGTGAAGGCTCAAGCTTTAGAGGGGAAGGGTGCTCTGGCTAAAGTTCCTACTTTTGAGGCTCAACTTCGCTTAGCTCGTGATGACGTTTTGGTTCAAACATATATGATTACAAAGCTCGAGTCTGAGATTTTAAAGGTTAGGGCTGAGATCGTTGACGCCCGGGTTGAAGCTACAATAAGCTAAGGTAAAGCTGACCAGGAGATGGCGATTTATTTAAAGGACGTTGCCGATGTTCAAGCTGAGCTGAGAAGGGTTCTCGACTGCGAAGAGAGGATTGAAGAATATGCTCGTTGCAAGTCTCGAAGAAAAACTCTCGAGGAGATCCGTGCTAGAGGTTTCGTCCTCTCGGAAGAGTTGGCACGAGCGAGGGCAGACGAGCGTGATGCTCGGTTACTTCTGTCTGACATCGAAGAAAGCAAAGATGAGGCCGACAGGCCATAGCTCCCAGGGGGCGTAGATTTTGCCATTTGAATATAGCATTTTCAAAGCATGTTTGTAGATGGAGGTTGCGTTTTTTCGTATATGTGTATAAAAAAACCTTCCATCTTTGTTTCTTTTGTATCTCTTTTTGTCTCGAATTTGGCCAGATGAACTGGTCTTTGAGTTGGTAGGAATCCTTAGATTCGTGATATGGACCTGGGGCTCATTAGGCTGGCCCGTGGGCTCTTATATTTAGGCTAATTGTTTTAGGCTCAGTCCCCGAATCGGCATCGACTCGAGCTTATTTGACCTTCAAGTTGCCAAGTTTTAGGCTGGCGATAGCAGCACTTATGCTTTTGGTCGATTAGACCTTTTAGTGTGTGTGGACTGGAGACAATAGCTCTTACGCTTTTGGTCGATGCAATGTTTTAGTATGTATGGGCTGGCGACAATGGCTCTTATGCTTTTGGTCGATGCGATCTTTTTAGTTAACTATTTTGGGTTCAGTCTCCGAATCGGGTTACGACTCGAGCTCATTTGACCCTCAAGTTTTTGGATTTGTGTGAGCTGGCGACAATGGCTCTTACGTCTTAGGCCGATGCGGCCTTTTAGTGTGGGCTAGCATTAATGGATTTTATGCCTTGGGATGATGCGGCCTTTTAGTGTGGGCTGGCGACAATAGATCTTACGCCTTGGGTCAGAGCGATCTTTTATAGGCTTTGGTTTTCCCTCGTTAAGGACTTTTTGAAATAATGTTTGCCTGACACTTCGACGGTTCGAGAAGAACCTTGATTATGAGTTGTTATGTGGCGATGATCAAGCACCTAGGAAGGTTTGCCTCGGAGGCTGAGTATCTCAAAGCCTATGATTTGGAGCTGACATGGTCGAATCTCTTTTGCCAATGTCGAGGGTAGCCTGTTTAATCGGTTGTTTTCAAAGTAGATTCGAAGTAATTGAAGGCCTGTGATTTTGTAGCGACGGTCGGGCATCCCCGAGTTGCATTAGTTCGACTGGTACAACCTTATGACCGAAGTCATTTGTGTTCGGCTGGAGCCTTTAAGTCCCGAGTGAAGTAGTTTTGGCATCTATATCGAGGGTATGCCTTTTTAGGGGTCTAACAAGTTTGATATATAGCCGAAAATTTGAGATCGAGTTTATGCCTTTAGTAAGGTCTTACATGTTTTACATGCCTTTTGATGTCTTACAGTTTTGGATACTTGGTACAACTATTGTTCATGCATTGCTTGAGGTTTTACAGATATTGTTGCTACCTTATGTAGGTCTAACGAGGCTGAGTCTGCCCGTTCGGGGCCTTATGGCCTTGGGTTTTTTAATGAATGGTGATTGGAGACAGTCTCCGGGTCATCGAGGGTATCTTGGCTTAGAAGCCATTACTTGTAAACTTTGTATTGCCTCATTGAGGGCTTACAGTTTCAAAGATTCCGACCCTGAGGTCGTGCGTTTTTTTGAGATTTTGAAACCAGTCCCCGAGTGTTCGGGGCACTTTCGGCCTTGAAGACGTTTCGTGATTTTCATATCACCTCGTTGAGGTCTTATGAGTTTGAAGTCCTGACCCGGAGGTCGTTCAGGTATTGAATTGTTGACGCCAGTCCCCGAGTGTTCGGGATGTTTTCGGCGGAGGAGTCATTTTTGCGAAGGTGTCGAATTTCCTTTGGAGTGTGAGATGCTTTGATAAAAGATATTCTTCGATTACTTGGTACAAGTGTACATGTTTTCGCCGTCGGGGGCCCAGCTATACGGACACGGTTTGTTCGACCGTTTAGCCCAGTACATCATTTTCCTATTGGGACCCCATTTGGCATTTCTTGGCTTTTCCGAGCGGGTGTCCCTCCGGGGGAATGTCCCCAATATTCGAGGTTGATTAAAAAAGAAGCCTTGAACACTTGTCGAGTCTTCCTTAGGTAGCACGTGGATGTTGCCTCATTAAAAACCTTGCAGGTACAACCCTTTTCGGGATAAAAACTCGGTCGACGGAAAAGAGTGCAACAGACGCTTTAAAACCTTAAGGTCTTCGTGTTGGGTTAGCGCTTTGAATATTTCGGTCGGGTGCCTACATAAGGGTTAGTGTGAAATATAAAATGAAAGGGGAGATGGTTATACCTTAGTGCGGGATGTGCCGGTCGATGTTTCGAGGTTTGATATATCCCAGTCACTTGTGACGAGGATGCGGTATGATCCTTTGCTTTGTTTAATCGGGCTTAAACGAAGATGTGATTTGATTACCTTTCAGCTCTTTTGCGGGTGGAGGTATTGGTTCCGGCACCGCATCGTGTACCGTGAACATTTCTCTCACCGCATGTTGTTCCCCATAGATGGTTTTAATTCCATCCTTTGTCGGGAATTTCATCATTTGGTGGAGGGTGGATGGTACTGCTCTCATGTAGTGTATCCACGGCCTCCTGAATAAGGCATTGTGCCTCATGTCTCCTTCGATGACATGGAATTTGACATTCTGGGTTGTGTCGGCCACGTTGACTAGGAGGGTGATTTCTCCTTTCGTTGTTTCACTTGCCATGTTGAATCCGTTCAGGACTCGAGTGGCAGGCACGATTTGGTCGAGCAGTCCGAGCTGCTCTATTACCCTTGACCTGATAATGTTGGCCGAGCTACCTGGATCCACGAGTACACGTTTTATTTGAAATGCATTTACAAGGAAAGAGAGTACTAGTGCATCATTATGGGGTTGAGACAAGGTCTCGGTGTCCTCTTCGCTGAATGTGAGGGCATCCTCGGGTATATACCCCCGAGTTTGCTTTTCTCTGGTGATGGATATTTTCGTCCTTCTCATCATGGGCTCTTGTGAGGCATCGATGCCTCCCATGATCATGGGAATGACATGTTGTGGCTTATTCGTTTCATTTTTCTTGGCCTCCGCTCTTTCCCGAAACTGATTTTTGGATCAGTCACTGAGGAATTCATGGAGATGACCTTTGTTAAGTAACCAGACTACCTCTTCCCGGAGCTGGTGGCAATCCTCGGTCATATGGCCATGCGTGTTGTTAACTTCTCACACTAAGTTATGATTCTTTTGCGAGGGATCTGATTGTGCAGGCCTGGGCCACCTGGCGTCTCTAATTTTGCTGATGGCGAACACGATGTCTAACACATCGACGTTTAAGTTGTACCCTAATAAGCGAGGTGCCTCCATTGGCCCTGCATTCCTATCGAATCCGGCTCTGTTAATGATTCCCCGAGGATTCTGTCCTCGGTCTATCCTTCGATCGTTGCAAGGTGGGTTGCGCCTCAAGGCGTTCCTTTTGTCTTCAGTGTACGACTGATATCTTTCTTGGTTTGGATTTGGATCCTTCGTCAGAAGCCTGCTTAGGTATACTGAGCCCGAGGGGGGCCCTAGCTGGTTGTCTTCGACCCTGATCTTCAACTAGTATCGGTTATGAACGTCCGACCAGATCATAGCGGGATATTCTACCAAATCTGTTTCAACTGCTTTAAAGCCACCGAGTTTCGCTCATTCAGACCTTTAGTGCAGGCCTTTACCGCCCTGTCGTCAGAGACTAGTGACAGTTCTATTCATTCTATTTGGAAGCGAGATACAAACTCTCGCAGCATTTCGTTCTCCCTCTGCTTGATCTTGAACACGTCAGATTTCCTCGTTAATACTTTGATGGCACTGGAATGTGCCTTTATGAAGGAGTCTTCCAGCATGGCAAATGAGTCTATGGAGTTAGGAGCTAGGTTGTGATACCACATCATGGCCCCATTCGACAGTGTTTCCCCGAATAACTTTAGTAAGATGGACTCGATCTCGTTGTTATTTATATCATTTCCCTTCACTGCGCAAGTGTAAGCAGTAACGTGCTCATTGGGGTCCGAGGTTCCATTGTATTTCGGAAGCTCTGGCATTCTTAACTTCTTTGGAATGGGTTTCGGAGCCGCTTCCTTTGGGAACGGTCTTTGTATGAACTTCTTCGAATCTACACCTTTCAGGACCGGGGGTGCGCCCGGAATTTGGTCTACCCTGGAGTTGTAAGTCTCCGAATCGGAGTACGACTTGAGCTCATTTTGACCCTCAAGTTTTCAAATTTCAGGCTGGTGATAGTGGGTCTTATGCGCTTGGTCGATGCGACCCTTTGTGTGTATGGCCCTGAGGCTTATTAGGCTGGCTACAATGGCTCTCACGCTTTGGGTCGAAGCGACCTTTTAATGTAAGCTGGCAACAATGCCTCTTAAGATTTGCCCTTAGGTATATATAGTTAACTATTTTGGGTCCAGTCTCTCAATGAGTTTACGACTCAAGTTTTCAGATTTCACGCTGGCAATAATGGCTTTTACACTTTAGGTCAACATGACCTTTTATGTGTATGGCCCTGAAGCTCATTCGGCTGGCGACTATGGCTCTTACGTGCTTGGTCGATTCGACCTTTTATGTAGGCTTTATTTTCCTCTCGTTAAGGACTTTTGAAGTAATTTTGCCTGACTCGTCGTCGGCTTGGGAAGAACCTCGATTTTGAGTAATTTACGGCGATGTTCGAGCACCTCGGTAGGTTTGGCTCGGTGCCTGAGTAGCTCGAAGCCTATGATTTGGAGCTGACATGGTCGAAGCTCATTTGCCTATGTCGTGGGTAGCTTGTTTAACCGGTTCTTTTCGAAGTAGATTCGGAGTAATTGAAGGTCTGTGTGGGTTGGCGACAATGGCTCTTACGCCTTGTAGCGACGGTCAGGCGTCCCCGAGTCACGTTAGTTCGGATGGTACAGTCGTGTGACCGGAGTCGCTTGTGTTTGGCCGAAGCCTTTGAGTCCCGAGGGAAGTAGTTTCGACATCTATATAGAGGGTATGCCTTTTTAAGGGTCTTACAAGTTCGATATATACCCGAAACTTTGAGATCGGGTTTATGCCTTTAGTAAGGTCTTACAAGTTTTTTATGCCGTTAAGGTCTTACAGTTTTGTAACTTGGTACAAGTGTGGTTCATGGCTTGCTTGAGGTCTTAAAGATTTTTTATGTCGTTGAGGTCTTACAGGTTTTTCATTCCATTGAGGTCTTACAGTTTTTCCATGTCGTTGAGGTCTTAAAAATTTTTTATGTCGTTGAGGTCTTACAGGACCGGTTTTACCCGCTCGGGATCTTACGGTTTCAGGTTTTGATAAGTCGATGGAGATGGGGCTTGACGGCAGTCCCCGAGTCGTCGAGGATTTCTTGACTCGGGAGCCATTATTTGCAAACTTTGCATTGCCTCGCCGAGGGCTTATGGTTTGGAGATCTCGACCGTGGGGTCGTGCGATTTTGGAGATATCGACGCCAGTCCCCGAGTGTTCGGGGCTCTTTTGGCCTTGGAGATGTTTTGAGATTTTCATGATGCCTTGTTGAGGGCTTATGAGTTTGGATTTCCGACCCTGAGGTCATGCGATTTTACGGATATCAGCGCCAGTCCCCGAGTGTTCGGGGCGCTTTTGGCCTTGGAGATATTTTGCAATTGTTGCCTCACCTGAGGCTTCTGATTTTGGAGTCCCGACCTGGAGGTCATTCGGGCGTTGAATTGTTGACACCAGTCCCCGAGTCTTGGGGACGCTTCCGACGGAGAAATCAGTATTGCAGAGGTGCCAAGCTTCTTTTGGAGCGCGAGATGTTTTCACGAAAGATGCTCTTCAATTATTTGGTACAAGTGTACATGTACTCGCCGTCGGTGGCCCGGCTATACGGACACGGTTTGTTCGACCGTTTGGTCCAGTACATTATTTTCCTATAAGGACCCCATTTGGCATTTCTTGGCTTTTCCGAGAGGATGGCCTTCGGGGAGGGAATGCCCCCCAGTGTTTGAGGTTGATTGCAAAGGAAACCTCAAACATTTGTTGAGTCTCCCTTAGGTAGGATGCAGATGTTTCCTCGTTAAAAACCTTGCCGGTAAAACCCTTTTCGGGATAAAAACTCGGTCGAAGGAAAAGAGTGCAACATATGCTTTGAAACCTTAAGGTCTTCGACCTGGACTAACGCTCTGACTGCTTCGTTCGGACACCCGCATAAGTGTTAGTATGAAATATGAAATGAAAAGGGAGATGGTTGTACCTTAGTATGAGACGCACCGGCGATGTTTTGAGGGTCGATAAGTTCCAATCACTCGAGATGAGGATGCAATATGGTCCTTTATTTCGTTTAATCGGGCTTGATCGAGGGTGTGGCTTGATTATCTTTTGGCTCTTTTTGCGAGCGGAGGTATGAGTACTGGTGCCACATCGTGCACCGTGAACATTTCCCTCGCCGCATGTTGTTCCCTGTTGACGGTTTTAATTCCATCCTTTGTTGGGAATTTCATCATTTGGTGGAGAGTGGATGGTACTGCTCTCATGTAGTGTATCCACGGTCGTCCGAACAAGGCGTTATACATCATGTCTCCTTCGATGACATGGAATTTGGTGTTTTGGGTTGTGTCGGCCACAGTGACTGGGAGTGTGATTTCTCCTTTTGTTTTTTCACTTGCCATATTGAATCCATTGAGGACTCGAGCGGCGGGCACAATTTGGTCAAGCAGTCCGAGCTGCTCTATCACCCTCGACCTGATAATGTTGGCCGAGCTACCTGGATCCACGAGTACACGTTTTATTTGAAAATAATTTACAAGGAAAGAGATTACCAGTGCAGCATTGTTAGGCTAAGACAAGGTCTCGGTGTCCTCTTTGATGAAAGTAAGGGCGTCCTCAGGAATATATCCCCGAGTCCGATTTTCTCTAGTGATGGATATTTATGTCCTTCTCATTATGGGTTCCTGCGGGGCATCGACGCCTCCTAAGATCATGTGGATGACATGTTGTGGCTCGTTTGCTTCGTTCTTTTTGGCTGCCTCTCTTTCCCGGAATTGATTTGGCTCGGTCGCTAAGGAATTCCCGGAGATGACCTTTGTTAAGTAGTCGAGCTACCTCTTCTCGGAGTTGGTGGCAATCCCCGATCTTGTGGCCATGCGTGTTGTGAAACTCGCACACTAAGTTATAATTCCTTTGTGAAGGATCCGATTTTACAGGCCTGGGCCATCTGGCGTCTCTGATCTTACTGATGGCGAACACAATGTCCGATACATCGATGTTGAAGTTGTATTCTCACAAGTGAGGTGCCCCCATTGGTCATGCGTTCCTATCGAATCAAGCTCTATTGGTGAGTCCCCGAGGATCCTGACCTCGGTCTATCCTTCGATCATTGCCAGGTGAATTGCGCCTTGGGGCGTTCCTCCTGTCTTCGGTGTATGGCTGGTACCTTTCCTTATTCAGCTTAGGTTCCTTCGTCGGAAACTTTCTTGGACATACTAAGACCGAGGGGGTTCCCAACTGGTCGTCTTCGGCCCTGATCTTCGAATGGTATCGGTTGTGAACGTCCGACCAGGTCAAAGCGAGATATTCGATCAAATTCTGTTTCAACTATTTTGAAGCCACCGAGCTTCATTCGTTCAGACCTTGGGTGAAAGCCTGCACTGCCCAGTCATCGGAGACTGGCGGTAGTTCCATCCGTTCCATTTGGAAGCGAGATACGAACTCTCGCATCATTTCATTCTCTCTTTGCTTAATCTTGAAAACGTCGGATTTCCTCATTGCTACTTTGATGGCACCGGCATGTGCCTTTATAAAGGAGTCTTCCAGCATGGATAATGAGTCTATGGAGTTAGGAGCTAAGTTGTGATACCACATCATGGCCCCCTTTGAGAGTGTTTCTCCGAATTTCTTTATCAAGACGGATCCGATTTTGTCGTCCTTTATGTCGTTGCCTTTCACCGCACAGGTGTAGGCAGTAACATGTTCGTTGGGGTCTAAAGTTCCGTTGTACTTTGGGAGTTCTGGAATCCTGAACTTCTTTGGGATGGGTTTCGGGGCCGCTTCCTTGGGGAATGGCCTTTGTATGAACTTATTCGAATCCACACCTTTCAGGACCGGGGGTGCGCCCGGAATTTGGTCGACCCTGGAGTTGTAAGTTTCGACCTTTTTGTCGTTGGCTTCTATCATCTTCTTGCCCGACTCGATCCTCCTGGTGAGGTCCTCGAGCATTTTTACTCTGACGGGATCGGTCATTGAGCTGTTATTGCTTGATCTCTCCGGTACCTGTTCAGCTGGGGGAGCTGTCCCCGGTGCTGCTGTGATGGGAGTTTTCTGGTGACTTTGCAACTGAGCAATAGCTAGCTGTTGTGCCTGCAACATTTCAAAAAATAACATGAAGTCTAACCTCACATTCTTCCGTGGTTGGGGTTTTCTGAGCTTCTTATGGAACTCCTTGACGCACGCTCATGTCGATATGCGAGCTTACGTCGATGTATTGGGCGTCGCGCGAGACCGCATCCATGAGGACTGGTTCAAGTAAATTCCCAGGGTTTTGTGGTAGCCCACCAACACCCGGAACATCCACACTGTTCTCCCCGTGGTCCTCAAGATTGTTGTTTTCGCCTCTATTCACTAAGGTAGACATATTGACCTGAAATCGAAGATCTTGGACAAGAAAAAGCATGAAAGATAGCTTGTGTTGAGTGGAAAAACCATCAAGAAAATAATCACTAATTATTTTTAGCCCCACGGTGGGTGCCAAACTGTTTACCGTGAAAATGGTAATAACAATTAAATTTGTTGATGGGACTCTAAAAATACGTGATCTATTTTTATATTAGTTTGTTAAGCAGCTGGTGCTAAGCGTATAAGATCTAAAGATGAAATGGAGTTAAGGAGGAAACTAAAATCAAACCGTTAAGTCAGTTATTCGGGGCCTCGAGGTTGATTTTAGGGCTCGGACTTGAGCTATAGTGGGTGATCGGAGTAGGGCTAACAGATGTGAAATAATCGATGAAGGCTCTTTATGGCCAATGTTAAGCAATAAATGATGAACAAATAAGAAGATAAGAAATGAAAGCAATAATATCAAGGGAGTATGTGAAAGAGCAAAGAGAGTGTTCTTCTATATTTCTTGTGAAGCGGATGGAGCAGCAGAAGTGACCCGCCCTTACAAAGTGATAAGGATCCCCTATATATAGGAGGGAAATCCCATCATAGTACAACAAGCATTAATTACAAAGATATGGAGATGTGACAGCTAGAAGACATCCTGATTAAGGGCTAGGGTAGCTTTGTCAGTCCTAGTCGTGTGCGTTGGGAACTCCCCATTTCTTCCATGACCGAGGCTAACACTGTCCCAGGGTTGGGCCTCGACGAACTGCGAAGGAGGAGACATGATCATAATCTTGTATTTCCGAGACTTTGAGATGGCCTTCTGAGGTGCTTCGATGTCGAGAAATTGGGCTCTCCGATTTCACCGTTTACACTTATGTGAATGAATGTAAGCCGGATATCTTAAGGACCTTTACAAAGATAATGATGGGTTAAAACAAGTGTCAAGGAAGTATCGTGAGGGTTGGAGGTTAAACGAATCAAAGATGTGATAATCCGTAATTTCATGGTAAACTACAAGTGCTTAATATCCTAAATAGGTCATGTTTTAAGGTAATTGAATCATATAATATTCATATGCTTAGTTTTTAAGTCAAACCAGTTATAAAACAAAACACGGCAAAAGTTGTCGCAAGTTACATTTATAATTTGACTTAAATTTCGGTCTAATATCACTGAGCTTTTCTCTAAATATACTTTGAGTTATGAGGTGATTAACCCATCAAATTTAAGATCTACGAGTCTGCTTTCCAATTCATTAAATTGTTCGCCGATATGACGTAGAAATAGAGAGATATTTGCGTCTTTGCAGGACTGCACAAGCAGCTTCCTTGGGACTCACAAAGTCGATTGAAGCTTACCTTGTTATATAAAGTGATAGCTTTCATCCCTAAATCTTATCTCTGACCAAATCAGACCTCCAAGCACCTCTAAACTCTTTCTAAGCATATCTTAAAGATTCATACACAAATCCAAGGCCAAACCACCTAAGTTCTTCATCAAAAGTGTTGTAGAAGTGGTGGAGATCACTTATATGATGTTGTTGATATGTTGTGAATTCTTTCAAGTTTAAGGAGAGTTGTTCTTTGAGTTTTTTTTGCTGTTAAAAGGTAAGATATTCTTCTACTATGTGATTTTGATCATATCTAAGCCCTAGCTAAGTTTATTGAAGGTAGAAGTTATGAGTTGACGGTCTCCTATTAGTGTTTTGTTGCTAGTTAAGGACTGAGCTTGTCACTCGATGTATCGTAAGCTAGCTATTCCAAAGCTTAAAGTTGGCCCTATTGTTGTTGTTATATTGTATTGTTGGGCAGTTCTCATGTTGTTAAGGTGCTGGATAAATGGATTAAGGGTGGTCTGTTATTGTTGATGTTTGACCTTGAGGGAGGTGAAAGAAACGAGGGAGATGTTGTGTGATTTGCCGTAGAACAAGCTTGTCGCGTGGTAGCTAGTTGATGTGTTACTATTGTTGATAGTAGTGTTATTTTCATTGGAGTAGATTATGTTGAAGAGGAGACTTTCCTACCATCTTTGTCGAAGGATCGACTTTAAGGTATGTAAGACTTTCCCTTTTTTCTTCTAGCATGATTCCATAGTGACGTCACCCTTTTACGAGGTTTAAGGGGATGAGTCCTGGCGTATGTTCTATGTTGATGGGTTAAGAGCATCGAATAGTTCAAAAGAAAATATCTATATGAAATGAGTTACTCGTAGCTGTAATACACGGATAATTTCTAGAAGTAAGTAGAGACTTCAGGGAACTTATGTTGAGTCTACGATGAGAAGTATAGCCTTTGTTTATGGTAAATTATAAATAGATCATGAGTAGAAATCACGTATAGAACCTATGATCTTATGAAATGGCCTAATTAGATTTCATTGGTTTGTGAAGGTAGCTACGGAAGATCTCTAATGCTAATAAGAGAGACATGTAAATTAAGAGATGCGATAAGTTGCTTAACAAGAACCTCCCCATAAATTTAAAGGTTGTGAATGAGTGAACTAACGAATGAAGAATAGATCGTATGTAGAAGAATGTTGTATAGGGTAAAATATGTTTATACTAAATGATCGCATGAGAAAGATACACGTGGAGCTGAAGAAAGAAGGTAGACGGATCTGGAGGCAACGATCCCGTCTGTTACCAGAAAGAAAGATATTCATAAAAGTGAAATAAATGCCTGCCAACCGGTAGTATTTAATGAGGAATATTCTACAATATTAAGTTCGCGGGCCGTTACAAGGAATACGGCATTTACTGTTTGCCGTTACACATTCATTAATGGCCTTCATAATTGCCATTAAATAGGGGCTTTACCTACAACCTTGTTCCCTAGGTGCAACCATAAATTGTGAGCTCTATTATCATTGTAAAGGACACAAATTTTCTGACAAGCATACACTATATTCTATAAAAATCTTAATAACGTTTTACTTGCTTGCTTATTTACACTGTTCTTACAACCCCCGCTAGCTCTGCACCCGGGATCAAGATATCTGAACTTTTGTGATGATCCAAAAAGTCATCACTTGTTTTGGAAATAAATTTTGTCTTTCGAGGCCTTAAAACCCTTTTTTTTTCTCCCCTCAATTTGCGTGCGCAGTCCGGACACGTTTTTGGAAAGCTTTCATGTGAAAACTAAGTGAAATAAGGAAATTGGCTTTTCAAATTGAATAAAGTTGACTTTGGTCAACATTCTTGGTAAACGGACCCGGACCCATGATCCGATGGTCTCGTAGGTCCGTAGTAAAATTTGGGATTTGGGCGTATGCCCGGAATCGAATTCCGATGTCCCAAGCCCTAGAAATGAATTTTTAAAGAAAACTATTTTCTGGAAAATATAAAGGTTTTTAGAAGTGAATTGATGTATTTATTGATGTTATCGGGCCTGTATCTTGGTGTCGGATCCTGGTACAAGTTTGAAATAATAATTAAGTTGCTTCTATGGAATTTGGTAAGGATTAGAGTCCGTTTGGTGTAAAACAGATCTATAGTTGAGAGGAAATGGAAATTTCAATGTTTTTGAGTAACTTTATGAATTTGAGGTTGAACCCGTAGTTATTGGTGTTATTTTGATGATTTGATCGCACGAGCAAGTCCGTATAATATTTTTAGACTTGCGTGCATGATTGTTTTGGTGCCCCGAAGGCTCAGATGTGTTTTGGATAGGCCTCGTTGTGCATTTAGACTTAGAACATAACAGTAGTAGGTTCAGAGAAAGTTGCAGGTCTCTGAAACCAAGCACTGCGGTCCGCGGTGCGGTCTTCACGACCGCGGTAGGGGCTCCGCGACCGCGGTGGGATTTATGTTGTCATCGGTGAGCAATGCTGAGCCTTCGTGGCTGAGCTCGATATTTCGCGGTCCGCGGTGGAGCTCTGCGGCCGCAGTCCTTTTTATGTGGCCCACGGTAAGGGTCTGAGAGGGGTATATAAACGGGGCCATCTAGTAAAAACCGACAGTCGATGAAGAAAAATGCGTTTTGAGCTCCCGAGCGAAGTTTTGGCATGTCAAGTCTCTTTTCTTTCAACTCCTTCAGCTATTTTTCAAGTTTCAAAACCATGAAACATAAGAGGCGATTTTTCAAACACTCTTTCTTCCCCAAAACACTAGTAAGTGATTTTTAACTTATTTCTTTCACTCCTTAACTTCATTTTACAAGATTTCACCCTAGAATCTAGGGTTTTCATGGTGGAATTGGGAATTTTGGGTAAAACCTAAGAATATTTAAATTTGGGGATTTAGACCTCAAATTGAGATCGGATTCCAAAACCAATTATATATCTGGCTCGGGGGTGAATGGGTAATCGAGTTTTGGTCCGGATTTTGGGTTTGGAACAGGCAGGCCTGGGGTTGATTTTTGACTTTTTGGAGAAATCATTGGAAAACCTATTCTCATCCATTAGAACTGACTTATTTAGCATTTACTAATATTATTAAGTAAATTGTGACTAGATATAAGCGAATTGGAAGTGGAACCAAGAGGTAAAGTGGTAGTTGAGGCTTGATTGTGTTCGTGGCTTTGAGGTAAATGTTTGGTCTAACCTTAGCTTGAGGGATTAGGAGTTGAGCCTTACTTTTCTATGTGTTAATTGTTGAGTACGACGTATAGGCATGGTGACGAGTATCTATATGTTGGTGTCAAGCATACCCGTGAGTTTTATACTATGATTGATGTGACTCAGTTTCATATTGTTCAAGCTTTATATGATGATTTCTATTGATGAACAATACTTGTGGAAGTATTATTGATAATTGAACGTTGTAGAGCATTGGCTCAAGTTGCGAAATGAGTTGTGAAGAAATTATGGAAAAGAGAAGAGGTTTCTAATGTTGTCTCCCTTGCCGGGATGTTATTGCTTTTGATATTATCTCCCTTGCCGGGACGTTATTATTAATGATATTATTTCCCTTGCTGGGATATTGTTGTTTTGATATTGTTCCCTTGCAAGGGTTTTATTGAAATATTATTGATTCTCTTGCCCAAATTGCTTTGTGAGTGTAGCTTGGGTGAGGAAAAGTGTAAAGCACGAAGGGTGATGCCGTGTATGATATTTGAGAGTGTTAATGCACGAAGGGTGATGTCGTGCCGCACAATGTACAATTCCGTGCCATGATATTAGTGATAATGCACGAAGGATAATTCTGTGCCATGCTTATGTGAGGTAAATGCACGAAAGGTGATGTCGTGCCAATTTTATTGATTCTTATGGTGAGGACGAGAGTAAAAGCACGAAGGGTGACATCGTGCATTTGCCTTTGATTTCTGATTCTTGTTGATAATTGGATTATGGTGACCTTTACATTTATCTGCTTTTTTCTATTGATACTTGTTGTTCCCCGCAGCATGTTTCCCTCTTCCCATCTTTAACTCCTAGTTTCTGCTTTTATTTTTCCGTTGTATATGATTTAACTGCACAGGTTTATTTGGTAGTGTTGTCCTAGCCTCGTCACTACTTCACCGAGGTTAGGCTTGGCACTTACCAGCACATGGGGTCGGTTATACTGATACTACACTCTACACTGTGTGCAAATCCCGGTGCTGCAGCTTTTGGGCTGCAGTGAGGTTGCTACCTTCAATCCATTCAGGCGACCCGAGGTAGTCTTGCAGGCGTCCGCAGGCTCTAACGTCTCATTCTATCTTTCAATTTTGTTTCTTTTATGTATTTTGGAGACAACATTGTATTTATCTTTCTGACCCTTATTTATAGTAATTCTAGATAGTCTGTGAAATTGTGACACCAGTTCTGGGTAGTTTATGTTTAAGGATTTGTATCGAAAATATTTAAATTGTTACATTTCATTCTTCCGCTTATATAATTCCGCTATTTATATAATGTTAATTCATTACTGTTAAAGGATTAAAAATGGAAAAAAGTAAGTATTTGAAATGATTGGCTTGCCTAGCTTTCACTAGTAGGCGCCATCACAACTCCCAAAAGTGGGATATTCGGGTCCTGACAAGTTGGTATCAGAGCTCTATGTTGCATAGATCTCACAATTCACAGACAAGCTTAGTAGAGTCTGAGGGATCGGTACGGAGACGTCTGTATTTATCCCCTAGAGGCTACAAAGTCAGGAAAAAAAACTTCACATCTATTCTTTCCTGTCGTGTGACTTGATTTCTCGATGCTAATTGAACTTCCACTTCGTTCTTTCGCAGATGGAAAGAACACGTACCGCTTCATCAACTGACCAGCAGCCCGAACCCCCAGTAGCAGCTCCTGTGAGGGGCAGAGATCGAGGTCGTGCTAGGGCCCGAGGTAGAGGTAGAGCTTAACCTAGAGCTCGAGCGGCAGCACCAGTGGCGGAGCCTCAGGTTGAGCTTAGCCTAGAGAGGGGTTCATTGCCACCCTGATACTTCAGGATGCTCTGGTCCATCTAGTGGGACTTTTGGAGAGTGTCGCCAAGCATGTTTGCTTCCTATAGCACCAACCATCTCTCAGGCTGGAGGAGTAGCCTAGACTCCTGCTATTCGCACTCCGAAGCAGATGACTCCCTAGTTTCAGACTCCAGTAGCTCAGCTAGTTGGGGTAGTTCAGCCTGGTGTTGTAACACAGACCGGAGAGGTGCCAACTATGTCTGTTGATGCCTTATGGAGGTTAGATAGGTTCACCAAGCTCTTCACTACTACTTTTGGTGGTACTTCTTCTGAGGATCCCCAAGATTATTTGGACAACTCTCATGAGGTTCTTCGGAACATGGGGATAGTGGAGACCAATGGGGTCGACTTTGTTGCTTTTTGCTTGTCTGGATCCACCAAGACTTGGTGGAGAGATTATTGTTTGGCTAAACTAGCTGGGTCACCGGCTTTGACTAGGAAACAATTTTCTCAGCTATTTCTAGAGAAGTTTCTTCCTATCACTCATGAGGGAGAACTATCGGAGGTAGTTTGAGCATCTCCAGTAGGGTTCTATGACTGTTACTCAATACGAGACCAGATTTATTGACTTGGCCCGTCATCCTCTTCTTATACTTACCACTAAGAGAGAAATTGAGGAGGTTCATTGAGGGACTCATTCAGTCCATTCGATTGCAGATGGCTAAGGAGATGTAGAGCGAGATTTCATTTTAGGAGGCGGCCAATGTGGCCAGGAGAGTTGAGATGGTTCTATTGCAGGGGAGTGGTCCGAGGTCTGATAAGAGGCCTCCTTATTCGGGCAGATTCAGCGGTGCCTCATCTGGAGGTAGGGATTCTTTTGGTAGGGGCCATCCTTCCAGGCCATTTCATTCAGCGCTTCAGGCTTCTCACGGTGCTCCAGGTGGTCGTGGTTCTCATATGCAGTATTCTGATCAGTTGCCCTACAGTGCACCGCCAAATCCTATCAATGCACCACCGCTCCAGAGTTTTCAGAGTGGTTATTCAGGTCATCAGGGTCAGCAGTCTCAGCAGTCAAGGGCTTGTTATACCTGGGGCGATCCGAGGCATATTGCTAGATTTTACCCTCGAGCACCGAGCAGCTCTTAGCATCTGGGTTCCCGTGCCATGGTTCAGACACCGAGTGTTCCACCGCCCACTCAGCCAGCTAGAGGTGGAGGTAGAGGTTTTATAGGTGGAGGTAGAGGTGTTAGAGGTGGAGGTCAAGCTGCTAAAGGTGGAGGCCAGCCAGCAGAAGGCCGTCCTAGGGATATAGTTCAGAGTGGTAGGGCCCATCCCCAATGTTATACTCTTCCAGTTAGGGCTGAGGCTAAGGTTTCTAATGCAGTACTCCTATGTGTCATCTTCTTTTTGCACCGTATCTGGTCATGCCTAGTGATTCTTTAAATACTTTTGTATATGTGTCCACACCGGTGGGTGATTCTATTGTGGTGGATCGTGTCCATAGTTCATGTATAGTTATGATTGGGGGTCTTGAGACTCGAGTGGATTTGTTACTTTTGGACATGGTTGATTTTGATGTCATATTGGGGATGGACTGGTTATCACCTTACCACGCTATCTTGAACTGCCATGCGAAGATTATGACTTTAGCCTTGCCGGGTTTACCTTGTTTAGAGTGGAAAGGGACTCTTGGTCATTCTTCTCGTAGGGTTATCTCATATATGAAGGCTCGGCGTATGGTCGAGAAGGGTGGTTGGCTTATTTGGCATATGTTCGTGATTTTATTGCTGAGGTTCCTTCTATGAATTCTGTGCCTGTAGTTCGTGAGTTTCCTGAGGTATTTCCTTCAGACATGCCAGGTATGCCACCCGACAGGGATATTGACTTCTGCATTGATTTGGCTCCGGGCACCCAGCCCATTTCTATTCTGTCGTATCGTATGGCCCCGCCTGAGTTGAAAGAATTGAAGGAGAAGTTGCAAGACTTGCTTGATAAAGGCTTCATTAAGCCTAGTTTCTCACTTTGGGGTGCGCCGGTATTGTTTGTTAAGAAGAAGGACGGATCGATGAGGATGTATATAGATTACCGTTAGTTGAACAAGGTTATAATCAAGAATAAGTATCTACTGCCAAGGATTGATGATTTGTTTGATCAGTTTCAGGGTGACAAGGTATTTTCGAAGATTGACTTGAGATTTGGCTACCATCAGTTGAGGATTAGGGCATCCGACGTCCCTAAGACAGCTTTTCGCACTCTGTACGGGCATTATGAGTTCTTGGTGATATCATTTGGGTTGACAAATGCCCCGGCAGCTTTTATGGGTTTGATGAACTGAGTGTTCAAGCCTTACTTGGATTTGTTCGTGATAGTCTTCATTGATGATATTTTGATCTATTCTCGCAGCTGGGAGGAGCATGAGCAACATCTAAGAGTTGTTCTTCAGACTCTGAGAGATTGTCAGTTGTACGCTAAGTTTTCAAAGTGTGAGTTCTGGTGGAGTTCAGTTGCATTCTTGGGTCACGTTGTTTCAGCAGAGGGTATTCAGGTAGATCCGAAGAAGATAGAGGTAGTCAAGAACTGGCCAAGACCTGCGTAAGCTACAGAGATCCGGAGTTTCTTAGGTTTGGCAGGCTATTACCGTCGGTTTGTGGATGGGTTTTCGTCTATTGGAGCCCCAATGACCAGGCTGACCTAGAAGGGTGCCCATTTCAGGTGGTCGAATAAGTATGAGGTGAGCTTTCAAAAGCTCAAGATAGCTTTGACTACGGTGCCAGTGTTGGTTTTGCCCCCAGGTTCAGGGCCATATATAGTTCATTCTAACGCATCTCGTATTGGACTTGGTGTGGTGTTGATGCAGGATGGCAAGGTCATTGCTTATGCTTCGCGATAGTTGAAGATTCATAAGAAGAATTATCCAGTTCATTATTTGGAGTTAGCAGCCATTGTTCATACGTTGAAGATTTGGAGGCATTATCTGTATGGCATGTTATGTGAGGTGTTCACGGATCTCAAGAGTCTACAGTATTTGTTCAAGAAGAAGGAGTTAAATTTGAGGCAGAGAAGGTGGTTGGAGCCATTGAAAGACTAGGATATCACCATCTTATACCATCCGGGAAAGGCCAATGTGGTGGCCGATGCTTTGAGTAGGAAGTCATCTAGTGTGGGCAGTCTTGCATATATTCCGGTCGATGAGAGATTGCTTGTCTTGGATGTTCAGGCTTTGGCCAATCAGTTCGTGATGTTGATGTTTCTGAGCCCAGCCATGTGTTAGCATGCACAGTCACTCGTTCTTCTTTATTGGAGCGTATCCAAGATCGGCAGTATGATGATCCTCATTTGTGTGTCCTTAGGGACACGGTGCAGCACGGTGGTGCCAAGCAGGTTACATTAGGAGATGATGGAGTTTTGAGGCTGCAGGGTCGACTTTGTGTGCCTAATGTGGATAGACTACGATAGTTGATTTTAGAGGAAGCCCATAGTTCCCGGTACTCTATTCATCCGGGCCCCATAAGATGTATCAGGATTTGCGGCAGCATTATTGGTGGAGGAGGATGAAGAAGGACGTTGTTGCATATGTGGCTCGATGTTTGAATTGTCAGCAGGTAAAGTACGAGCATCAAAGACCTAGTGGTTTGTTCCAGAAGATTGAGGTTCCTGAGTGAAAGTAGGAGCGTATCACTATGGACTTCGTTGTCGGACTCCCATGGACTCCGAGGAAGTTTGATGTTGGTGGGTTATTGTTGATATGTTGACCAAGTCAGCACATTTTATTCCTATGGCAGTCTCCTATTCTTCCGAGAAGTTAGCTGAGATCTATATCCGGAAAATTGTTCGTCTTCATGGTGTGCCCGTGTCTATTATTTTGGACCGAGGTACACAATTTACCTCGCACTTCTAGAGAGCATTTCAACGTGAGTTGGGCACACAGGTCGAGTTAAGCACAACATTTCATCCTCAGACGGATGGGCAGTCCGAGCGTACCATTCAGACTTTGGGGAATATGCTCCGAGCTTGTGTCATTGACTTTGGAGGCCCGTGGGATCGGTTTTTGCCTTTAGCAGAGTTTGCTTACAATAACATCTACCGGTCGAGCATCCAGATGGCTCCTTATAAGGCTTTATATAGTAGGCGGTGTCGGTAACCGGTTAGATGGTTTGAGTTGGGAGAGGCTCGGTTGTTGAGTACGGATCTAGTACATCTTGGACAAGGTCAGGATTACTCAGGATATGCTTCGTATAACTCAGTCCAGGCAATAGCATTATGCCGACCGTAAGGTTCGTGATGTGGCATTCATGGTCGGCGAGCAAGTGTTGCTTCGGGTGTCGCCTATGAAGGCCGTGATGAGATTTGGGAAGAGGGGAAAGCTTAGCCCTAGGTTCATTGGCCCATTTTAGAGGTGGAGAATGTGATGACCCAAAAGGTCATCACTTGTTTTGAAAATAAATTCTATGTTCTGAGGCCTTATAACCCTTCTTTTTTCTCCCCTCGATTTGCGTGACTAGTCCGGGCACATTTCCGGAAAGCTTTCATGCGAAAACTAAGTGAAATAAGGAAATTGGCTTTTAAAATTTAATAAAGTTGATTTTGGTCAACATTCTTGGTAAACGGACCCGGACCCATAATTTGACGGTCTCGTAGGGTCCGTAGTACAATTTGGGATTTGGGCGTATGCCCGGAACCGAATTCCGACTTCCCTAGCCCTAGAAATGAATTTTTAAAGAAAATTATTTTCTGGAAAATATAAAGGTTTTTAGAAGTGAATTGATGTAATTCTTGATGTTATCGGGCCCGTATCTTGGTTTCGGAGCACGGTACAAGTTTGAAATAATAATTAAGTTGCTTCTGTGGAATTTGGTAAGAATCGGAGTCCGTTTGGTATAAAACGGACCTATAGTTGAGAGGAAATGGAAATTTCAATGTTTTTGAGTAACTTTATGAATTTGAGGTTGAACCTGTAGTTGTTGATGTTATTTTGATGATTTGATCGCACGAGAAAGTCCGTATAATGTTTTTAGACTTGCATGCATGATTAGTTTGGAGCCCCGAGGGCTCGGGTGAGTTTTGGATAAGCCTCGGAGTGCATTTAGACTTAGAACATAACAGTTGCAGGTTCAGAGAAAGTTGCAAATCTCTGAAACCAAGCTCCGCAGTCCGCGGTGGGGTCTTCGCAACTGCGGTAGGGGCTTCGCGACTGCGGTGGAATTTATGCGGTCAGCGGTGATCAAGGCTGAGCCTTCGCGGCCGCGCTCGATATTTCACAGTCCGCAGTAGAGCTGCGTGGCCGTAGTCCTTTTCATGCGGTCCGCGGTGAGGGTCTGAGAAGGGTATATAAACGGGACACTTCAGCTATTTTTCAATTTTCAAAACCCTTAAACATTAGAGACGATTTTTCAAACACTCTTTCTTCCCCAAAACACTAGTAAGTGATTTTTTACTTATTTCTTTCGCTCCTTAACTTCTTTTTACAAGATTTCATTCTAGAATCTAGGGTTTTCATGGTGGAATTGGGAATTTTGGGTAAAACCTAAGAATATTGAAATTTAAGGATTTAGACCCCAAATTGAGGTCGGATTGCAAAACCAATTATATATGCGGGCTCGGGGGTGAATCGGTAATCGGGTTTTGGTCCGAATTTCAAGTTTGGACCAGGCGGGCCCGGGGTAAATTTTTGACTTTCTGGGGAAATCATTAGAAAACCTATTCTCATGCATTAAAATTGACTTATTTAGCATTTACTAATAATATTAAGTAAATTGTGACTACATATAAGCGAATTGGAAGTGAAACCAAGAGGTAAAGCGGTAGTTGAGGCTTAATTGTGTTCGTGGCTTTGAGGTAAGTGTTTGGTCTAACCTTAGCTTGAGGGATTAGGAGTTGAGTCTTATTTGCTATGTGTTAATTGTTGAGTATGATGTATAGGCATGGTGACGAGTATCTATACGTTGGTGTCAATCATGCCCATGAGTCTTATACTATGATTGATGTGACTCTGCTTCATATTGTTCATGCTTTATATGATGATTTCTATTAATGAACAAGACTTGTGGAAGTATTATTGGTAATTGAACATTGTAGAGCGTTGGCTCAAGTTGAGAAATGAGTTGTGAAGAAATTGTAGAAAAGAGAAGAGGTTTATAATGTTGTATCCCTTGCCGGGATGTTATTGCGTTTGATATTATCTCCCTTGACAGGACATTATTATTCATGATTTTGTTTCCCTTGTCGGGATATTGTTGTTATACTATTGTTCCCTTGCATTGATTTTATTGAAATATTATTGATTCCCTTGCCCAAATTGCTTTGTGAGTGTAGCTTGGGTGAGGAAAAGTGTAAAGCACAAAGGGTGATATCGTGTATGATATTTGACAGTGTTAATGCATGAAGGGTGATGTCGTGCCGATATTGTGAAGTAAAAGCATGAAGGGTGATGACGTGCCGCATGATGTACAATTCTGTGCCATGATATGAGTGATAATGCACGAAGGATAATTTTGTGACATGATTATGTGATGTAAAAAGACAAAGAGTGATGTCGTGCCGATTTTATTGATTCTTATAGTGAGGACGAGAGTAAAAGCACGAAGGGTGATGCTGTGCACTTGCCTTTGATTTCTGATTCTTGTTGATAATTGTATTATGGTGCCCTTTACATTTATCTTTTGTTTTTCTGTTGATACTTGTTGTTCCCCACAGCATGTTTCCCTCTTCCCATCTTTAACTGCTAGTTTCTGCTTTTATTTTTCCGATGTATATGATTTAACTGCACATGTTTATTTGGTAGTCTTATCCTAGCCTCGTCACTACTTCGCCGAGGTTAGGCTAGGCACTTACCAGCACATGGGGTCAGTTGTGCTGATACTACACGCTGCACTGTGTGCAGATCCCGATGCTGCAACTTTTGGACCGCAATGAGGTTGCTGCCTTCAGTCCATTCAGGCGACCCGAGGTAGTGCCGCAGGCATCCGCAGGCCCTGGAATCTCCTTCTATCTTTCCATTTTGTTGCTTTTATGTATTTCTGAGATAGCGTTGTATTTATCTTTCGGACCCTTATTTGTAGTATTCCTAGATAGTCTGTTAAATTGTGACACCAGTTCTAGGTTGTTTACGTTTAAGGATTTGTATCGGAATATTTAAATTGTTATATTTCGTTCTTCTGCTTATATAATGCTATTGTTTATATAATGTTAATTCATTACTGTTAAAGGATTAAAAATGGAAAAAATTAAGTATTTGAAATGATTGGCTTGCCTAGCTTTCACTAGTATGCGCCATCACGACTCCCGAAGGTGAAAAATCCGGGTCGTGACACCTTTCATTTCAATTTCAAGGCTAAATATTAATTTTTTTTTCTAATTCATCTATTATTTTAGGATCAAATTATTTCACTTATCTATAAACCACGTATAAATTCAACTGTACCATTTTACGGGTAAACAGTTTGGCGCCCACCATGCGGCTTAGCCAGTTGGGTAATTAAGTCGATCCTTGCCTCTATTACTAACGTGTTTGATTATTTGTTCTTACTAAAAAAATCATAAAGAATGGTAGATATTGGTGTTAACAATACACACACGATGTTGAGGCCCAAAAAATTCAGCCTGAGCACGAGGATTCAATCAGCGATACCCGCAATAAGGGGAATAAGGCCATGACGGTCCATGCCAGACAGTATCAACGACATGTTTGAGAGGCGACTCCTGATAATGTTGAAGAAGATCATGTCGTTGAAGCAGTAAGGGTATTGCAGGAGAAACAAGAGGCCATTATAGGCCATCTCACACGACAGGATAAGGTCATGACAAAGCTGAAGCAGGCGTTGTCGGGTGCTTACAACAATGCAAATGGATGAGGTCCAGTTCCTCCTAGTGCTCTTGCAAATCAAACAATGTAGATGGTCGATAACAACACCGCGATAGGCGAGGTCGGCTTTGATGGGGGTAGTGGGGAGTGGATCTGGTCACAACAATGAGAGTGATCCCTTTAAAATTGAACTAATGCGCTTTATCAGGGAAGTGAACGCACTAATGGATCAAATTTCAGGTGCACCACTAGTGTTGAAAGGGTCGGACTCAAAGAAGCACAAACAATTGTCGTACAAACCAAGCGCGACACCAAAACTAATCCCGAAGCAATTTAAAATGCCAGATGTGCCAAAATATAATGGGAATTCAGATCCTCAAGAGCATATCCCCACTTATACAATGGCGGTGAAGGGGAATGATTTAGCTCCACACATGATTTATTCAGTTTTGCTGAAGAAATTTAGGGAGACTCTTACGAAGGGAGCCCTAGTGTGGTATTTAGTTTTTCTTTAGAATTCCATAGCCCCATTGAGATGCTCATGGACTCCTTCATCAAGGCCCATGCCGGGGCCAAAAAGGTATAAGCCCGCAAGGCTGATATATTTAGGATCATACAACAAGAGTTTAAGTTGCTGCGGGAGTTTGTAACTAGATTCCAGAAGGAAAGGATGTTGCTATCGGCTGCACCGGATGAATGGGGGCTAAAGCATTCACCAAAGGTTTGAATCTGAGAAGCTGAAGACAACATTACTTTCACGGAGGAATGGGGGCTAAAGCATTCACCAAATATGGGGAACGAGATTAACGGGGTTACATTCTCGGCGGCAAAAAAAAGACAAAGGTGTCAGTAACCCATAGGAAGAGACTCCAGGAAGTCGCTGAAGACAACATTACTTTCACGGAGGAAGACACAAATGGATTGATGCTACCACACAATGATGCATTGGTAGTCTCTTAAAATGCCATAGATTTTAAAATTAAACGTGTTTTTGTAGATCCATGAAGTTCCAACATCATACAATGGAGGGTATTGGAGCAATCCAAGCTTACCAGAAGTATTATTCCGGCCAATAAACTCCTCATTAGGTTTAACCTAGCAAGTGTGATGACCCGAGGAGAAATCCTGCTACCTAAAAATGCCGAAGGGGTGATGAAGATTACCCTTTTCAAGGTGATGGATGGCAATATGGGCTACAATATTATCCATGGTAGACCGTGGTTGCACGAGATGAAGGTTGTGCCATCGACATATCACAAGTTGTTGAAATTCATAACTCCCGAGGTAACTAAAATAATAAGAGGAGACCAACCGATAGCAAGGGAGATGAATGCAATTTGAGTCTCCAGTAGCAAAGTGAAGGAGTATGCAGCATAGCAATTACAGGAACCGGCCCGAGTCAAGCGAAGTTAACCAGGGGGAAGAGTCGTTGGAATCCTATCAGGTGTCATGGTATTTCCAGGTACCAGAACAGACGAACGCAACAAAGTCCACAGTGGAAGAACTTGAGAAACTCAATCGCATTATTCAAAAATTTCTTGGAGGGGAAATTCCACTTGAAAATAAGACTGCACCTCGAACTCAATGGTCATACACAAGCTAAGCTTGGATCCCAGTATCCTTCCAGTAAGACAAAAAACGTCATATTGGAGCAATCCAAGCTTACCAGAAGTATTATTCCGGCCAATAAACTCCTCATTAGGTTTAACCTAGCAAGTGTGATGACCCGAGGAGAAATCCTGCTACCTAAAAATGCCGAAGGGGTGATGAAGATTACCCTTTTCAAGGTGATGGATGGCAATATGGGCTACAATATTATCCATGGTAGACCGTGGTTGCACGAGATGAAGGTTGTGCCATCGACATATCACAAGTTGTTGAAATTCATAACTCCCGAGGTAACTAAAATAATAAGAGGAGACCAACCGATAGCAAGGGAGATGAATGCAATTTGAGTCTCCAGTAGCAAAGTGAAGGAGTATGCAGCATAGCAATTACAGGAACCGGCCCGAGTCAAGCGAAGTTAACCAGGGGGAAGAGTCGTTGGAATCCTATCAGGTGTCATGGTATTTCCAGGTACCAGAACAGACGAACGCAACAAAGTCCACAGTGGAAGAACTTGAGAAACTCAATCGCATTATTCAAAAATTTCTTGGAGGGGAAATTCCACTTGAAAATAAGACTGCACCTCGAACTCAATGGTCATACACAAGCTAAGCTTGGATCCCAGTATCCTTCCAGTAAGACAAAAAACGTCATATTGCCGAGGCCATAAATAAATTCGTCAAAGAAGAGGTAACTTGCTCGCTTGATATCGGTTCAATCCGAGAGGTAAAGTATCCCGATTGGCTAGCTAATATAGTAGTAGTTCCAAAGAAAAATTATAAATTTTGCATGTGCGTACACTATAAGGACTTAAATAAGGTGTGCCCAAAAGACACGTTCCCCGTTGCCAAACATTAATCAAATGATTGATGCAACAGCCGGGCATGAGTTAATGAGTTTCCTCGTTGCATACTCCAAGTACAACAAAATTTAAATGAACCCAGAGGATCAGGAAAAAACTTTGTTCATAATGAACTTCGGCACATATTGCTATAATCCACTTATCAATGGATCGTGAACAAAATGTTTGAAAAGCAAATAGGGAAAACCATGGAAGTTTACTTAGATGATATGCTTGTTAAGTTTTTGAACAAAGGTGATCATCTTAAACACTTGCAAGAAACTTTTGACATCTTAAGGAAGCATAACAAGAAGCTTAACCCCAGAAGTGTTCGTTCGGGGTCAGCTCTGGCAAGTTCCTAGGATTCCTGGTGTCATAAAGGGGGATTGAGGTTAACCTCGATAAAATCAAAGCTATGAAAGATATCCTGGACCAGCTATCAAGCATAAAAGAGGTTCAAAGGCTAACGGGGAGATTGGCCGCTTTAAGTAGCTTTATTTCTCGGTCTTCATAAAAATGCCATCATTTCTTCTCGCTGCTCAAAAAGAAGAACAACTTCGAATGGTCCCCGGAATGTTAGCAAGCTTTGTGGGATTTGAAAAGGTATTTGTCAAGTCCTCTATTACTATCAAATCCAAATGAAGGCGAAAAATTGTTAATCTACTTAGCTGGCTCATGGGTAGCCGTAAGTGTCGTTTTAGTCCGTGAGGACGAAGTTACACAATCTTCTATTTATTACATTAGTAGAATTTTAACGGGAGCAGAAACTCACTACCCACATCTAGAGAAGTTGGCCTTAGCCCTCGTAGTCGGCGCTCGAAAGCTAATGCCTTATTTTCAATGTCACCCGATAGTTGTGGTGACCACCTTTCCCCTATGGAATATCCTTCATAAATCCATGGCTGGCCAAATGGGATGTCAAAATGAGTGAATTTGACATAGAATATAATCCTATGACTGTGATTAAGTCACAAGTTTTGGCCAACTTTGTGGCCAATTTCAGTCCGGGATTGTTACCTTTGGCAACCAATGAAGCAGTAATAGTGTCAGAATTGACATCAGGAGTTTGGACCCTATTCACTAACGGAGCTTCTAATGTAAAGGGGTCCGGGCTAGGCATAGTACTAACAACTCCTTTGGGAGAAACCCTAAGGCAGGCCATAAGAACGGTTCCTCTAACTAACAATGAAGCGGAGTATGAAGCTTTGATTGTGGGCTCGAATTGGCTCGGGGACTAGACTTTCAGGTCATATAAATAAAATGCGACTCCTAGTTGGTGGTAAATCAGGTCTATGGGATCTTTGAAGCCAAAGAGAAATGTATGCAACAATACGTAGTGAAGGTTCAGGCTCTGGTTACTCGATTTCGGGAGTGGTCAATTATGCATATCCCAAGGGAAGAGAATGCGAAAGCGGACGCACTAGCTAACCTTGGATCATCTACAAAAATGAAAGGATTGGACTACAGTATAGTCGTACAGCTTATGCACTCGGTACTGGACGCAAATAGCTACTACGAGGTAAATGGGACTAATTTGGTCTGGGACTGGAGGAATGAGATCATTGATTATCTCGATCATGGGAAGCTACCTGAAGATCCCAAGGCATCTAGGGCGCTACGCACTAAGGAAGCACGATAGAGTTTCAAATGAGGTCAATTGTACAAAAAATCTTTCCAAGGCCCGCTGGCCCGATTTTTGGGAGCCTCCGAAGCTAATTATGTTATGCGTGAAGTCCAATAAGGGATCTGCGGAAGTCACTCAGGCGCAGATTCCTCAATACTAAAATTAATAAGTGCATGCTACTATTGGCCCCGAATGGAACAAGATGCCAAATTATGTCCAAAACTGTGATAAATGTCAATGCTACACACCGTTGGTACATCAACCGGCAGAGCCATTACACTCAGTCTTGTCACCATGGTGGTTCATGAAGTGGGGAATGGATATCGTCAAACACTACCACCATCCCCTGCTAAGGTCAGATTTCTTTTGATTTTAACTGACTATTTTTCTAAGTGGGTTAAAGCAGGTCCTTATCAGAAGATCGGTGAACATGAAGTGGTAGATTTCTTATGGGAGAATATAATTTGCAGATTTGGGATACCAGAAGAGATAGCCAGCGACAACGGGCCACAATTTACAGGCGCAAAGGTCACAAAGTTCCTTGAAGACTTGAAAATCAAAAAGATTACATCTTCACCCGATCATCCAAGCACAAATGGTCAAGCAACATCAACGAACAAAGTGATTATACAAAATCTCAATAAGCGATTGGAAGCAGCTAAAGGTAAATGGCCCGAAAAACTTCTAGGTGTATTATGGTCGTACCGAACAATGGCCAAATCGAGCATGGGAGAGACTCCTTTCTCCCTCATGTACGGAGTAGAAGCCCTAATCCCCGTGGAAGTAGGGAGCCTACCCTGAGATATTTCCGAGCGAATGAAAAAACAAATAATGAAGCAATGTTGGTCAATTTGAGCTTCTCAATGAATGCAGGGACTTGGCGCAAATAAGGATGACAACCAAAAGAAGAGAATAGAGAGATATCACAATCGAAGAGCCAACCTCCGTTATTTCAAAGTGGGAGACTTGGTCCAATGCAGGGAAGCTAGGTCCAATATGGGAAGGCCCCTACCGAGTTTTAGCTGTCACCGGGAAAAGATCATACGAGTTAGTGAATCAAGATGGATAAAAGTCGCCAAGCAACTGGAACGTGGCACACTTTAAGAGATATTATTGCTGATGAACATTACATGTACTAAAAGTATGTGCTACATCTTTTTCCCTACGACCAATTTTTGTCCCAATTGGGTTTTTCTGGTAAGGTTTCTAACGAGGAAGCAACATAAAGCATACTACAAATTTTCCAACAGCAGCAATAAGACCTTTTAATGATAAGGCACACAAGCGAAGAACCACGACAGAGTGATTAGATAGTCATTTGCTCGATGGCAAAGTTCCTACCGGGAAGTTAAGTTTTCTATCCAACAAAGATTATTCGACCAGCCACTGGGGGATTGTTAGATAATTAGTGCCTCGATAGCGTAAATTCCTAAGGCGAAGCGAATTTTGTTACTGAACCAGAAGTTATCTAGCAATTCTCTAGTGGAATCCTCGAAGGTGTAAAACTTCCATTGTTCAATTACCCATTACCTTTTAATTAGCCATTACATTTAATGAGATTTCAACATCAAATTTAGTATTTCCAGGGTAGAAATTAGGGATTTTTTGTAAAATTGAGATTTAGACCTCGAAGTAAGATCGAATTTCAACCGTTGGCTTGCCTAGAAAGTAAAATATTAGTCGCCATTATGGTCCTGAGGGTGGGAATTTTGGGTTGTGACAAGTTGGTATCAGAGCACTAAGTTGCCTAGGTCTCACGAGTCATAAGCAAAGTTAGTAGAGTCTAAAGGATCGGTACAGAGACGTCTGTACTTATATTCTAGAGGCTATGGAGTTTTAGTAAAAATCTCACTTCATTCTTTCTCTATCATGCAATTTCATTCTATAATTGATGATTGATCTATTATATTCTTGTTCTCTCGCAGATGGAAAGAACACACACAACATCAGCAGCCACAGCTCCATGTGGCCACTACTATCAGGGTTAGAGGCCAAGGTCGAGCCAGAGGCCGAGCCAGAGGCAGAGCTCACACTAGAGATCAAGCAGTAGCACCCGCAGTGGAGCCTAAGATTGATCGTGAGGAGGATGCCCCAGCTCAGATCGTACCCATCGGATCAGCTAAGGTCCTGGAGGGATTCACAGCCATTATAGTACTTCATGATGCTCTAGTCCACTTGGTAGTCCTTGTGGGAGAGTGTGGCCCAGATTGGCACATTTCCGGTGGCACCAGCCATTTCTCAACCTCGAGGGAGGAGCGCAGACTCCCGCTACTCACACCTTGGAGCAGGTGGCTCCTCTACATCAAACTTCATCAACCTAGCCAGTAGGGGTAGTTTAGTCGGTTGTTGCGGCATAGGTCGGGGATAGGCCCACTATGTCTTTTGAGGCCTTGTTGAGGATGGTTAAGTTTACCAAGCTCTTTCCTGTTCATTTCAGCAGTGCATCTTTTGAGGACCCCACAAGATTATCTGGATCGTTTCCACGAGGTGTTGCACAACATGGGTATAGTTGAGACCAATAGGGTCGACTTTGAAGTGTTCTAGATGATCGGTTCTGCAAAGAGATGGTGGAGAGATTGTATGTTTACCATACTAGCTTGTTCACCTGCACTTATCTGGCATCAGTTTCCACAACTATTTCTGGAGAAGTTCATTGCTTTTACTCTGAGAGAGGATTACCGCATGCAGTTTGAGTGTTTTCAGCAGGGTAGCAAGACTGTCACCTAGTATGAGACTCGATTTGTTGACCTAGCCCGACATGCCATTTTTTTACTCCCTACTTAGAGGGAGAGAGTGAGGATATTCATTGATGGACTCACCTTCAGTATCAAGCTACAGATGGCCAAGGAGACTCGGGACGATATTTCTTTCCATAGGGCTGTAGATATTGCTAGACGGATTGAGATAGTTTGTTGTTAGGAGAGGGGGTCAGTTCCTGATAAAAGGCCTCGTCATTTTGATAGTTTCAGTGGTGCCTCATTTAGAGGTAGGGGTTCTTTTGGTAGAGGCCATCCACCTAGGATGATTCAGTCAGTTCTTCAAGTAGCCCATAGTGCTTCGGGGGGTCATGGTTCTTATGGGTCTTGTCCTGAGCAGCCAGCATTCAGTGCACATTATCAGTGCACCTCCACTATAGAGTTACTACAGTGGTTATTCGGGCAGTCAGGGTCAGTCTTCGCTTCATCAGCCTCAACAGCCGAGAGAGTGCTTTGAGTGTGGGGGCATAGGTCACATCAACAAGTATTTCCCTAGATTGTCAAGAAGCAGATCTCAGCAAGGTTATTTTTCCATCATACCGGTACCAGCTACTCCACCACCCGCACAGCCAGCTAGAGGCGAGGTTCAGATTGTTAGAGGTGGAGGCCAGCCAGCTAGGGCTCGACCAAGGGGCGGAGGTTACAGTGGTAGGGCCCAACCCCTTTTTTATGCATTCCCAGCTAGACCTGAGGCAGAGTCATATGACGCCGTCATCACAGGTATTGTTCTGGTTTGTTAAAGAGATGTTTCAGTTCTATTTGATCCGCTCTCTACTTATTGCTATGTGTCATCCTATTTTGCTTTATATCTTATTATGCCTCGTGAATCTTTGAGTGCTCCTGTATATGTGTCCATGCATGTGGGAGGTTTTACTATTGTAGATCGTGTTTATCACTCGTGTGTGGTTTCTATCGGAAGCCTAGAGACTAGTGTGGATCTCCTAATTATTGATATGGTAGATTTTGATGTTATATTGTGTATGGATTAGTTGTCATCTTATCATTCTATATTGGACTATAACGCCAAGACGGTGACCCTAGCCATGCCGGGATTGCCCCGATTAGAGTGGAGGGGGACTCCTAGCCATTCTACTAGCAAGTTTATTTCTTATGTGAAGGCTCGACATATGTTCAAGAAGGGGTGTCTACAATATTTGGCATATGTTCATGATTTGAATGTGGAGGTACCTTTTGTGCGTGAGTTTCAGAGGTGTTTCTTGCAAATCTTTTAGGGATGCCACCCTACAGGGATATTGATTTTTGTATTCACATGGCTCCGAGCACTCAGCCCATTTCTATTCAACCATACTGTATGGCGCCATCTGAGTTGAAGGAACTGAAGGAGCAATTGCAGGATTGGATTGATAAGAGATTCATTAGACCTAGTGTCTCACCTTGGGGTGTGCCTATATTGTTCGTAAAGAAGAAGGATGGTTTGATGAGGATGTGGATAGTCTATTGACAGTTGAACAAATTCACTATCAAGAACAAGTACCCGTTGTCGAGGATTAAGGACTTATTTGATCAACTTCAGGGTGCCATAGTTTATTTGAAGATTGATTTGCGATCTGGCAACCGTCAGTTGAAGATTAGGGCATCGGAAGTCTCTAAGACAACATTTCGGAGTTGGTATAGGCATACTGAGTTCCTATTGATATCATTTGGGTTGACAAATGCCCCAGCAGCATTCTTGGATTTGATGAACCGGGTATTCAAGTCCTACTTGGATTCTTTTATGATCATATTCATTGATGATTGATCTACTCCCATAGTTGAGAGGAGCATGAGCAGCATCTTAGATTTGTACTTCAAACTTTGAGAGATAGTGTTACACCCCATGTTTTCGTACGTGAAAGTACGCCATAAATAAATTGATGGAAGCTCGAAAATGAGATGTTACATCCTGCATTTTTGTATGTTAAAGTATCGTCGTAAGTTAATCGATGTAAGTTCGGAAATAAGATTATTTTGAGATTATAAGCATTATGCTATTTCAAACGATTGACTAGTAAATTCGTGAAGGTGAGAGGGTAAGCAAATCGAAGAAAATAAATTTCGTCGAAGTTTGACATTTTGGGATAAAATATGGCCCGAGCTAAAATACCTGATATTTATGGACTAGTACCATACAAGGTACCCCCATGGACATGATAGCAAGGTGTATAAGGTGTGTTAAAAGGGAGTGGTATTCTAAGTAATTTAAAATAATTCTTAATTATGTGGGTAATTAGTTAATTATTGGTTTAATGGGAGATTAACCATATAATTAAGGATTTGTGGATAATTAATAAGCGGGGACAAAGGACACCGCGTGGCAGCCCATGAAATGATTAATAAAGTCATCAAGTGACTCATATGATATGAAGAAAGGTGGCACATATTTGAGGGGTTCTTGGCTAAGTCATCACCCACTTAGGTAAGTCATACAAGCTCTCATAACCAGTTGCTACTGTTTCATTCATTATCCAAAAGAGCTAGATGCTAATACTTAAGTGTTAAAGACATTAGATGGTTTTCCAAAATTATTGTTTCTCTACTTTTAAAGAAGAATTTCATTTCAGAATCTTGTGTCATACTTTTGGTTGGCAATACTATGTTATTGAAGATATTTTTGCCTAGATGTCCCTATCAATTGAAAGATTGGAGGATACAGATTTTTCCCTACTTCGATCCGCCGATTACGTGTTGTCGCAATTGGCATGTGTTAGAGGGATTATCAAGATAATCGGCTCAGGTATGTTAAGGCAGTCCCTTCTTTCTTTTTGGCATGATCCAAATGATACAAAAGAAACAAGCAAACACACAGCTTTCATAAACGACTCTATTTATAGAAATACTAGGGGTCTCTATGTTTTTGATTCCCCATGTGACATATTATTATACCTTCTATTCATGGGTCTCAGAATAATACGCAGTTGATCAAGTTTATCTGAAAGGAATATTGATATTATTAATATATTGTCATGCATTTATACATGTACATCAACCCATGACCAGATGTCGTTATATACGCATATTTATATGTATATATATGTATATGGGATATAGGAAAAGGTTACGGCGTTATATACGCACCACCACTTGATCAACTGGTATACGTTAATGTTTGCTCACAGTGGTCGAGATTATATGATGGGATGCCCTCAAAGGTTTGATGATGTATGAATGCATATACTCATACATGGTATGAGATTTATACGCATATGCATGAAATTATAATATTAAATGATTCACAGAGCTATTCAGATATACATGTTGAGTCTTTTACTCCATGTTTCTCTCATGTCTATTATTTACTGATTTTCATTCCAACATACTCGGTACATTATTTGTACTGACGTCCATTTTGCCTGGGGACGCTGTGTTTCATGCCTGCAGGTCCCGATAGACAGGTCGAGAGACCCAGAAAAGAAACTGAGTCCAACCAATTCTTCCAGGATGCCTCGGAAAAGGTCAAGATGATTCAGGATCAACTTCGCACAGCTCAGTCTAGACAGAAGAGTTATTCCGATCATAGAGTTTGTGATGTTGCATTCATGGTTGGAGAGAGGGTTTTGCTTCGGTTTCACCTATGAAGGGTGTGATAAGGTTTGGAAAGAAGGGCAAATTGAGCCCTAGGTATATCATTGTCACCTAGCTTATCAGCAGTTCATCCGGTGTTCCATGTCTCCATGCTCCGGAAGTATCACAGTGATCCCTCCCATGTATTAGATTTCAGCTCAGTCCAATTGGACAACGATTTGACTTATAAGGAGGAGCTAGTGGCCATTCTAGCCCGGCAAGTTCGGAAGTTAAGGTCCAAGAGTTATTCTTCATTTCGAGTGCAGTGGGGAGATAGGCGCTCGAGGCAGCTATGTAGGAGTCTAATTCCGATATGCGGATTAGATAACCACATTTTTTTTCCAGTCCAGTTATTTTTCTATGTCCGTTCGAGGACGAATGTTTGTTTTAAAGGTAGATAATGTGATGACCCGATAGGTTATTTTGAGATTTAGCCTCTATTTTCGTATTTCCAGACCTTGATTAGCTCCATTTAGTGTTTCTCGATTTGCATGTGCAATCTGTGTCTTAATCCGAAAAGTCTTTATGTGAAAAATTGAAGAAAAAATGTGAATTTTTGCCTTTATAATGACTTGAGCTGACTATGGTCAATATGTTTTATAAAAGAACCCGGATTAGTATTTTGACGGTACTAGTGGGTCCGTATTGTGATTTGGGACTTGGGTATATGCCCAAAATTTAATTCGGAAGTCCCCAACTTGTTTTGACTCATTTTGCCGAAATCTAGCATTTTTGAAAGTTGGAAATTACTAAGTTTGACAGAAAGTTTACTTCTTAGCTAACAGGTTAGGATTTTGATGGTAAAACTTGGTTTGACATGATTCGAACACCTAAACGTGATTCTAGTGTTCCTGAGTTTCACTTTGAAAGTTCATTCGTTTCGAGGGTTGATTCATAGATTTAGTTGTTACTTTGGTTCTTTAATTGCTCGAGCAAGTTTATATGATGTTATTACACTTGTGTGCATGTTTGGTTTGGAGCCCGAGGGGCTCGGGTGAGTTTAAGATAGGCTACAGATTGATTTTGGACTTTGGAGATAGCTGATGCATTCTCTATTGCTAGTGTGGTCTACAGATCTCGCATTTGCGAGTTCTGACTCGCAATTGCGGGCCTCACTTTTGCGAACAAGTGTTCACATTTGGGAGCATGGGCAGGACTAGGTATCCTCACATTTGTGATTGAATAGTGGTCGCTCTTGCGATGAAAGAGTCGCATTTGTGACTCAGTGTGTTCCTGGACAACCTTCGCATTTGCGAAGGATTGGTCTGCATTTTCGAAGGCTGGGATTTCACATTTGCAAGACAAATGTCGCATTTGCGACTCCTGGGGATCTAAGACAGGGCTCACATTTACAACCCTTGCTTCTCAAATGCGGTGTTCGCAATTCCTAACAAGACATCGCAATTGCGACATCCGCGACTGGGTAAAAGAGGGGAAAATGGGACTTAGCTCATGTCTCACAATCTTTCAACCCTAAACACCCTAGAGGCGATTTCCAAGAGACTTTTCTTCCTAAATTCATTGGTAAGTGACTTTAATCCAATTCTTTCACTTACCCATTACATTTCATGAGATTTCAACTTCAAATTTAGGATTTCCATGGTAGAAATTAGGGATTTGTGTAGAATTGGGAATCTTTTGTAAAATTGAGATTTAGACCTCGAATAGGGGTAGAATTTCAAAACAAATCACATTACCGGGCTCGGGAGTGAATGGGTAATCGGGTTTTTGCCCGAATCTCGATTTTAACCAAGCAAGCCTGGGGTTGAATTTTGTTGACTTTTTCAAAAATTATCTAAATTTAATATCTTTCATTTGTGGGTAGTTTCTAAAGCTTATTTTGAATCATTTGGTCAATAATTTGCTAGATTTGGTTGGTTTGGAGGCTTTTTCAAAAGGCAAGACCGCAATTGGTTGATTGCTTGAGTTGCGGAGTGAGGTAAGTGTTGTTTGATTTAAGGGAATTAGGGACCCTTGAACTTCATGTTATGTGAGTTACGTGTGAAACAACATATATGCGAGGTGACGAGTGTATATGCGACGTTGTGTTACTTGCTTCCATGTTTTTGTTACTTCATAGAATATCTTGTTACATGCCTTAATTGCTACATTCTTACTTGACTTCCATGCTATAATTGTTACTTGTCATTTAGCTATCCTTGTATTATACTGTTCGTCCCTTCCATAATTCCATGCTTATTTACTACTTGTCTATGTTTTTCTTGCTTATCCAAATTGTCTTATGTCTTGCTTGTCTTATAATTTCATAACATTTTTTGCCTTCAATTATGTAGTTTCATTTGTATGAGTTGTTAAATGGATAGATATCATGGAGTGGTAAAGTTGAGACATTCGAGTTGTTCGAGATTCTTTTATTATCATGTTATTCTCTATTACTTCGTATATTTACTCTCTTGATGTAGAACTTCTTGTGAATTTTGGTTGTTGAATTGCTATTGTTGATTGAAATTGTGGGGAGCGGGTTGCATGTCGCAACGGAAATTGAAAGGTAATGAATTGAAACGGCGGAATAAGGACGTATTATGATATTGACAGATGATGATATGGTAGGATTGGGTTGTGCACCGCAACAGATTGTATAAAGTTATATTTGTTGTGACTGTTGGATTGGACTCGGTATTTGAGATGAGTTTATAGACTTGTTATTTGGGGCTCTCTGTTAGTTAGATTTTGCGTTTGTTATTATGGATTAACTGTATTATTTCCATTCCTGTCTTTTCTGCTATTATTATTGCGTACAGGTTATTGTAGGTGACCCGCCTTAGCCTCGTCACTACTTTGTCGAGGTTAGGCTCGGCACTTACAGAGTACATAGGGTGGGTTTTACTCATACTACACTCTACACTTCTTGTGCAGATACTGGAGTTGGTCCTAGCGGTGTTCAGTAGACTAGCTCGGATCCAGCTATCAGTGGAGACTTGAGGTATAGCTGCATGGCGTCCGCAACCCTGAAGTCCCCTTCTACTTCATTTTAGCTGTTTATTTTGATTTAGACAGTTATGTTTATTTCATACCATTATCTGTAGTATTCTAGACACTCATGTATTCGTGACACTAGTTCCGGGATATGTATTTGGATTTCGTCACTTATTAGCTGATTACCTTATTTCAAATTATTCAGCTTCATTATTGTCATTTAATTTGGAAATTGTTAAAAATAGTTAATAGATATAGCTAATGTTAGCTTTCCTAGCAAGTGAAATGTTAGGCGGCATCACAGTTCCGAGGGTGAGAATTCCGGGTCGTGACAAGGAGAGCCAAATAAGAGAACCACCCAACAAATTCAACAAATACCACCACAAAGTACAACCTTATGAACCCACCTCACAAGAGAGAGGCAAAACACAGGAAACAAGCACAAAGATTATATCCTAACATAATTCTGCGGTGGTGCGTGTCATGATCCAAACATACTGATCCACATGAAATACTCATCATCCCATAGTGCTCACAACCAACAACCACATGCTTACCAATAGCAAACACGCTAAATGCATGACCATAACCATGTAGAAATAAATAGCATTGTATACCTCAGACAGGAAATGCATAACCAAGGCACAATAAACAATTCAACACCCCAAGACTCATCTCTCTCGAATATCGCCACAAGGCCTAAACAAAATCACATCAGGCGTGTGAAAAGCCAAGTAGTCTCACAATATATCTTAGCATAAGAGAGCAATATACAAAACACACCAAGGCACAGATAGCATGTGTTCCGCTCGATGACATACCCATAGATATTGTTTCTCAAGAGTAAACAAATTTGATCCAATATAGAATACACATTCTCATTACGCCTACCCATGGCCCCCAAATCAAATTCTGATCATCCCAAAATAGGTAAGTAATCTTCCAAAGGTCCATAGTAACCTATTCATAGCACATGCCATCAGCTGCCTAACTCTTAACGTATCTTCACAGTCCACAACGAAGGAATAGTCTACCTCTCAGAACATCCAGCCTCTAAACCTCATGAATACAGGAAAATCCATATCCGATCCCAACTCTACCACTCAATAACTGACACCTCACTCATACACAATCATCCGTAGAAAATACCCACATAAATCATCTGCGCTATGTAGCAAAAACTTGCACACCAACAGTCAACATCTAGGCGATTACTGTAATACAAGTCGAGCACTTACAAGTTAAAAACACAACGCGTCTCCTAGTATGCACACCCTTCTCAGGTGATACCATGTGGTACTAACATCCTCTAAGCATCTAAAGTCACTCATATCGTCCAGAACTCATGACCTTCCTTTCAAAACCAAACCGCAATCTGGCCCATGAAATCTCAATCCCATACGGCGTACTACCACTATCATGTGATCATATGAAAATACGAGGATCCCATTCTCAACTCTGAATCACAAATAGGATAGACACCACATCAGTCAAAAACCTTCCACTAACTTAATCCCACGGAACAAAATCATAACATGTAATGAACTCCTCATGCCTGTAGAGTACATCAACTGCAAGTCGGATCAAGGCATATTACAAGAACAAGTCTGGATGTGTGCCTACGTGCATCTATCCCCGAGGAAAATATAGCATAAGTCTCAAGATTTACTCATCATGTTCAATATAAGGTACAAATATCAACAATCCTCTAGCATGGTTTATTGTACTCACATAGTTTCTAATTAAATAATACATGGAATCAAGTAAAACACACAATCCAATAAGACATAAAGAAAGCTAGAACCTACTCTAAGCATGAATACCCATGGCACATGTATATATTCTTGTCACCTCATGTATACATCATTACCATATGTAGACAACAATATAAATTAGTCAAAAAAATTACCTCAATCAAAGCTAGGTAAGACACTTACCTTAAACAAGCCAAATCAAAACTCAAAAATTACCTTTCCTTAGGAATCACCCCTTCCCAGCCCAAATCTAACCAAAAATGACTCGATAACATCAAATAATGCAAAAGGATTCAATTTCAATTAATAAAATTGAAATCTTTACCAAATTCCCAAAAGTCAACAAAAGTCAACCCTAGGCTCGCCTGATCAAAACCCGAGTCAAGGGATAGACCTCGAGTCAAGGGGTATACCTAGACTACCCATAACCCCAATATATGATTTTTTTAAAGTGGGTCCAAATCGACCCTCAAATATCAAATTTTTATCTTTCAAAACATAGCCAAAATCCCCAAAAATTCCCTTTAAATTTCATGATTTTGATGTAATATCCATAAGTAATCAGGTTAAATATAAATATTAAGTCAAAATTACTTACCAAATATCTATGTGTGAAAATCCCCTCCATAATTCGTCTCCCACCAAGTCTAGGACTCAAAATATGATAAAATGAGACTAAGTCCCAAAATACACAACATATAACTAGTTGCAGATGTTGCACTTGCGACCAGAGGTTCGCAAATGCAAGTATCACAAAAGAAACCTCTGGTTCGCAAAAGCAAAGCACACTGGCACATCAAAATTCACAATTGTGACCCATACTTCTCAAACGCAAAGTCTTACCTCAAATGGCCTAGTCGCATAAGCGATGTCTGACCTTGCAAAAGTGAACCACCCACTATTGCAAATGCAACTCCCATCTTGTAATTGCGAAGATGACACAACTCACACAAATTCGCAAAAGGTAAAAGAACCTCGCAAATGCGACCAGTTCCTCGCAAATGCGAGAACAACAGTACTAGAAATGATAGAATTCCCAAACCAACCCAAAATCAATCTGAAACTCATTCGAGCCCCTCGGAACCCCTTACAATCATACCAACAAGTACATAAACCTCATATGAACATGCTCGCACTCTCGGATAATCAAAATCACATATAGAAACACGAATCGAATACCAAAATGCATAAAAAATCACAATTAAACTCAAAAACTTCCAAAATCACAACCAAGCATCTAATTCTCATCAAACCAAATCGAAATGAGACCAAAAGTTGCATACAAGTACTAAATGACAAAACGAACCTATTTCAAGTCCTGAAACTAATTTCTGAACCCGATCGCTACAAATTCAACTCTCGATCAAATTTAGAAAGTTTCTAAACCCTCCAATTGCCAACCTTTGCCAAATAGAGCCAAAGGAACCTAGGAACCTCCAAATAAAAATCCTAACATACGCCTAATTCCAAAATCACCATACGAGCCTATTGAAATTATCAAAATACGAATCCGAGACCATTTATATAAAAGTCAAGAATTGGTCAACTCTTCAACTTAAAGCTTCTAAATAGAAAATTACTCTTTCGAATAAAATCCCGAAGCTCTTGAACATCGAAACCAACCATTTATGAAGCTACTCAAGACCTCAAACCACCAAGTGAAATACTAAAGCTCAAAATGATCGGTCAGGTCGTTACAATACCCTTCGTGCAATTATAACAATATATGAATAAGGCACGGAAATATCCTTCATGCAAAATCACTCAACCTCACAAGCATGGCAACACTTCTGTGCATTTCACTCATCCTCACCAAGCATCACAAACAACAAAATACTAGGCACGGCGGGAAGCAAGTTCAACATCAATAATAGTATTTGAACATAATTCGTCATGTGAAAATCTTCCAATAATTTAGCAACAACAACCAACCAATAATTCAATGATCTCAACGCCCAAATATCACAAAAATATAATCATAAGAACTACAATGAAAATGAGTAATTAAAGAATTAAATAATCTATCCAACGCACAGAAGGCATAATACACAAGTAACATGGTACAAGTAAGGCTGATTCTACCTGCATGCTTATCTCATGGCCAATGCACATACACTCATCACCTTGTATATACGCCCCCCCAACACATAGATCACATAGCAAATAGACTCGATTATATCTTATTTCCCCCAAATCAAGGTTAACCAGGACACTTACCTCTTTCCGAAACACAATCAACAATCCAACATAGCTTTTCCTTTAGAACAAGCCTCAAAATAACCCGTATCTAGTAAACAATTGTTCAAAGTCAAAACAAGCTTTAGAAACCACCCTCGAATGAAAAAGGTTCAATATTTAATATAATTTAAAAAGTTAACAAAAAGTCAACCCGGGCTCACATGGTCGAAATTCAAAATTAAGAGCAAATCACGATTACCCATTCACCCCTGAGCTCGAAGATGTGATTTGTTTCAAAATCTAACCTCAATTTGAGGTCTAAATCTCAATTTTAAAAAATCCCTAAACTTTATCCCAAACCCCCAGTTCTACTTTTAAATTCTTATATTTGATGATAAAATTCATGAAAAAGTAATGGAAATTGAACAAAACCAAGTTAAGATTACTAACCTATGAATTTGGGAAGAAATTTCTCTAAAACAAATTGCCTCTATCGAGTCTAGGTTTCAAAAATAGTATAAAATGAGTTAAGACCCGAAATCTCCATATTTTACCCAGCTGAAAATATCTCAATTGTGATGTTCGCAAAAGTGAACCACTGTTTGCAAAAGCGAGCAGTGACTGAATCCTTCAGATATCACAAATGCGATATTAACATCGCATTTGCGAAGTATCCATACATCGCAAATGCGGTCAAAGCTTCGCATTTGAGAAGTTGTCCAGCCCAACTCCTAGTCGCAAATGTGACACACCACCATCTCGCAAATGCAGGCATATCTTTGCAAAAGTGAAGCTTGCATTTGTGAACAGGTCGCACTTGTGAGACCTGTAGACTAACAATACCAATTTTTCATCAGTTGTGCAAAACATCTGCAACCCAACCAAAACTCTCCTGATGTCACGACTTAAACTCCAACCGCAGGAATTGTGATGGGCATCTAATCTCTAAAACTAGGTAAGCCTATCACCTAATGATGTCAATAAAAATATAACAACTTCAAATTAACGAAAACTGTGAAAGATGATAGTACTGCCAAACATGGGTACAGTAATCAACATCCCAAAACCCGGTAATATTGAGTCATATGCTCTAAATGAAATATATATCAACTCTCGAAGAGTACAATTCTGTTTTATTCGCATATCTTATCTATATGCTAGATCTGGAAAGCATACATGCCTCGTTGGGCATATCTTCTCTATATATCTACCTGTGCATTGAGACTTGATAACAAATGCATATATTCTCTATATATTGGATTGTTAATTGATACAGATCTTGGCACATTATCTCTTGTGCACTGAGGTCACTTTATCTATGTTTATGATTTGATGATATTATTGTTGCTTACTTGTGAAGTTTATGAACTGAGCAGGTTATTAGCGAGTATCATTGATAATCCTTGCCTCTATTACCTCGCCGAGGTTAGTTATGATATTGTTGAGTACATGGGGTCGGTTGTTCTCATACTACACTTTGCACTTAATTGTGCAGACCCAGGTGTTGGACCGAGCTGAGAGCCGCTACGATTGTTGTTTTGAGTTTCTGAGAGACGAGGTAGTACTGCATTTCAGTCGCAGTCTTTGGCATCTCTTTCTGTTTCAATTGTTGTTGTTATCATTCAAATAATATTTTCATTTTATATTTCCAGACATGTACTTCTATTTTAGAGCTCGTAATTTTGTATTACCATTTCTCGGGAGATTTTTATATATTGACACAGTTTATTTAGGGCATTTGGTTTAGACTTGTACTATATCCGTTAATTCTGTTATCTTGTTTTGCTTTTATTATGTTTGCTTTCCTAGCAAGTGAGTTAGGCATAATCACAACTGGTTGGTGGTTTTAATCATGACAAGTTAGTATGAGAGCCCTAGGTTCATAGGTTCAACGGGTCATGAATAAGTTTAGTAGAGTCTTGCGGATTGGTATGAAGACGTCTGTACTTATCTTCGAGAGACTACCAAACTGTTAGGAAAATTTTGCTTTATTTTATTCTTGTCATGCAGATTAGTTATTTCCAAAGTTTAACCCTTTACTCTGATGCTCTCTTATAGATAGTGAGGACACGTTCAGCCAGGCAGGCACTAGTGCCACCAGTCAGGACCGCAAGAGGGCGGAGCCTAGGTAGAAGTCAAGGTAGGGCTCGCGCTATAGCTAGAGCAGCAGTTATGGATCCACCAATTGTTCTAGTGGAGGATCATGTTCCGGATATGGTTGAGTCGGTGGGACCAACTCAGACTTCGGATGTACCTATTGCTATGCCTGGTCTTTAGAAGGCTTTGGCTTAGATCATGAGTGTGTATACGAGCTTGGATTAGGCAGGTATGATACCAGTTAGACCAGCTACCTCACAGGCCGGGGGAGGAGCCTAGACTCTCGTTGTCCGTATAGTAAAGCAGCTAGCTCAACATTATCAGACATCGAGGGAGTTGCTAGTGTAGCCAGTTGTTGTGGCATAGGCCAGGGTTGGACAATATTTGACAGATGAAGAGCAAAAGAGGTTAGAGTGATTCTAGAGGCTTCGTCCTCCCCAATTCAATAAAGGAGAGTCAGAGGATGCTTGGGGTTTTCTTGATCAGTGTCATTAGAATCTTTGGACAATTGGTCTTGTGGACTCTAATGCAGTTGAATTTACCACTTTTCAGTTGACAGAGCCAGTCTATAGGTGGTGGAAGACCTAAGAGTCATACAGACCAGCTGGCATAACACCACTTACATGGCATCAGTTCTCAGTTCTATTCTTAGAGAAGTTTAACTCACGGACTCACAGAGAAGAGTTGCGTATGGAGTTACAGCATCTACTCCGCGGGGCTTGACTGTGACCTAGTATGAGATGAGATTCATAGAGTTGGCACATTATGTCATATTATTAGTTCCTACTGAGAGGGAGAGGATCACGGGGTTCATTGGTGACCTCAACTATAGCCTTTTATATGGTATGGCTTGAGAGTCTGAGATGGATGCTAGATTTGACCAGGTGGTTGAGATTTCCAGGCGCTTGGAGCATGTTTATAGGCTTGAGTGAGATAAGCAGAAGGCCAAGAGGTCCTGTGGTTTAGGTGGTATTAGTGGTGCCTCGTCTGGACGCCAGTCACATTACAACAGAGGTCATCCTTTTAGGCTCGCTCAAACAGCTCATCAGATTCCCGGTAGTTCATAAATTTTCCACAGTTCATACAGTTCTCGCCCAGTTTTGTCATCAGGGTGTTGCTGACACAGAGTTCTTACCGTGCTTCATTTGTTTGGGGCTCCACATGTAGTTATTCGGGTTATCAGGGTCAGACACTATTGATACCCAATTTTTTCCTGTATATTTTATACAAGCAAAATACTTTCAAAATATCATATGTATGCATACATAGGTATATCCAAACGTTTTAGTATTTTTCCTAATTTTAAAAGATTTTTAAATCAATTTATTCCCCTATTTTAGCTGTACAAAAATTAATAATTATTCCCAAAATAATCATTTTGGTGAATAATTTATTTTATTCTCATATTTATACCAAAACATAGCTAATGCAATTTTTACGTATTTTTACAAATTTATTTAGTATTTTTAAAGCTAAATTGCATATAATTGCAATTTTAGCCTATCTTAAGATTTAATTACGTTTATAATTACAAAATTGATTCTAGTATTTTTAATTTAATATTTATACATTATTAATTAATTTAGTACTTTCATTTTGTTTTCAGAAATCATTTTACTATTTTTTATAAAATAAAAGGGAGAAAATGGCTATTTAAATACTAGCCCTATTTTATTTCAATTTTAGCCTAAAATCAGCCCCAATTAACCCCAATTTCAAATTCAAACGGGCCAACCCAATTCCTAAAATAACCCGCCCCTAACCCGCTTATCCAAGCCGCCCGGTTTCCCCTTTTTATCCAGGTCGTTGATCATTTTGATCAACGGCCAGAATTTTCCCTTTCCTTTTTTAATTCCCAAACACCCCAACCCTATCCCATTTCTCACCAACCGCCACATATGAATCCTCTCATCTCTCAAACTCTCTCGAACCTTCCCTTAACCCTAGCAGCCTTTCATCATCCTCACCTCAAAACCCACCAGAATCCATGGCTTCTCAGGCCATGGAAACTTTATACTCACCTCCCTTTGCTCTTATACACTTGGTCCTTGAAGATTCTATGTCTGACCTCGAAGGTTTTCGTCCAGATCTCCGCCGATTCAAGGTTCTACGGCCATCTCCGGCTTTGCTCCGGCGTATCCTGGTCTTATGAGCTTGTTTCTGACTTCTCCGACTCAGATCGGAGACCTTTTAAAAGCCTTTCTCATTCTAGGGTTCTTCTGAAACCCTAACCCTTCGAGTTTTTCTCTGATTTTTCTTAGATCTATTCTATATTTGTGCTCTACTTGAGTTTTTAAACGTTTTCCCCAATTTTTCTTTCAAAAATTACTTCTTTCCGATTTAGGGTTTCTGAAAAAGCTTAAAATGTTTCTCCGACTCTTATTTTCCTTTCTTTGTTTATATTTGTCACGCATGTGCTTCTACTGCTTTCTTATGCTATACATGTTCTTCTGTGCTTTGTTTTTCTACTGTGTTTTGTACTATGCTCGCATGTTTATCTTGCTGTATTTTCCTATATGATCTTTTGCTATGCTTTTTCGGTATTTTTGTGTTCTTCTACTGTATGTATTTCCTACTGAGTTCTTAAGTTTTGTTTGCCTTCTACTGAAATTTGTCTGAGTTCTTCTAAAAGACCTCTTTAAACATGTTTCTTCTACGGTTTTCTTAAGTGTTATACCATCTCTTTTCTCTTCTGAACCTTGGCTAAGTTCCTTCTGAAAAGTACTTTCTTCTGTTATATCTCCTATTGTGTTCCTAAGTGTTATTGCTTTTTCTTCTATTGAACCCTATTTAAGTCCCTTCTAAAAGGTTTTCTTAAACACGTTTCTTTTACTGTCGTGACTATTCTCTCATTGTGCTCCTACACTCTGTCTGCTTTGAATGTTATTTGTATTTGCTTGTCTTCTCATGAGATTGTGAAAAAGAAATCTCTGAGCATGTTGCCTCCTCATCTCTGTATTCGACTCGAGTCGGAAACCCTAGAATTTGGGGGTTTCCTCCGAGTTTGGTTATATGATCAAACTAGGGTTCTGTTTGAGGACCCTTGACTTTTTCAGACTTATTTCTGGGTCTATGAAATAAGTGTGAACTTCTTTTGTTTGCACACAATTCCAATTCTCCTACACTAGACTCTTCTATTGAATAGCATGACAAATTTCTTCATGTTTAACGTGTCTGTGTGCTTTTATATATGAGGAATCTTTCTTCAAAATGGTTTTCCAACTTGTGATTGATTCAGAATTCCTTTTAATAAGTTTAATTGATTGGTACTGATTTTCCTTAAGTCAAAATCCTTCCCATTTTTCTGACCTGGTTCATTCATACGAAATCCTCAATTTCTGATTTACTAGCTGTTAACTGAGTTCCTTTCCTTATTTGCACAAATCATGTACTATCAAGACTTTGTCCTTAAATAAACCTCAATGTATTTACCCCTTTCAGCCTTCTTTTAATTCTTCCCAACTTTGTTTATTTGTAACCATTATGTGAACACCCCCTCTTACTTGAAGTTTTATTTGCCTATGTGTTGTTTGCGCTTAAAGTCACAATAATTGTATGGCCAGGAACCACACTAATGGATCCTGAGGGGTACCTAACACCTTCTCCTTGGGATAATTTCAAGCCCTTACCTAATCTCTGGTTACTCAAAACAAACCTTTTTTAGTATCCTAATGCACTTTAATCATTAGGTGGTGATTCTCCAATTCAAACCCAATTCCCGAAGGGGAATGAGTTGTCCTCCCAAATGTCCTAAACCCGATTTCGCGAGAAAAAAGGGGTACGACAGCATGGTGACTCTACTGGGGATATACTTTTAGGTTTTTACCATTTCAAGCTATTACTGCGACTTTACATTTCTTATGTGCCTTATTTGTTTGATACCTTTAAGCATTTAATTCCCCCTTCTACTGCAAAAACTAACTTGTATCTTGTTTCTTTCCTTTGTTTTTTTTACTGCTTTCCTTTACTGCACTCCTTTATTACTGTTTTAAATTATTGTAATTATCACTTTATGAACGTGCAAATACGTGACAACTTGTTTTAATTATTGCATAAGCAAGCTTTCAACATCATATTCCACTCATGTCAAACAAATACCATAGCAACGCTTATAATGAGTGGTTGCGCTCTTCTGATATTATCACCCTTTAAATTCGGCAAAGGCGTATTTGCGGTAAAACCAGTCGATCAACGGTGTAGTCAACGGTTCCGTGCCTTTCCCTCTTGAGTTGTCCGCTCAAGGGTACCAGTCTAAAACCCCCATAGAAACCTTACTCTGTTTAATTGTGCATGCATCATGGTCAAACCTAGCCGAGTCGGTTATGTTGTCTGCATAATGACTCTTTAAGATAGTCTCATCCAAAGTCCACTAGATTTCCTAAAAACCCTAACGACACTATCACGTTTTGTGCATTTATTTGGAGAACTAAATGCTTTTATGCCAATTATTGGTATTTAATAGTTGAATCTAGTGGGGGTAAGGACCTAACCCTTTTGTCTTGCAGAAACATGAGGCACGAAGTTCCCAGATTCGGCATGGTCACAAACATCCACCCAAGGCTACTAAGTTGGTGGGAGGATCTTTATTCCAGTGATCAGACTCTTGTCCGGAAATACCTAGGAAATTTACCTTCCCTCCTGGAGGTCCAACCCAACAACAAAATCATAGAAGTTGCTACTCTGTTCTGGGATTGTGATAGGTCTGCGTTTCGCTTTGGAGAGATTGAGATGACACCTCTGCTAGAGGAAATAGGAGGATTGGCCGGTATACCATGGGAGACCCCGGGTTTGTTAATGCGGGAAAATCGCAAGGGTAGAGGTTTTCTCAAAATGATGGGTCTAAAGAAGAATCTAGACTTGACATGTTTGAAGGAGTCCTACATTCCCTTTGATTATTTGTACAAGAGGTACAGTTATAGCAAATCCTACCGTACATATCCGAATGAGTTCGCCCTTATATCGTTGGGGCATATTTACCGAAGGGTCTTTGTCTTCATGTTCTGCTTCTTGGGAATGATAGTGTTTCCAATGAATAAAGCAAGGATCCACACCAGGCTAGCCATGGTCACCAAAACTTTGATGGAGGGAATTAGTGGACAACCATTTAGCATAGTGCCAATGATCATCGCATAGATATACCGAGCCTTGGAAAAGTGTCAACAAGGAGCCCCACACTTCGAGGGCTACAACTTGCTACTCCAACTCTGGCTCATGGAGCATCTCCAAAGGGGTGAATGTCGGCAAGCGATTCAGCGTAGAGACTAGGACGATCATATAGCCTTCCATCAACCAAGGGGAATGAACTACATGCCCAACATGTTTGCTCAGCCAGAAGATGCCAAGGGATGGGTAGAGCTGTTTGAAAATCTGACTGAGGATCAAATACAATGGATGTTCGAGTTGTTCCCTACTGAAGAGTTCATCACCCGATACAGGGACGCACAATTTCTGATACTGATCAGTTTGAGAGGAAACTACCCTTATGTCCCTCTCCGGGTTATAAGACAGGCTGGTAGGAAACAGGTTATACCAAGGGTCGACAAGATGAGTCATTTTCGGGCCGACTTCCAAGCTGATGACAGTCCTTATAAGTGCTAAGCTCAGCATATGTGGCATTGCAAGATCATCATGGGGAGAGATACTATCGAGCCAGACAGATACCATGTTGGTTGCACCCCATACCATTCAGGATGGCTGGAGGACAATCACAATGATCTGGGCCAACCTGGGTTTGTTCGAGGTCACAGAATCATCGATGAAAGGGTTGAAGCACAGGTCAAATACAACCAACTGTGCAAAAGGATTTGGGAATGTGAAAGCGAGCACTGTGAGATTCAAGAAGCCCACCAAAAGCTGATTGAAGAATGGAAAGACATGGTTGTCAGTGCCAACAAGTGATTAGGATACCTGGAACGAGGTTTAGTGGAGCTGGAAAGGAAGTTTCTTAAGAGGATTGAGGACTGCCAGAATGCTGAGGGAAACGAAGGTGGACACTTGTCCAGAGCCTACCTGTTGCTGGGACTTCACAAGCTAGTGAAGCTGTTCAATGGAGCCAAAGATGTCGAGTCTGGGGAAGGTCCTTATGGGACCAAATAATAGGAATTTACCTTTTCGTTTTATGAATGTAATAAGGTCAATGGCCATTAGTGACATTTTTATCTTCTGTTATTTAGTGTCGTTTTGGGATTCGTCTTATTGTTTTTCAATAAAATAAGGCATTTAGCATTATAAGTTCTCCAAATCAACTTGTCGCTAGGCCTACCTCGGGCACAACGAGGCTCCCAAATTAGGACACGACTTACATTCTTGCACTACGTGTTTAAATATCGCAACGTTTCTTTTCATAATCCTCACTGACTTGTTACCTTTTGTTTTCATTTTTATTTATTCCACTCCCCAAGGTTAGTTCGTGCACTCTGGCATCATCATCATATTCCACATGATCCAAGGGCCCACCACCCACTCCTCCTCCTAGCACTATCAAAAACAAGAACAAAGGAAAGATGGAAGATTTGAACAACACCAGAAAGGAAAACTCAACTGAACGGGTAGAGGTCACTCATGGTACTCTGGTTCCTAAGGAAAGTGCATCCTAGTTTGAACAAAAGCTGCTGAAATTCCAAGAAGAACTTGATCAGGTCCGGAACTTGGCGAGCCTATCATTTTCCCTCACCACCCCAGATGTCAATTTTCCTAACACTCAGAACCCTACACCTCTACAAAACATCCCAAAACCACAAAACCATCCCGCTCCTCACCACCACTACAACATCTGTCATACTTCCAACAATACTCCACTGCTCATCCCAGAACCGGTGAACTTCACAAATGACCATTTCCACACTCATAACACCCCCATCTATGTGCAAACCATGTTGCACTCCGCCCAACCCATTTCAAGCACACCCAAGTCTGATGATAAAAACTCACTCATCAGGAGTCTGGCTGAAGAGCTTAAGAAGTTGACTAGCTGAATTTAGGGCGTCGAAGGAATCAAAGGAATTGAAGGGCTAAACTATGAAGACCTCTGCATACAACCCGATGTTGAACTACCCGAGGGGTACACACCTCCGAAGTTCGAGATGTTTGATGGTACAGGAGATCCAAGGGTTCATTTGAGAACATACTGCGACAAGCTGGTCGGAATAGGAAAGGATGAAAGGATTTGCATGAAACTCTTCATGAGGAGTCTGAAGGGAGATGTTGTCTTGGTACATTAGCCAAGATACGAATAAGTGGTCGAACGGGGTAAGCATGGCGTCCGATTTCATGGACAGGTTTAGGTTTAACACAGAAAATGCGCCAGATGTGTTCTACATCCAGAACCTAAAAAAGAAACCCATGGAGACATTCCGCGAGTATGCCACGCATTGGAGGTCAGAAGCT